>NC_143587.1:99574229-99930780 GCF_048544385.1 Mastigoproctus giganteus | reverse complement strand
TAGTTGATGAGAGAGAGAGATAGTGTAGGATACTGCAGTACGTTTCATATATATGGAAATTGGTATGCTTGTATGTAATTATTTGTTTCTTTTATGTAAATGCTGTACAGTATAAGTATAAGTTCGTGGAAAGGTCCCTGTTGTATAAATTACAGGCAGACGAAGAAAAAACAGACGAAAAATGAAAATAACTCAGGATCAACCCCAACGGATCTTTTAAGTTTTTCCGACGGTGAATCTCAGAGTTTCACCTCATTGTCAAATGGCACTCAACATAGTGGGCCATCCGAGGACATACCTCATGACGTGGTATCAGAGCAGACAAGTTGCTCCTTCTCTCACCTTCTTAACCACGAAGTCTCACAAGTTGAAAAGCCAAATGAGATGACCACGAAAATGATTTTTCAAATCCTGGACACTCAAAAATCCTTGATGGCCTCTCTTCTTGACGAAACTAAAAAAATCAGGTCAGAAAACGCCCAACTTCGCGAAATAAATTATAGCTTACTACAAAAAATTTTGGATTTAACAAATCTTATTCAAAACTCCAGTAGATCCTTCAGTCCTACAAGAAACTTGGCGAAATCTACAGAAAATCCCACATTTCAACCGACTCCTATAGCAGAAGCCACTTATGCATCTATTGTAAGGCAACCTCCACATCCTCCAATATATGCTCCAGTTACTAGTCAATCTCAGAAAGCGTGTAAATATGGCAATAGATCTGTCAATCCACTCCTAGAAGATGTCATTTTCTCCAGGAAGCAGGCAGATCACATCCAAGGACAACGGAATCAATCTGCCTCTAATCAGACAGGAAGACATCGACACACCCCTGCTGTTGTGGGAACAGCTACCAACTCTTCAATCAGAGCAGTCCCTAGAACTAAAAGTTCAACCAAGGGTATTTTCGTCTCGCGACTCGAACCCCAACTGGGCGGTACAGAAGTACAGCAGCATATCCGAACTCAACTGCAGATAGAAGTAAATGTAATAAAAATGAATTCCAAACACGATTCGTACAGCTCTTTCTATATTCAGTGTCAACAAACGGATTTTGATCTATTACTAAAGGATCACTGCTGGCCTGAGGGAGCCATCATTCGGCCTTTCTATGGACGCCCCCCTCTTCCTCGTACTGGGTCATCAGCCAGTGACTTAGCTATCGAAACTGGTCAACGGGATTGACAATTCGAGCATTTTTCAGATATTCTGGAATCTCAACTGGAAAGAACTTCTATAAATGATTCATCAATCTCTTCATCCTACCAGAATTTGAATGACTCTAACTCTTGCGAAAATACCTTTCTGCCATGTCACTTGCCAACAATTAAACCAAATAACTTATGCCTTACTACAGCATCAAAAGATGCAATTACTGTATTCTATATGAACGCACGCAGTCTTGTAAAACATAATGATGAAATCCTCGCTCAACTGACATCGTGGAATCTCCATCCAGACCTGATGGTTTTTACTGAGACCTGGTTCTCTCCTGAAGTTTCAGTCCGATTTCAAGACTATGCTCTCTTTCACAGCTGCAGATGTGATTCTAAAGGGGGTGGAGTTGCTATTTACGTTCACAATCATCTGCGATGCTCTGCCTTTCCTATCACAAATCTGCCTGATCAAGCTTGTGAAATCACTTTTATCCGCATTGCTTCTCTGGTGATTGGGTGTCTATATCGACCTCCCTCAGCTTCAGTCAACAGTTTCTTTGTAACTCTTGACAATATTCTATCTCACTTCACAAGCAAATCCCTTAGTCTTCTGCTGATGGGAGACTTTAATATTAACATACTTCAAAGCTCTTCCTCTCAAGTGCAAGACCTCCTAGATGTCATTTCTTCCAATGGTTTTTCTCTTCTGACTGACGGAATTATCCCGACTAGAATGGGAGAGTCCCACAATTCCCTTCTTGACTTCGCAATTGGGGAATGCTCACTAACCTATGCAGTACTGGATGCAACCATTTCTGATCATCGTCCCATCTTAATGGTAATTGAAAATGAAGAAATTGTGGAAGAGATCATGCACAATTACAGATCTGTGACTCCAGGCTCTCTCAATCAGCTCTGTTATGATCTCCAGCAGTCTTCGTGGGATGGGGTGATTAGCACAGATGATCCTGAAATTGCGACGAACGTCTTCTTTGAGCATATCCTAAATAGTTACGAAAAATGCGCGTCATACATCAGGATCCCAGGGATTAAAAAGACCACTAGGCCAAGACGGAAATTATGCCCATTTATGTCAAACAAAATTTGTAACATGCTAAAGAAAAGGGACAAACTTGCAAGAATTGCTAGAGAAACAGGAAAGGAGGCGGATAAAAACAAATACACAACGTACAGAAACAAAGTCACCGACACTATTAGGTCGGAGAAAAGGAATTATTATAGTTCCCAACTTAAAGGCGTCATTACAAGCAAGGAAAAGTGGACAGTCTTGGACAAGCTACTACCTGGAAGGAAAACGAAATCACAGAGCTACGTTGGAGATGTAGTTGAGAACGAGGTACTCATTTCGGATGACCACGAAAAAGCCGCAGCCTTCCGTAATCACTTTATCTCAAGTGTGAATAACCTTTTTAAAGACGAAATTGACTCTAGAGATAATGCAACGAGTGAATCTGTCAAGCACTCAATGAGGAGCTCTTTTTTCCTCGCTCCGCTCTCAGATCAAGATATTTTAGAAGCAGGACATCAACTAAAAGAAAAGGGAGCCCCTGGCTTTGATGAAATATCTCCTGCTCTGCTGAAAAAGGTCCTTAACTCAATTCTAACACCACTGAAGTATATTTACAATCTTTCCTTTCAATCTGGTAAATTCCCGTCTCAATTCAAAAAAGCAGTCATTGTTCCTGTTCCTAAGGGAAAAAATTGTAACTCTATCACAAATTTTCGTCCAATAGCTCTTCTCTCAGTTTTTGCAAAATTATTCGAAAAAATTCTTCACGGCAGACTCATGGGCTTCCTGGAAGTCAATCAGCTTATCCATCAACAACAGTATGCTTATCGTTCAAAAAGATCAACTGACCTGGCAATTGTTGACTTCTGCTCTAGGATCACGGACTGTCTTGAAAAGGGTCACTATGCAATAGCACTGTTTCTAGACCTATCAAAAGCTTTTGACTGCATAAATCACAATATCCTACTCAACAAGCTCAACAATCTTGGCTTGAGAGGAAAAATTAACCTTCTCATTGAAGACTACCTTACTGATAGGCCATTTGTCGTCAAAACAAACCAGTCCTTTTCAGACATTTCTTATTTCTCCAGGGGAGTACCTCAAGGCTCACTTCTCGGACCTATCCTATTTGTTCTTTACATTAATGAATTTCTCTCTCATCTTCCATCTTCCCACCTAGTAGCGTATGCCGATGACATCTCTATTCTAATCACTGATAAAGACCCTAACCAACTTCAATGCAAGATCTCTGCCCTGCTCTCTGAAATGCATAGTTGGCTTCAAAAGAATCAGCTGATACTAAACCCAGAAAAATCCAAATATATGGTGTTTAGGACGAAAAATAAACCATTAAATATTGATTTCGAAATAACATACAAAGGAAAACAACTGGAAAGGGTGAATGATACCAAGTTTCTAGGAATCTGGCTAGATGACAAGCTGAGTTGGGATAAACAAATGATCACCTTACGAAAGAAGACTTCGTCACTAGCAGGAATACTCGCCCGAGCCTCTGCCTGGGTACCTCCTTCCCTTCTCAGACTAGTATTCCTTTCCTTAATACAGCCTCACTTCACATATGGAATCATCTCATGGGGTACGACCAGTCAACATAACCTTAGGAGAATCAATTCAATCGTCAATCGATGTGTTCGTTCAATTTTGGGCCTTCCCTGGAATGCATCGGTGACTTCGAGATATAAGGAAGCGAGACTCTTAAGCATCTACCAACTGATACAAAAAGCTGAGGCGGTTTTTGTCTACAATGCTTTGAAAACACCAAACTTTCCTCCTCTCTTTAGATCCTTTTTTATAACAATAGAAGAAGAAGGAATAAGATATAATTTAAGAAACGAAGCGAACCTGAAGGTTCCGCTTTTTAGAAAAGCCATAGGTCAAAAAAATATAAAATACAGAGGCGCAAAAACCTGGAATAATCTTCCTGAAAATATCAAAAATGCCATTTCACTAAACAGGTTCAAGAAGCTCCTAACTGAACACATCACCAGGAATGTCTGATATAAATCACCTTCCACTGAACTTTCCACAATGCATACCAGCTTGGAAACTATGTAAACAAGTTGAAAGAATAGCTATCAAAAAGCTTGTAACTCTATACGCAATTATTTCATAATTTTTTTCTTTCATACTTGTTATTGTAAAAGTACTCACAATGTAATTATAAGTACTGTTGTTAACCACGCGACATGTGTGGTTGGTTTACGAAGTCTCTGTAATGGAATGTAGAAACATGTCCGATTCATGATGTATCTGTTTTTATTGTTATCTTTTTCAAAGGGAACACCCCCTAAAAAGCCTCTGGCTTATGTGTTCTCCCTCCCTTCTTGCTGTTAACTCCCAACAATTGTAACACAAAATAGGGATAAATAAATTATCAAATTATCAAAAATTTGCAACTAAGGCCATATTGCTCCGAGATATGCGGTGGTCATTCCCTGACCTTTCCGCATCCTCCGTATTTGGTAGCAACTTAAGCGTGCGGCGGTTTAACTCCCAGTCTGACCAGTTGATCCGAATAATAAGGGCTGTATAATTCCTAAACCTTGGTACGGAGATGAGAAATATGCAGGAAAAAGGTGAGTTTGGAGTCCAAGACGATGCCCAGGTGTTTAAGTTCTACGACCAGTTTGGTGGTAGTTCCTTGGATTTTAATCTTTGGAGGTCTTGTCTGCGGGGATCCCTTTTGGAGGATGGACTGCGTTTTCTGTGAGATACATAGCTTATGGAGTTCGAGCCAATCCTGCAAGATCCGAATGGCATGATTTTCGCTGGCTTCAAGGGATGCTCTTGAGTCTGCAGCGACCGATATGGTGAGGTCATCGGCGAATGCCTGGGTGGTAACAGGACCCAGGATATATGCATAAAAAAAAAAATATATATATATATATATATTAGAGTTACTCGTAATTTAATACATAAACCCGTATTTGTGTCTGTAAATTGCATGTGTTCTATGGTCGATTTGCCTGTTTTGCTGGACGAAAAACCCGTCTTCTGGAGTGAAAACCCCGCTACCCACGCCTGAGACTGACTAACCCAGCCACTGAGTGAAAAAAAGCCCACCAAAGTTCCTCGCGTCATCGACCGGATTCGAACCAGGGCCTTTTACATCCGGTGTGGGGAAGACTGTGACAATACTACTGTGCTACCGCACAGCCGATATATATACATAACAGTGAAAGATATAAATTACAATGCCATACAGCACAGTCTCCATTTATTGAAATCAATATCAATAGTGCCAAGGTTTACCTGTCTCCGCCCTGTCCTCCCTTCCTCTTCCCCCAAGAAAGCAAACAAAACCAGTAATCATCAGCAGTCCTTAGTTTATTTGATCATCAAAACACAATACAGTACAATTTGTTCAGAAACGTTAATGTTGCAACCAGTGTCACCATAGTTACGGTAATGCGCTTTGCATGTTTATGCAAGAGAAAGATTAATATGGAAATATTTTTACAGAGAGCTTTCTGTTACTATCACATGCAGAGTTAACTAAGTGTTTCTCATGTACAAATGAAAGTAAAAGGACTTCAGCTGAGAGTATAATTTATTAAGTTTATTTTTTGATAATACAATATTATAAAGATAGTCTCGATTTGCCTGTTAGCAGCAATTTAACAATTGATAAACTTCCAAACACATTAATCGGCGCTTCCATTTTTATTCCCGCCTTCAATTCCCCGAAATAACTACTTTAATTTCAGTTTGGACATTTTTTTCCTTTTTTAAAATTTATGCGGAGTAACTTATCTATTTGTAAACCTTTAACACCTCAAGACATCAAAATAAAAAGTTATTATTTTGTCATGCCTTGTTCTTGGCGTTTAAAAACAGGTCATTCTTAGGCTTGAGCACTGCTCGGATAACAGAACCCAAATTGCAAACCTCGACCGTAAAAGCTGCAAGGACATACAAATTTGTATATACTTTTCCAAAGTGAAGTCGAGTTATAAAGTTCCCTGAGAAAAGACAAGTTCAAAAGCAATGAAAACTTCGTTATTATTTCAACAGAATTCGATTAATACTGAAAAAAAAAATTAAAATCAATTATTTTATTGGACTTGTTGCTTTTGAAACAGCTTCTTTCTCTTGACTGAACATGTTTCTTGCCTAAAACTAGAAACTCTGGAAACAGTAAGAAAAAAAAAATAATAACAATGAAATCCAATGGGTAGTCCATGTTATTGAAAAGTCAGAAAGACTTATGGCTTTGAGAAGAAATTTTCAACCTCTTCTACGTTACAATGCTTTACTGTGTTACAATACTTGCTTTGTTATGCTGCAGGCTACTCAATGAGAATCTGTCGGGTATGACACTCTACAATGCGGCTGTCACTCAATTATTGTAGTGATTGGCGATAAAACCACAAATAATCGCTTATTTTGGATTTTAAAGAAAGTAAGAAAACTTGTTCATAGTTAAAAACTGTTCAAACACAAAGACGTTAATGTCATGTTTTCATGTAGTGTTTCTCAATCTGTGTGCCGCGGCGCATTAGTGTGCCTTGAGTATACTTCAAGTGTGCCGCGAAAAATACAAATTTAAAAATAATAAATCCAAGTTTTATAATAAAATTTAATTGTATTTTTGTTTGTTTTTATATAATTATGTTATTTTTTTGCACATTTTTTCTTTAATTTGCATGTATGTACTGTACTGGATTTGTCAGCTATGTCCAAAAAATTTCTTTTAAATTTCATGTAATTCCTATATGTTCTAAAAAGAGATATTAAAAGAACTTTAGTTGGTGACAAAAAAAAATGCGATATAAGAATTACATTCATATTATGTATCCTAACTTATATATCATAGCAATATGGAATAAATAGCAATAGCTGCTGTTTTGATTTAAATTTCTAGTAGTTTAGAAATATATGTACTGTATTGGGATTTTCCTGGAAGGTATCGAGTGTTCCACAATACAATACTGCCCCCGATAAGAGGGCTAACATTGTCGAAGCGTAAAGTCGTAATAAAGCATGAACGGTACACATGTTCGCATGTTCATGTGCTACTGACAGTGTTCCCTTACCAGTAAGTTAAAGCATTTTATAATTATTGAAAGATCTGTCTTTCAATAATTATAAAATGCTTTAGCTTACTGGTAAGAGAATGAAAATGTGTTATTTCCTTCCTATTCAGGAGAATGCATAAGGGTAAACGCGTTTATGAGAACTCTTCAAAGAAACATTTATCAAAAAAAAAAGCGTTGTGTTCATAACGAATTGAATGTAAAATAGCAAGATTTTCAAATACAGGATATGGCGATAATGTCGATAAAAAAAAACTCGCTAAAAAAATCAAAAAAACATACAAACAATGTCCTCTGGATCATCAAACTCAAACGATTTTTTTCCCACTGAACAGTATTCTAAAGTAAAATTAATATTGATTGCTGCACACATAACTGAAGCTTGCCATGTAGAAATCATTATCATTAGTTTAAATTTTCACGATGCGCCAGTAATTTAATAAATACTTTGTATGCGACCAAATCTGTCAGCACGAACCAAAAGAGCAGCTTTAATACCATCTGGTTTCATACCTCGATCCGTTGATGAAAGAAAAATTTAAAAACTGTTTTTATTTTGGAATTGAAACCGATGAAATCAAATTTTTTCTATATGTTGTTCGGTATTTCTACAGAAGTAAAGGGATTGGTAAATCCCTTTATTTATGTCGATTAACAAATTCAGCAGGAAAAAAAAATTCAAACTTTTGCACAGAACCAATAAACGAATTTGAAATTATGAATTTTCTCTTTACGTGTGTATCGTAGACCGCGCTATTATATCGAAATCACCACCCTGGTTCTTCCCAGGACTCCATACAACGTACTCAATAACAGGCCCCTTCAACGCAAAGCTCGTCGTCTTCAGACTCACAGAAGACCCACATTACACCTGCGGAGAGATAGAAGACAGGAACCATCTCATGTTTGACTGTCCCATCTACGAGGAACTAAGATGTATTCTGATTACAAAAGAGAGGTATCTTACAAGAGGACAAGAATTTCTTATCCTCGAAACGGAAGAAGGTTAAAAAGCTTTGTCACGATTCGCCCAGGATCTTTTCGCAAGAAGGGCTCAAATTGCCATACACTGAGGAAAAGAGGAAATGCCACATGACTATGACAACCCAAAGACATTCTCCTCCTTGAAATGGAAGAGGTTTATAACCAAAAACTTGATGACAGACTGCTAGCCGCAACCTCAACAGCCTGAACGGGACTTGTCTGAGGAGTGACCCACAGCCATTGCTGTTGACGTTTCTTTAGAAGAATTAAAGTAGAACTACTAGGGACTTGACCTCGCCACAGCTCTGCTACCAACGCCATAGGCGATCCTCTAACTTGCTCTGTTGCACAGTACTTTCTTACCACTTCCCCAGGGGAAAGGAGACAGTGAAACACTTCATTGTCACGTCTAGGAGAGTTAAAGTTAAATCTACTCGCCAATATCATCTCTAACAGAATTGGAAAAAAAAAAAAAAAAAAAAAAACACACTAGTTCTGTTCGTGTACGGTCAGTAACGCAACCTAAATTATTTTTGGGGAGGGGGATGAATGAACAATACCCTAGTAAGTTAAGCGTCGGTAGCTTTCACGAACCCCTCAAAACACGGAAGTACAATCATATAAAATGAAAATGTCCTTAGTGGGCTTTAGTCTCTCAGCCCTCTGGGTGTTCCCTCCCTATGGCAACGGGTACAGTTTCCAAGTCTCCCAGAGTTGAAAACAATTTTAAAAGTAAAATAAAAAGTCTAATTTTATGCGATTAGGAATTCTTTGAACTTTTAATTTATTACTGTACCAATAAACTATAATTTTTGCTTATTGAGTTAACAAAAGTTATAAACAAAGGTTTTTCGTTCGAAAAGCACTGCTCTTAAAGATATGAGATGATACTTATATTTTACGTTCGATAAAATACTATTGTGCTCATATGAAGCCAAAATACGAAATTAGCATTCAGTTAATTCCGGAAATAAAACTTATTTGAGAAAGTGTTGTCAAGGACACTACTGACACTATGCTACTGCAACAGGATCTGGAAAGGTTGAGCAGATGGGCTGAGAGGTGGCAAATGAAGTTTAACATTGACAAATGTAAAGTACTACATATGGGAAACAGCAACCCCAGAGCAAAGTAATCAACTATGTGGTACTACACTGACAGTGGTAGAGAATGAAAGGGACCTGGGGGTGGTTGTGCAGGCAGATATGAAGTTTTCTGAGCATTGCAGACGGGCTGCAAGCGTAGCTCATGGTGTATTGTCGATGATATATAGGAATTTTTCCAGCAGGGATAAGGAGGTGATTATTCCCTTGTATAAGGCAATGGTCAGACCACACCTAGAGTACTGTATACAGGTCTGGAGGCCTCATTTCAAAGAAGGGCAACAAGATTAGTGAATGGAACAAAGGGGTGCTCTTACGAAGAAAGGCTTACGTTTTGCAAATTACAGTGTCTGGAGACTAGGCACCGGCGAGGTGATCTGATAGAGGTGTATAAAGCCTTGAATGGTTTGAGCATGCTCAATGCTGATGGGATTCTTCCTCTTGCTCAGAATAATCACCTGAGAGGGCATAAATTCAAATTGAGGAAAGACAGATGTAGGATAGAAGTGAGGAAATTTGCCTTTAGCCAGCGGGTGGTTAGTTGCTAGAAGCGACTTTCATCCCTTGTTGGAAGTTGATAGCCTAAATAAGTTTAAGGCCCAGCTGGACAGGTATTTCGAACGAACAGAGGGGTGAAGTGGAAGTGGTTATTTTTTATTTATTTATTATTATTTTTTATTTATTTATTTATTTATTTTATTTTTTTTTTTTTGGCTGATGCTGCATAAGCTTGCTTTCTTGCATCAAATGCCTCTACTAATGCTAAGTAGATCTTTTCAAGAAAACTAGATTGAAGAAAGAAGAGCATAAATTTTTTTTCCGGCTGTAAAAAAAAAAAATAAAATAATAAAATCCTCCCTTTTATAATAAAAAATTTAAACAACTGCCATAAAGTCAATATTTATCAATACTGCCGGGATTGTGAGTCACTACCACGTGTTGAAACATCTTAAACTGAGTAGCACGCAACACTATTATCCTTAAAGAGATATAAAGTCACAGCACAGTGTCGAGATATCTGAAATCAGTGAAACCAACTTAAGCATCCTCTACAACTGTAAAAAAGGTGGAAGATGCACAGCATGGTGATTTCAGTTGCCTTCTCTATGTTGCTCTGCTTTGTCCTCGTATCGACTCAGGCCGAGGAGAAAAGCAAAGCCCAGCAGGCAGTCTGCAGTAAGTATAAAATAGTTAAATTTCTTTTACTTTACAATTTCTTTTACTTTAAAAATGGGGGCGGGGATTAATAACCATATGAACTGAAGATCTGCTACTTCAGATTTGTTGGATCATTCTGTTTCACCGGCCCATTTTTCCGTTCATTTCTGTCTGTCAATGATAATATTTTTCAATATTGTATTTAAAATCAGACAACTAGGTGATTTTTTTTCCCAAGAGCCATCTGGATGTAAAGAAGACGAACAGTGTACTTTCACAGTTCGTCATTCTTCCCTTAACCCTTCCTATTTTCCATATATTTATATTATGAATGATGGTGAATATAAACTTCTGCAACGCCCGTCAGCTTAAATTGCAAGACTAAGTGAAAACGGGCGTCGACTGTTCACAAAAAAAAAAAAAAAAAAAAGTGTGTGCGTACATCAATAATAAGGAAAACATACCGATACCAATCAAAAAAGAAGAGATAATTAATGCTATAGCTATAAAAATATATGAAAGTAATCTTTTCGATGGTACTAAAGAAAATATTTTTAATTCTTTATTACCCTTTTGCCTTTCTTCAATACTGTTCTTTATTTCCCTTTATCTTAGTATTGGCACGCATATTATTCAACGTTTACCTTCTCCATCAAAATTGGCAAAATGCTACAATATTCCTTCTATCAGAAACCCTTTTTCTGCACATAAAACATATATATTTTTTGTTTTTGAGTTTTAGGCACATTTCAGCTACTTAGAACACAATGCGTTCTATCTATTGTATGTCTATAAATTGTGTTTTTCACCCTAGTTTCTGGGAGAAATAAGAAAATGCAATCTTCACCTGACACCGACCAACTCAGCACTGAAAAAAAAAAAGCTCAAAAATTCCTAGCGTCATTGACAGGATTCGACCACCTTTTCCACCCGGTGTGAGAGGGACGGTACTTATGCACCGCGTTACTTGCCAGGGCTAGAGCATAATAATCTAACTTGTTACCAGTATAAAATGGGTGGAACGAAGATATAATCATCTGAGAAATCAGCTGCTGTCCTCTTACGAGCGTAGTTTCCGATCAGATCCTAGCAATTAACATAGAACTATCACTAACTAGTTTCTAGTGGGATCTGATTGCAAACTAGCACTGAATCACATTAAGACGTATCCTTACCACAGGTATAATAAACTATGATCCCTTCAGTCAATTACAAGCTTTGTCATTTGTGAGCTAAAATTAAAGTCCAAACCGTTTCAGCAGACATGTTCTCTTTGGGAATGCAAATTTTGGCATTTCTTTCTGCTCGATTTCAAACCGGATTGGAATCACAAGCAAGTCAGGCCAATTCAGCATATTTTTCGAGTACATTTTGAATGACAAAATTCTTAGTGTGGGTAGGCTCCAAAGAAACTAAACCCAATCATGCAACAGCAGCCCAATGCATTTGGATCAAAAGAGTCACGGTTGTCCTTTCTTGGCCCTACACAGCACACAATTATCTCACATTATTTATCTCATATTCCTGCTGAAGAATGAAACTCTCAAATATTTTTAAAATGAGTTTCCTCAATTTATTATAACGCACAACGAATATATATAAGCACTTTAATAATAAAAAGATTTATTAACATAAATTGTATACATTAGTGATTCCTTACACAGAAATCCAGAGGAATCTTACAATACGTTGTTTATAGGAGTGAACAAACACAGAGATAAAGTACATTGAGAATTTACATAAAATAACGAATAAAGATTTTAAAAAAATAATAAAAATTAATCAAAATGTAATGGTAATTAAAACGAAAATGACTGCAAGTTGAGCAGAACATGAAATGACGTCGGCTAACTAGGACCGGCACTTACATAACTATCCTTTACAAACAGAAAGTTAGGTCAAGATGACATCGCGATATGCCTTATCAATAACATAGAATAGACCACAGGTTGATGTCAACATTAGCATTTGGGAAATATCTCTTGAGATTCTGTAAACGTTGGAGCCTTGATCACAAGGAGGGGGTACTGAGGAGATATCTGCCTGTCAAAAGCCAACCAATCGTGTTCTAGATATTGATGTGATCATGCTTAGCTAAGCTCAAATGAAGGAGTGCCTTTATTTTTATCGCATGGGCTATGTGGACCGTGATCATGTACTGCAGGTTGGAGCAGAGTGCAGATTTAGATGCTGTGTAGATTTGGTGAGACCACAGGTTCGCCCACTTCAGCACCCAGAATTTGAGGTTCCATAGTTTCCTGAGGTTGGTGGATGGAGCGGCAGATCAAACTTCCACGGCATAGGAGAACACACTGCAGAAGTAAGTTGCGAGGTATTTCCTGTTATTTGTTTATTGTGGGTTTTCCACAGATCTATTTTCCTTCCCCAGAAGGATCTCAAGGCTTGGGAACACTGAGCTTGGATTTGGTGTTTATAGGTGAGGTTGGCCTCAAGAATTACTCCTCGGAATTTGACACTGCCTGTGAGAGTCAGAATGTTTCCTGCAAATTCCGGACGTAGAGAAGAAGCAGTATCATGTATGCCGGGTCCATCGTCTCTTCTTGTTGTCGCCACGCATGTACCCTTCCTTCAAGGAATATGATACGAAACGAAATGCTATTTGTTCGATAACCACAATCATCCGCTGCCCAACTACGGCATCAGCCGAACTTTGCAGAAGTCTTTGACGCGCTGTTGTTGTTGTAATAGGGTTTTAGGAGCATCAGCGAGTAAGGCCATATTACTCCATGTATACTCTCTGCAAATTGCGTATGTTCTCTGGTCGATTTTCTGTTTTCTGGACGAAAAACCATAGTTTCCAAGAGGAAAAAACCATGATGTCCTCGCTTGAGACAGACTAACTCAGCCACGGTGTGAAAAAAAAAAAAAAAGCCTTAAATTCCTCACGTCATCGACGGGCCTCGAACTCAGGTCTTTTCCGCTCGATGTGGGGAGAACAACGATTCTGCTAACCGCGAGAGATGCTGCGGTGTATATTCAGAGACAGACACACTGGTATGGACATTACTTCTTTGATTCACAAGCACTCAACACAGCCGCTATATCACATCGCGTCAGTGAAAAATTTAGCGTGTGTTTTTCGGAACTTGCTGGCGGTTTGTATTTTTTGTAATTGTTATTAGTAAATATTAAACTAAAAATTTTACACTGAAAATTAAATGAGAATATCAAGAACAGATTTAGATATTGGATGCACATTTATTAATGATCATGTAGTTGTCAAACTGCAATGTGTGCTGTGTTGTGAAATACTTAGTAATGAATCGTTGAAGCAAAATTTAAAAAGCCACTCAGACGAAGCATATGGGTTTCGTAGGAAAAGCAAGAGGTTTCTTTGAACAGAAACAAACAGAAAATCAAACGACAGCACCTGAGTGCTCCTGCCAATAGCTTTGCAATAAGCTATTTTAACTTCGTATTATGTTTCTTGACGAGTTGCAAAGCTCAAGAAGCCACACACGATAGCGGAGGAGCTTATCAAACTTGTTGCTATTGACATGGTGCGTATCACTTGAGGAGATTAACTTTCCTAGAAGTTGCAACAGATTCCATTATCCAGTGAAACCGTTCGGTTGCAAATTAACGATATATCAAAGGATAACGTGTACTGATTGTGCGCCGGCAATGCTCGGTGCTCGTCAAAGTTTTTGTGCCAGAGTGAGAGAAAATAATCCACATCATCACGTATCACTGCTCTTTTCATAGGCAAAAGCTGGCTACAAAGAGGCTGTCACCAGATTTTGATATTATAATGAGACATCATTCAAATGGTTAATTTTATAAAAACGTGGGCTCTCGCTAGCAGACCTTTTAGTCAGATGTGTTGATTTTGGATCTAAATATGAACACTTTCTACATTATTCTGAAGTGAGGTTTATCTAATTATTTTTCAAGGTTATCTAATTCTACCTGGATGCTAAAGGTAGCATATCTTTCAGATGCATATTCTGAAATTAATGACCTAAATGTATCGATACACGTTATAATCAGACAACTAACTGGATTAGCTGAGAAGATAAGTTTTAAAAGAAAGTTCAAATTGTGGAAAAAGAGAATGGAGGAGGGTAAATTGCTTCTTTCCCGACTTTAAACTTGCTAATTGAAAACGGAAATATTAATTTTTCTAACAAAAAAAAATATAATTTTCGAACACTTGGAGAATTTGGCAACTATTCCTGCCAATGGAGATGCTCCAAAACGTCCGAGATATGGATGCTGACTACAAGAAGGACAAAGCCTGCAGAAGACGTATCATCAGGGAGCAGCACTAGTCTTCAACCGAGTGATTGTTTTTGCTTGATCGGTTTGTTTATATTGTGGAGAAAAAAAACGTTTTCACGTGTTTACAACTTTTTGTTTTTAGAGTCTTAGTTCCTTTCTATGTTAAACTTTCTATGTTAACATTTGCTGTTATGGGCATTATGAAAAATTACTTATTTTCCCTAATTGCAATAAAGATATTACAGATATCACTACATCCCAAATGGAGATTATGCAAAATTTACGTGGGTGGGCATCCCAGTCCATTTTGATTAACTTCCGTGCTATTTTATAAACATTCATTTTTTTCAAAAGCAATTTATGAAATTGCAAAGTGAGTTAACATTCAGATAATTTCGGAAAACACATGTTCAGTGAATTCTGGTTGAAGATAAAAAAAAAAAAAAAACTTGGGAAATAAAGCAATGAAGGACATTCTTCCTTTTGCTACGACGTACATGGATGAGTCCAGTTTTTCAGGCCTCGCAATTACAAAAAATAAATTAAGAAATTGACTGCAGCCAGAGAATGACTTAAGATGCATTCTCTCCTACATAAAACTGCGACTTGAGAAACTTGCAAAAAAGTTGTTCAAACGGCACTTAGGTTGATAATATTACATATTATCAACGTATATAATATTATATATTTAATACTTAAGTTTATTACACAATATTATGAAATTTTCTTGTTTGTAATTTTTTAATAATTACTAGGGGACCTCTCCCCCTGTTCGCCCACGCTTTTCTACGTAAAATGTAGAGGTATATGGAGTAAGTCAAATCGTTTTACGTATAAGAACGCACTGGTCGATATCTAATCAGGAAATGACCTAATTATTTACCTGTGCAGTTGTAGTCCGCGGCATTATCAAGGTCGAATAAATATCACGGTAAATCTTCAGAACGGTGTACACCCTCCAGCATGGCTACAAGCAAAACAGTGGGAAAGCAGTGATTGACAAGCTGTGACTCCCAATATTTCGACAAACGGACAGGAACAAAGAAGTGATTGGCAGATGCCACTGCTTTCCCCGCCCACTATCCTCCTACGTTTATATGCCTATGGTGTTTTTCCCCACATTTTCTATTTTTAATCGATAACTAGTTTCCCATCTTAAATCAGCGGGATGGAGGGATAAACACCTATTTAAGCTGAGCCTCCCCCCGCCTCCTTGACGACACAAAACAATCAGAAAAGGGAGATGCCTTCAGCTCTCAATTATCGCTGCCTTCCTCGCTTTCATCGAAGTGCCTGCCGATGTATACTATACTGGACTTCAGCCAATATCACTATGTAATTATTTACCTGCGTTTACGTAGGTCACTTGGGAAATGGCCTTTTGCTTTGAGTTCCATAATACATGAGGAATATTGTTGCATCCCAAAGAGCAGGACTAAAATATTTAACTGAAATATTTAAAAACTTTGTAAATATTTAAAATATTTACAAAATATTACAACTACAGTATTTACAAATATAGAATATTCGTTAATATACAAAAAATGTTACAATGGAGCATCAAACGTCAGACAGGGATCACGTGCACGACGTTGGCGAACGACATGGAGACAATTGTCAATTAATTGCATTTGCAGTGACATAATTGCCTCGCCCTCTTCTTCCATTGGCTTGAATAAATATCACTAGGAGGAAAACCTTTTTAATGTATATAGAGATTATAAAATAACATAATTTTCAAAACTTATGTGAGAGAAATTTTGAATTTTTAATGAATGGACGAAGATACGATAATTATTGTAATTTCATTAAAAATTATATATTTTGCTTTTCTTTAAATTTAAATTATTCTCAGAAAGAAATTTCGTATTTATTAATTATCACGAAAGTAAGATAATGATCTTAATTTCATTTAAAAATATAGTATTTTTGTTAGCTTGTGTGTTTTATTTTCAAAGCACCTAGCTTTAGTATGGAAGTCCTTTCAAAATTGTTGATTCTTTTGGGGGGGGGGGGGGGTAGAGACTTGGGTCACCAGATCTCCACCATGCTACATTTTGCGTCACGGCTTAAAAAGGTTAAGAACCCCTGCCTTATACACTCACGTACCGGCAGGTCGGGAACATCACTAAACGCGCGCTGTCTTGGAAAAAATGACATATAGAGGGTTCTTCCTATGCCCGTACTGTACACATCCTAACGCTTCGACTATTTATTGCATTCCCGAGATCTTGCTCTTAATCCAGTGATGCAGTCCTCTTGCTCCCATTCGGATAAGCGATTCGTAAACATTACACTACGATTGTTTATTATTTTCACCTATGATACGTTTTTGCGAAACTAACTAACTGTACATTTATTTTCTTTAGATTGTCCTGAAGATAAAATGAAAGAATGTGTTGATGAGCAATATCCATCCGAAGCACACTCTCAGGTAAGTATAACAAAATTAGGAAACAATCTGTAATTACTTTAACAATTTTATGATTTATATGTACCAAGATATTTAAAAAATATATAGGGGACACCGTGTGTAATGAAGCCATAGTGAATTTAGGCATAAAGAATAATTTTCAATTGCTTCACTTCCAACTTAAAAACTTTTAATGAATTACTTCAAATAGGACCTCACTACTCAACGAAAAATACTTGCTACCGTGAACAAGTTTTAAAAAAGAAAAAGGAGAAACAATTTTTCCCATTGGCCCTTGCGGTGAACGTCGTCCGGGCCCCTGGGCCAATAGGCCACTGCACGTTACTTATTATTTTTATATATATATATATATATTTTTTTTTTTTTTTTGCAGAAAGCTAAAGATATTTACCAGGAATGTGTGAGGAAAGGTAATGTGGAATGTAACGGGGACACATGTGGACAAGACTATAAGAAACTGGTTGAGCTGTGTAAAGATGATAACAATTTTAAAGCAGTAAGTATATATATATTTTTTTACTAGGACCACCATTTTGCTATCTGGGATATATAAAAGATATCAAAATATTAATTATATTTATTCATTATTACGAAAGGAAGATAATCTTACTTTCGTTGAAAAATATTGTATTTTGTTAGCTTGTTTCTGTTGTGTTTTATTTTCAAAGCACCTAGCTATAGTTTTGGAGGTCCTTTTAAAATTGTTGATACTTGACGGAAGGGGGTGCTTGCAAATGAACTAATAACTGAATTAAAAAGGATATATTTATGCTATTGTCACAATGGCCGATTCGGTGCTGACGTATCTCACGATTATCTGTTAATTATTAGGATTAATAAAAAAAATATGCATTCTAATAATTTTGCAGTCCTATTCAAACAACCATCTTCCACAAAACTAGGTAGACGCTTATTCTAACATCGATTTTAGTCTCTGGCTGAAATCAAATTTCTGCAGATCTAATAATACACTACCATTCTTTTGCAATTTAAATTTGTTACCTTTTGTTTGTTACCTTTGGTTTACTCAATCCATTATATGCCGTAAACACTTCAAATTAGTTGAGATAGAGGCGGGGGAATGATATTTTTTATAATTCCTCTTCGGTTAAAGTCGGATTAACCGTTTAGTACACCAATTCTGTTTGTTCCTTAAATTTCAGTTAATTTTGTAAGTTACTTTCCGAAATAGTTATTTTTAATTCTTAACAATTTTAAATATTAACTTCGCTAAGGCAATCGCGGGAGCCTAGTGGCTAAGTCCCCACCTTCCTGCACGGGAGAGAAAAGACCAGAGTTCAAATCCCACCAATGCAATAACCTAGGTGAATAACAGCTATTATCTGTACGCGGCGGCCAAACACGGTATTAGGTAGTTGATCATAATTCAGTGATCATTCTCTGTAAATCCGTAGGATGAAGGCCGAATATAAACAGTGTCGTTGATCGAGGAGTGTCCCGTTAAAAATAAACGAGGTGTACAGACCAAAGAAGAACCAATATTTTCTTTACTTTTCGAACAGGAAGGTACCCTCAGGAATAAAAAAACCTCGTAACTTGTTCAGTGAATGAAGTGTCCCATCTTCTTTGCTAAACATATACAAGTTCATTCCAGATTATTTGCTTCTTTTTAATATCGTTGTTTAAATTAACTGGGATAGGAAGAAATTCAGTAGGAATGCGTTTAAATATGTCATTATTCATTTTCTAAGAATGACTATTTATAATTATCAATCATTAAATGGTCTTTTTATTTTAACTACTAAGATTTGAAAGGAATAATACAAATCTTCCGTATTAATTATTTAAATGTCTCATTTTATTATTTATGGCTTCAGGATTTTTTTTTTTTTTTTTTGCGTCCTTCGGTCACCTCTTCATAACGGCGGCGTCATCCAAAAAATTTATACCACGGTTGCCATCCTTCATATTACTGAAAATATGTTAGCCCAGGATCAGGGCTGTATGAACGTTATGCTATGTACAAATAAAGAATTTCCCTAATTAAACTTGAAGTACATTACGTGGAACTACTAATAAGAAAATATGAGTAAAATACACTTTATCTTATGAAATATTTAATATATTTATATCGATAAAAGGATAACGATTTTAGACCTAGAGCAGTATCAATAACTGTATAAAATTGGCTACATTTAGGATATCTCTATTGAAAGTCTCGGAGACAAGATCTATTTTTTGGGACATTCATTACAGAAATCCCGTCAATGACGGGTGGACTTTCATGGGTCCTTTTTACAGCATGGTCACTTAGTCTCAGGATCGCGTTGGGTAATTTTATCTCCCAGAATCTCAGGTTTCTCTTCTATCAAACAGTCGAAAGGAAACAAGCAAACGCAGTCGCATATAGAGATACCTAACAGCTTTGGCGCAACACACAAGAATAGCCTGCTCACATCATTCACTGCTTTTTCATATCTAAATCCTTTTGAGAGAATAGTGTGTGATAAGATAACAAACAACTAGATTTCTTTTAGCAATCAGAAAAAATTAATACAAAATACATTTTCTTGAAGAAAAAAAATTATTTTTTTTTTCGTTTGGTCAGTTATTTTTCTTGTATTTTGTTTCAAAATGTATTATATTAACCATCCAGGATTATTGATATTTATCTTTTTCATTTCAGTTTGAAGAGTGCATTAAGGATAACGAAGAAGAAGTAAGTATGCTTTTTACATCTGCAATTCACTGTTATTAGAAATCGTATTTAGTAGGCTATTTTAATAATTATTTACATTCAGTGGTCAGTTTATTAGTTCCACCAGCTTAATAGTAATGAACAAATTGAGTTGCAATTGATTTATATTTTGGATGGTTGCGGATCTCTATTCTGAATAACTCGTTCCATCTCATCCCACAAAATTGAATTGAAATGTGGTGACGCAGGCCAGAAGGCTCAAATTTCTCATATTCCCGAAACCAGTTCTTTATAATTCTGCTATTGTAATGACATGGCACATTATCCTGCTTGGAAGAATGCATTTGCAGATGGATTAACTGCGCCATCCAAATGTTCTTCCACTGGTATCCAAGGGCTCAAAATGCATTATGAAATCATTCGCATAACGCCGCCACACCTGTACCCAGTACGCAAGGCGTAGCCTGACCATTGCATTATAAAAAGTAATAATCACATTTTTCCTACTAGCAAAATTCCTGTATATCATTGACAATACCATATGACCTGCTCTGGCAGCCTGTCTGCACTGCCCAGAAAACTTCATATCTGACTGCACAATCACTGCTTGGTCTTTTTCATTTTCTACCACCCTAAATGTAGTAACCACACGGTTGGTACGTTTCTCGGTAGTTACTTCTACCCATATACAGTACTTTGCATATGTCAATATTAAACTTCGGTTGCCACTTTTCATCCCATCTGACCAACTTTTCTAGATCCTGTTGTAGTAGCACACTGCCATTATTGTTATTAACAACCCTGGCAACCTTTGTATCATCTGCAAACTTCGACATCAAACGTGATACACTTTCATCAATATCACTGATAAATATACAAAACAACAGTGCGCACAACACCTAAGCTGTGGGACCCACTAATAATAATATCAGTCCATCCACGAAGAGCAGCGTTTACCACTGTTGGTGGAAGAAATGGGAAAGCTTAAGGTTGGAGAAAAAGTTTTAAAGAGGAAACACCAATTCGTAGCCAACATTTGTTTCTTATTTAAAATTAAGTTTAAAGATTTGGGGAAAAAATTGGATCAAACCGCTGACATACCCGAAGCAGTATGACACCGGAAACAGAATTATTACCTAATTTTTATACAGTGTTATCATTTCAAATGCATAGCAGTTAGTCGCTATGGTGGCCATCTAAAATTAGAACAGTTTCAACAGAACTTGGATTACGTTTAAAATCACCCCCACCGGTAGCACACTGGTTATAACCATCGTCCACCCACATGAGTTGGAACAGACCCGGTTCTAATTCCGTTAATAAAGCGAGGAGTTTTAATATGCATCATTTTTTTTCATGGTTGAGTTAGTCAGTCTCATAGGAAGATTGCATGGTTTTATTCCTTGCGGAAGCTTTTATCCAGAAAACAGCAAACCGACCAACGAATCAACGCGAATACAAATACCTGGCATCCTTTTGTCTAACTGAAATGATGTAAAAACAACTGATGTCGTCCAGTACTAGCTTTATCAGAAATAGCCTGTCGGGCATCTTTCCCGTGTAAAGATATCCGTACAGGTAATAGATTATAAAAAACTTAAAAAAAAAAAAAAAAACATTAAACGTCTTATATGCTGAAAGATCATAAAAAACTACAAACTAATTATTCTTTCTCTAACGAGTTCCGAGGAGTGAACCATAACAAAATTCTTTGGATAATCACACCTAGGGTTGATGTGCACTTGTCCTAGGCACAAATTTCTTCGGTAGATGGAGTCCCTACTCTTGTCTCCAATTTTTATGAGCCAACGCAAGCTTCAGAGTGAGCAAAAATGGACGGTATAACGTCGATGCTGAATTCAATGGTTTTGAAACTTTATGCAGCAACTTTCCTCTTATCGCAACTAGATTTGATTGTAGCTTTCTCCCTTGTTTATAATAAATAATTTACCCGAATAACGAAACAGCAGATTTAGAATTATTTGAAATGTGCTATTATTTACATAGCATTAGTACAGAACAGTTAGCGTTTCTACACTTTTATGGTTGCTTGCTAGTATAAAATCATATCATAATTATTTCAGCATTTCCTTTTAAGTAAGAAGTCACAGATGCATCCTTAGAGATATACGCAGAATCTCGTGTGTTTTTTTTTTTTTTTTGTGCTTTTTCCCCCAGACGGAATTATGTTTTTACATTTTGAATGTGATCTACTATAAATGATAAATGGTTTGTTATTACAATTATATCCATTTGGGTTCGCCGAGCTTGATTTTCCTTTTATTTCCTATAGCTGAAAAAGGAATGCAAATCTAAGGACATCATGGATTGCGTGAAAAATAAATGCAAACCAGGTGGAGGTAAGAAAGTGTTAACTTACGTTAGAAGTAGGCTGTTAGTTCGCCCCTCTACCTGTTTATCGAATGCATCAAACTTCAATTCTTCAGATTAAACGAAACAAGAAAAAAGCCAATGTTCTCCTTTTTTGTTTTGCACTCCGGTTATTAACAGTAAACCAAGAACGATCCTTAGATCGTTACCCTAACCCAGTGGTTTTCAAATGGGGTGGCGCGGCACACTAGGGTGCATAACACCATTCTTGGGGTGCCGTGTAATTTCGGTTAAGTTACTTAAAGTTATTATTTTATTTTTTTATTATTTTTTAAATTTATACATTTATTTCATTATAAAAATGTGTATGGTGTCCACTGCACCGTATCTTTTTAATTTTTTGGTAATCTATGATTGATCTTTATTTAGTACCGCGATATAAAGAATAAAATTATTATATAGGTATATATTAAAAGTCGAAAAGCACTGCGTTAGGTATTTCTTTTGGCCTAGGGGTGCCGTGAAAAAATTACTGGGACACTAAGGGTGCCGTGAACCGAGAAAGTTTGGGATCCTCTGCCTTAACCCTTAATAAACTAAAACTACAGTTACATGAACATAATTTAGTTCATATAATTTTAGTTTATTGAAAAGTGCATTTAGAACTACACTATTTTATTCCGAAAGAAAAGCATCGTTTCAGATTGGTACAAAGCGAGCTGCTCAAAAAATTAAAAAAGTGCAGAAGTCTATACTCATCACTTGCTAAGTATCACTTGAATCCTGCTAAGTAATTTCTCTTTCGACTCCTTAGAGCAATTACTTAGCAGAATGCAGTGAAAGTGATACAAGTACTATGTTTATATCGAGAAACGTGAAGAAGTTAGGCTTCTTACATTCGGTGGCAGCTTTCTAGCCCACAAAAAAATTTCCCAGAAACCAGATATTAACGAAGGAGAGAATAAGTACATATTTTTATTACGAAAGATAGAAGATATGACTGAAATTAATCAAATTGTTTCTAATGTCAGATTACCTCTAAAGCATCCAGTATTGCTATTCCGATAGCTGCAGTTCTTTTTGCAATGCAAATAAACAGTAAAGAGAAGGAGGCACCCAAAATAAGTTTTCACAAGAACCTTTTCTTCATTTATTCTAGAGGAAACTCAGAAAAACTAAGGATAAAGTACTCTTGGGAGATCCTTGTACTATCATCTGTAAATATAATTTATATTTAATGGAAGAAAGGGACCGATATAAAAAATGTAACAGAAAGAGAAAGAAAATCCGTGCTGCTCAACCATTAGTATCTGATATCCAGAATTCTTAATTAGTAATATTCGTACAGAATATTCAAGATTTATTATAATAACAACTCTTCTACCACATGATTTTAATATAGTTTATTAAGCCTATAGCCCAAACCAATATACAGAACATCTATAAAAATTTTATGAAGACCTTAACAACTCTTCTTCAGAGAGACCTAGATAGACTTCATGAATGGTCAGAAAAATGGCAGCTATGCTTTAATCCAACAAAGTGTAAGGTATTACACATGGGAAACAGTAATCCCAAAATAACTTATTCACTTGGTGGAGTTCAACTAAACCTAGTACTGGGGGAAAGGGATTTGGGTGTTACAATACGGTAAGACAAAAAATCTCTGAGCATTGTAAACAGGTTGCAAGGAAGGCCCATGGTGTCCTATCGATGATCTATCGAACTTTTGCAAGTAGAGATAGGGACGTGATAATCCCATTATATAAGGCTTTTGTTAGACGACACTTGGAATACTGTGTTCAAGTATGGAGACCGCACCTAAAGAAAGACATCGAGCTTCTTGAAAGGGTGCAAAGACGGGTAACTCGCCTGGTGAAATCGGCAAAAGGGCGTCCTTATGAAGAAAGACTTCGAATATGTGGGTTGCAGAGTTTGGAAACTAGACACCTTAGAGGAGATTTGATGGAGGTGTTTAAGGCTCTGAGAGGCATCAGTAAATTGAACCCATCAGTAAACCCAGATTAAAATTAAACTGATAATAAAATAAAATACCATTGTATTTTATTTTATTATCAGTTTAATTTCAATCCGGTTTTTATCATACCATTTTATTTTAATAAAAAGTTTATACGGTTGGTGTAGTATTGTTACAGCCATTATGAACTCTCCAAGACCTTCAGAGAAACACAACCCAGCAGGGACAAAAGAACCCACATATGCATACCTTACATACCAACAATCAGTATAAAAATAGCAAAAGAAGCAAGGAAGTATGGAATCACCACCTTCTAGAGCTCAGCAACGGTGAGCGGATGTCAAAACAACAGCCCAATAACCCAACAACCCTAAACGTTCTATTCATAAAATAGACTTCAGGTGGGGTACATACATAGGAGAATCGGAAAGAGGACACCTGAAGAATTAAAGAAAATAAAAAATGCGAAATATAGAAGAATCCTAAAATCCGAACACAGCCATACATGCATTCCAATGTGGTGACACATGGGACTTCAACAATATTAAAATCCTCTATACAGACAACCAGCAAAAGAAAATTTAGAGGTCTTCTTCATAAAAATTTTCGGAACCTCATCAACTAACAGAAAACAAGGAATCTAATTTAACCTTCAATATTTCCGCCTATTCAACATGAAAATAAAGGAACATATAGAAAAAAAGGAAAAACAAAATACTCCAAAAATCCAGAAGAGTAGCCCACACAACCCCCTACAAACTCCTAGTACCAGCTTGCAGATGATCTGAGCACGAAGATGGCGCACCTCAAACAAGAATCACTGGATCTAGGATAAAAAAACTTGGCACCCTGCTATTGGTCAATAGACTTAATCCTATAATGTAAATTGTTGGCAGCACCTCTTGACAGTATGCGCAAGAGTTTTGGTGGCATCGGCAATCAGGAGTCTTGCAGCAGGTAAGAATTTTTATGTATGCATGTCCGTGTGCATTTACCTTAATCTAAAGTAAAACACTGTAGTCCTAATGTAATTGAAAACCCTTATAATTTACAATTATTAATTAATTACAAATGTTCCCATGTAACTCCTGATATTTCTCCCTCCTAACAACGAATGTTTGCTCTGATGATAGGCAATGGTAAGCTGCCCGAAACGTCATCTTAAATGTATAGTGGTTTGGCATATAAGCTTAAACTGTATTATTAATATCACGTTGTAGAAGAGTGGTTACTATGACAATTAATTTTCACGGGAAAACAACCATGTAACGTCCTGGCGTCCCCTAACTATATTCTCAAAAATGTTCAAGAGATTATTGATCATTTTTCACCGTTATTGTTAATATTATTACCATTTAATATGACATGAAGAAAGCAAATGATAATTCTTACTTTTTTATTTTTAGCCCCTCCAGGAACACCATAACGGAAGTAATCTAGTTTCCGACTCCAAAAAATTGGTTTCAAGACAGGAATATTCAATTCACGCTTTGGAAAGTAAACTTAAATTTTCTTCGCCTCATGTATTGGCATTAATCTCAATAAATGCAATATAAAGAATTAGTATTTTCTTTTTCGCTGATGTGTCAAACATCTTTCTTTAATAGGAGCAGGAACTTACTTTGGAATACCAGTGTAAAACATTCAACGATCTGTTTCCTCTCCAAAACTGAAAGTCAGTATACATAAAAATACTAACAAGTCAGAATGATACCTATTCGCATCTAGAAGATGACTTTATGATGGCAATTAATATTCATTTGTAATGTGTATTACAAACGAATATGACTTTAGTTTTAATTTAAAAAAGTACATTCTTTTATGATGAACTAAAAAAAAAATAACATTTACACGAAACAAAGGAGGTATATACACTAAGTTAGCATTGCATTAGCAATGCCCCCTTGTGTAGAAATGGACTATCTATGATGCTGGTGAAGACTCAAAGTCGAGAACGACTGATGTCGAATTAGTTTCGATCGTCAAATGATTGTGGGGGCAAGATGTGCATGTGCCAGCAACCAACATGGTTATGTCATTCCTGTTTTGTGTTGTCACGAGTCTACAATGATTAGCGCTTAATAGCGGTCGAACAACCAGCCAAAGGTCACACGTGCGACCTTTGATATACAACCTTTACATAGCAGTGATGCAGAACAGTGGCCTGCCTAACTAACCAACCAGTAAAATGTGGAAATAGCAAGACGAATATCTACATCGACTTAGTGTTTAGGGTTACATGTCCTGCGGCTCCGAGGGTTTCCCAACTCAGCGTTATAATTTTGTGACAGGCCAGACAGGGTGGATTAGTATACGTTTCTGTGGGATTATGTTGTTCATCTGGATACTTAGCCTAGGGGCACACGGAACACCACAGTCCCCTAATTATCGTCCAGTGTGGCGAAAGGCGGACCAGGGCGATAGGTTCGAAAGTTCGGGCGGGGCAAACCCTGGTGTCGCCTGACAAGTTTGACAGATAGGAAGGGTAAGGAAGTGAATCATTGGAAGATTTCCACCAGGCATTTGAAGGATGGAGTAGATTGAGAGGCATCCCTGCAAAGACAACCAGCACTTCACATGAAGCACTGAAAAGAACAGTGTAATGTATTTAAGGTAGTAGAGCCCACCTTAAATATATTGCCCTCGGTGTATTAGGAGGGATTAAAGTTATAGGGCCAGAGAGCCCTAAGTGGAGAGAGGGTGGTAATCGCCGTCAGGCTGAGTAAGTCAGAAGGATCTGACATTTCCACATTGGTCAGACCAGCTCCAACCAGTATCAGCATCCTGCCTCAGAAAAGGAATCAGAATGGCGTCAGCACAGGCAGTGGGGGGTACGTCCAGTTAGGTTGCGTCTACCCAGCTGCAGTCACGTTTGGAGGGGGTAGCCTATCAGCAAAACAAGGTATGTACACACACCCTATGATACCTACGAGCAAACAAAACATTTTGTAATTATTTTTTGACATATATTCAGGGTACAAACAGCGAGAGGACAGAGAAAGTTAATATTCACTCCCATATTTGCCCAGTTTCATTCAGACGGGATCACAGCACCCTGAATATGAACAGCACACACATTTTTAAAAAGACCACAACATAGCATCCATTTGGTCATCGCAGTTTACACACACACAACTGCACATCTTAACCTGCAGGCACAGTGCGTTAAGATTTTCTTCTATTATCAACACATATTGAGGAGGGCATATCCATAACAATTAGTTTGGACATTCTCATTCGTTCATACTGTCAGCTTCACTCGTCACAGCGCTATGAATATAGACAGCACACAAAGACTAAGTTCACCCAGCCATACACTGGGATTCCGACGGGGTAATGCAGTTGTCCCAACCCGTGCAAAGCCCGCCTCTCACACAGATGCATGCTTGTTATAAAGACAGCCACTCTTTGTATGCCACAGGTGTCAAAAGTTTATTATAGATGGCTTGGAAAAACCAGTGTTTATTTTGTACGAAAGTTTTGGCTGCAGATAGTATGAGACCAGGCAAATTAAAACGGCACCTTAAAACTATGCATTCTGAATACGTTGGTAAGCCCATATAATTTTTCAAAGAAAATTATGAATTTAATAAACAAGAGCAAACAAGAGCCACTCCTCAACCGCTCTCATCTCAGTGATAGTCTCGCTACGATCCGAATTTCCAAGCAACAACTGATGCAGGCCATTAATACTCTCCCTCTCACAACAACCACCGGTGACGATGGCATCCCCCAGTTCATAATCAAATGTTTAAGTGTCTTCATCATCGACTCACTCCTCAACCTATACAACAGATGCCTCGAAGTTCATTTCTTTCCACCCCAGTGGAACAGGTACTCTGTCTGGCCCCTTCCTAAGCACCAACAATCGACGCTCCCAAGCCAACATAGGCCCATTGCTTGCGCCTCTGTATTGCTAAAAATTCTGGAGAAAGCATTGCTACCGTCTGTCACCCATCAAATTCTCCGTGACAGTCCTCAGCAAATACACTATGGGATATCAGGAAGGTCAACTATAACTAACCTTGTAACAACCACTCTGCACATCTTAGATGCCTTCGAACAAAGACAGGAATTGTCAGTTATATATCTTGACATCCATTCCGCTTTTGATGCCATCTATATACCTAATCTCCTACGTCTCTTAGAAAACTACTTCAATTTTCGCGGCGATGTTCTCTGGTTCCTAGAATCTCTCCTATCGAAGAGGACCCTTGTTCTAAAGATCGGAACAAAGACCTTCACGCGCCACATAACTGCCGGTGTACCTCAAGGGGGGGGTCCTGTCTGGCATTCTCTTCTCAGCAATCATGGTGCCATTTGTGACCAATAAGTGCAATTGGATCACATATGCTGACGATGTCAAGCTCCTTACTAAAATATCGCCATCCAACTCAGCATCCGAAATCACTCAACAAATTACGAACAAACTGGAGGACATGGCTGACTACCTCAATACCTTCAACCTCCAAATCAACCCCCTAAAATCAGCACAAATAACTTACTCTCTAAAGGGCAGCCCAACAACGTTGGAGCCTGTGCTTAACGGCTCCTCAGTTCCAAGTGTTCAAACACACAAAGATCTGGGGGTCGTCTTCGACTCCAAACTCTCTTTCAGCGATCACATAAACCTCATACAGTCGAGGCTGAACTCACTACGCTGGGTCGCCAAACAACAGCTGCTCCACACCACCGACCCACAACTGGTAAAAAGATACATCGTATCAATCCTTTACCCGACAATACTGTATGCTTCAGAGATATGGGCCTCGGCCGCCGAATCCAACATCAAAAGAATATTCTCTGCCGAATTCTGGCTTCTAAAATGGGCCAACAGCAAACTCCACCTTCCCCCAGCTCTCAGATCAACGCAGTTGGCAGAAGCTCTTCAACTACGCAGGCTCCGGTCCTACATCGCAGAAAGAAGGCTGCTGTTCACCATCAAGATGGCCACCGGTAAAATTACAGAGCCGAACTTCTGGGATCACTGCTCTTGGCGCATTCCTCCCCCTTATCTCCGGTCTTCAGCACAGCTGCTAGCAAACCGTAACCGGCTAGTACTAACCGACAGATTCCTGCCAAAGCAAATGCTGCCCTCACTGCACGCCATCGACGGGGACCTCCAAGAAGTGGTCAATAATAAAAAATACAGGAAGGGTATCCTCGTCGGACTGAAAATGTAAAACTCTGCCTTGTTAATAATCTGATTTATCTTTTTTTCTCATGTGTATCTCTTTTGTAAATATGTTTTGTTAACCCCTGGCACCACCATGCCGTGACGGGACTAATTGTATGTCTATCATTGCTGCAATTAAAGATTCTATTCTATTCTATTCAAACGTTCAAAAAAAAAAAAAAAGTTTCTGTTCCATCAAATGTATTGTCGTACCAAGTTTCTTACAGAATCGCGAAAAGTAAAAAACCACACACAATAGGAGAAACTAGTTTTGCCAGCAGCTATTGATATGGTTAAAATAATGCTCGGCGAATCATATGCGAAACAGTTGCGACAAATACCGCTTGCTGATAATACAAATGGCAGAAGAATCGATGATGTATCTGAAGATCTTTGCGATCAGTTATTTTCTCGACTGCGTACTTCGAAATTCGCCATACAAGTAGATGAAGATGAGGCAAATGATGTAGCTAAAGATGCTCATTTAATTGCATATGTTCGATATGTTGCAGAAACTAATATAATGGAAGATATATTATTTTGCAATCCCATTCCTGGAAAGGCCACATCCGATGAAATTTTTAATATAATTGCCACTTTTTTTGATGAGAACGACAAAGTGAAATAACTGCATTGGACTCTGTACTGACGGAGCACAGTCAATGTCAGGACACAAGGCAGGTCTTCAAGCTAATAGATGTTAGCCATTAGTTAATAGATGACTTTCATCAACCGGTGAAATACCACCACTTTGCTTATTGGAGGCTTGAAGTGGTGAAACCCATGTTTAGTCTCTAGAGCAAAGTTTCCGGCACCCCCCTCCCCCCATACTTCTCCAACCCATGCACGGTACTAAGTACTATAGGTTTTGATACCTTTCATGTTTGGGGTTTTCATAAAAAAAAAAAAAAAAAAAAAAAAAAAAGCACCCGAAGTTATCTGGACGCACTGCATGCTTCACAGAGCAGCTCTTGTGTCAAAAAATATGAGCGAGGAACATAACATTTTTACGAAAGTTAAACTACATAAAAAACAGTCTTTTAAAAGTTAGGTTGTTTGCAAAGCTGTGTGAAGATATGGAATCTAATTATACCTCACTTCCATACTATTGTGAAGTACGCTGTCTATCTCGTGCTAAAGTGATTCAAAGGGTGTTTGAACTCAAAGAAGAGATTGCAATTTTTTCTGATGAAGATTATATTATAAAGATTATAACAAGGGGCAAATTTATTTAGGAATGATAACTTTTGGTTGAAATTTTTCGGAAAATTGAGTGTTTTGAATAAATCAATGCAAAGACCACAAATGCATTCACTGATTCAAAAAGACAAAGTGAAAGCATTCATAAAAAATTGGAGCTATGAAAATCAAATTTACAAAAAAATAAGTTCGGCATGTTTCCACTTTTAAATTATTTCTGCGCCAGAGTTAATATTGAAGCAAACAAAAATCTATTTACTGAACGCTTGGTTTGCTAATGCACTTTTCACATTATTTCGAAGACCTTGATTTTACAAAGTTCGCGTGGATACAGAATCCATTTGTCGATGAACCAGATGATGAATCTGGATTGACAACTATTGAAAAGGAAAAATTGATAGAATGATCAGGCCATACTTCATTGAAACAATTTCAGAGTGAAACCCTAGTTCAATTTTGGTTGAATCGAAGTGAAGAATATAATACTTTGTCAAGCAAAGAAATGCAAGTACTACTGCCATTCGTAACATCATATTTATGCGAAACGGGATTTTCTGTATTAGCTGCAATGAAATCGAAATATCGAGCCCGTTTGGTAGTAGAAAAAGAGTTACGAGTAGCACTCTCCTCAATGATACCTAGACTTGATAAACTTTGTGCTAATAAACACATCCATCCTTTGTGCACATCCATCGCATTAAAAGCAAATTAATTTAAAAATGAATATATATATATATATATATATATATATAGTAAAACCTTGTTATTATTCTGTCAATTACGTTTTTTCATTTTTTTTTTTGTATTAATACATTTTTTACCATTTAAAAATGTCTATTATTTTATGAAATAAAGGGGGAGGACGCAAAGATTAGATTTTTTTTAAAAGGGGCGTAGTCACAAAGTTTGGAAACCACTGAATTTAGGATTAGCTGTGTACTAACAGGATGTTGATAGCCTAAATAAATTCGAGGAAGAACTGGACAAACTTTTAGAAAGAATGTGTCAAATGGATTTTTTTTTTTTTTTTTATTATTTTGGCTGATTCTGTATGAGCTTGCTTTCTTGCATCATATGCCTCTACTAATGCTAATTAGAAAGCTCCTCATGGCATCGATTCTGTAAGAATCAAACATTTGCTTTATACCCTATATTAAACTATTTTTTAAACATAATTATTTTTTATTACTAGCGCTTGGCATAAATTTCCTTTCGTAGTTAGTTCTATTTTTTATCTCCTGGTACGGTTTTTTTTTTTTTTTTTTTTTTATATATAAGAACGGATAGAGTATTCAGTAACTTCAAGATCTGCTCTAGATGGCACGCGATGCATTTCCAACGTAAGTGGCACACTGCAAGAAAATGTTGGCCACCCTTGTTCTATGCTGTTTCCAGTTCTGTATTAAAAACTTTTATTTCTCGGGAATCCTGAGAATTACAAGTTTGGTACCGAACAGTGATGACATATTTTACGAAACAATAATAAACTGAAATTTTTGTAATGTACAGAATGTGCAGTTTTTTGTCCAATGGATCAGAGATAGCCCTTCGCTACCCACCTTTTAAATTGAACACATAAAAGTATAGAAAACATGTATGCGAAAATATGCACTGGAAGGTTTGAAAGGAATTTATATTTTAGAACTACTTATGATCGGAATTATTTCTTTCATATTGTAGATAATATTTCGTTATTATTAATCAAAACCCCCTCATTAGCCAGATGAGAAAGTACACATTTTAGCCTAAAAAGGCTTTGATACGACAAACTATACAAATTTAAATAACCGCTTAATTTGTAAGTTTACTTAAGCAGTAAATCCATATTCACCAGCAGCACAATTGTAAATGTCACTTCTGCTTTCGTTACAGTAAAATGACGTGGTATCGTATAATTCCAAAGAATGTGCAAATAGTTATCTTTCGAAAGCAAAAGAGCTTCTTTATTCAAAGTGCTCGTGTTATCTTTGCATACATAGTGAAAAAATTCGATATTCTTGGAATTAGATTTTATCGTACGAGGTGCGGAAATAAAGTTCCCAGACTAATGCCACTAATGCTGTTGCGGTCATGTTCAATGAGTTTGCAAATAATACAAAACACGTAAAGTTAATGCTACTAACAAAACAGGTTGCAAGTAACAACCAGTTTTGTTAGTTATGTTATTTGGTTTTTAGGAGCATTAGCAACTAAGGCCATATTGCACCGGGGATATGCGGTGGTCATTTTCTGACCTTTCCGCATCCTCCGTATTCGGTGGTCACGGGCTCGAACCCTGGTCTAATCAAGAAGCGTGTACTACCACTGCTGCTCCTGCCCACCTGGCTACGGAGGCGCCTAGTTTTGTTAGTAGGCATTAACTTTACTTATCGATATTTTGCGAAGGGAGCAAAGAACGGATATCAGATTTCGCTGCTGGGAAAATCTCCAAAAGAAACAGAAACGTACGAAGTGTTAAACACTGTTCATGGTGATAGAACATTAAGTCAAGTCAATATGTTTCAATGGTACAAGTGGTTCAAAGATGGACGTGAGGATGTTCGCGATGACACAATTGGGCGTCCGTCAACCTCTCAAAATGAGGAATGAGTCGCAAAAGTTCTGGAAATTGACAAGAGATCGTCATTTGATTCTCAGAATGACGGCTGATGAACCAGATATGAATAAGGGGACGATTAATCAAATTCTGCATGACGATTTAGGGAAAGGCAGGTGCGCAAAATTTGTGCCACACAGCCTCAGGATGAGTAGAAGCAACGAAGAGTGTCATCATGCGAAGACTTCAATCAGACTTAGCAAGACAACCCTAATTCCCTCGACTGCATTATCACTGGAGATGAGTTATTTGTATTTCAGTACAACTTGAGGTGCAATATGGCTAAGTAGCCATATTTTGCACTGAAAAATTCAAGCACAGTATGACTCAAAGACGAAGTGTCAGAGCATGAAGTGGACTTCAAAATCATCAAGGCCAAAAAACGTATTGTTTAAAGATGTCCAGGTTCACAATTCTAATTGTGTTTTTCGATAAACAGGATGTGATTCACGAGGAATTTGTACTTGAAAGGGAGAGTTAATGCTGCGTTCTACGTACAGGTGCTTCAATGATGATTGAAGTGCATTTCCAGTGTGAGTCCGCATTTTCGAGAGGTAGCTAGTTACTGCTGCAGGACAATGCCCAGGCCCACTCTGCGTTTGTTGTGAAGACATTTCTGACAAAACATGGAATTGTACAGATCAACCATACACCACCTCTCCCGATCTAGCACCAACAGAATTCCTCTTCACAAGGTGAAAATTGCCCTCAAAAGGAAAGATTTCAGAGTGTTGTGGACAAACTAAAACCTAATCGCTGAACTGAACATCATCCATTTGGACGCTTCTGCTGACTGTTTTCAAACTTTCAGAACGGTGTAATAAATACATTCAATCAACTAGCGATTACTTTGAATAAAAATAAAACCATTTTTGAGCTCCTTCATTTTACGTTCTTTTTCTTTAACCAGTCAGGAAATGTAGTGTCACATCTCATAGGTATTGCATTTATCTTGATTTTAAGTGATGCATATAAGTTTGGGCTTTATGCTTTTGGCGCTAATATGTCTGTGAACTATACAATAAATACTAAAACAAACTTTAGGGTTTTTATTTATTTATTTAAAATTATTTCGCGAGTTCTTTAACGGACACCAAAACCCTAACTGGCGTGTAAGATTAATGGGATCGTCTAACGACATATCCTGGTAACTCGTGTACTATTGTGGGGAAAGGGGGGGGGGAAATCACACAGCATCAACATTACACCGCTCTGCTTTATACTACACGTGTTGTGACGCGGACAATAAAAATATCGTATGACTCGCATTGAATTCGCATAATTTCAGACAAACGCCAATTTATTCTACCGAAGTTACCTGGCGGCTCAAGCTTATTCACATCACATCATTATAGTATTACACTACAAATGTAATTCAGTAAAATCCCGTTATTACGAAATTCTCGGGGAAGGGGAATGCAGGAATACTATCCTTCTAATACATATCGCTGAAGATTATTTTAAAAAAAAATCATTATTTCTTCAAATAAGTCCTGCTGCAATTTTCTAGCATGTAGAACTGGCAATTTCCACTTAATTTTAAAAAGATTAAGCTGGAAATTGCTAATTACTTAAGTTAGCGGATCAACTTTAAAATCAATAATAAACATAGAATAGCAAAGTACTACGAAATTGTGTAAATATGTTGATATTTACACAATCATATTACACAATATAGATGTTGATAGCGAAGTGGTCAGCAGTGAGAGTTCAGTGGCGCGCGCTCTTTGAGTTGACTAGGGTTCAAGCCCGTGACTACTAAATACGATGAACGTTTGTATTGATGTTGGGTGAAGGAAAACAACAAAATAAAACAAAGCGTCATGCCTGACTAGCCGACTTGTAAAAATTCGGCTGGGCATATCAACATGGAGGAACGACAAGCGTTCCATCTATGTCGCTTACCCCTAACCGGGACAAAAAGGGCGGAAATTTTTTTTTATTAATTTGTATAGATGTTATCGTTGTGAAATAAAATCTTGCAGTACCGTAACAAATTTTAATAAACCACACATTTAGAACACAACACAACTTATAGTGATTTTTTTTTTTTTTATATTTATTTTTCGCGAAAATAAATTTTTGTGCGTTGTAAAATGAATGCGCTTAAGTTGAATGTGATTACCGATTACTTTATGCCGAACGAGTGAGCCGCTTGCAGCAGTTTATTTATTATTATTATTTTTTTACTTTTAGAAAATGAGTTTCACATTCTACTGACCAGCTTGATGCTAATTCAACATTAATTTATTCTTCTATTTTAATATATAGTTTTCCTTTCTTTGTAAACCAATATATTTCATTTATGTCTAAAATAATTAGCCGTATCAAATGTTTCGCTTACCTTAAACTACTAATTTGCCAACAGGAAAGATAGCTTTTCGAATATATGATGCTGCATAAGCTCATACATTTGCTTTCTTGCATCACATGCCACTACTACTACTACTATATTCCAATGCATTCTCATAAATCTTGAACTGACACTGGGTAACAAATTACCGAACGCTAACATTAAATTTCACTTTTTTTCTATTTATATCTTCAATTCTCGAGACGAGGGACCATGGAGAGTACAATCGAACACTTTTAAGTGTTCGTTCGAAAGAGCCTGAATTATTGCATTAAAGTTTAATCTTAAGTATCGTACTTTGTTTCGATTTTGCAACGGGCCACATTCAGACTACACTAAATGCCATAAACAAATGTACTACCAAGAATTTTATCATTACGACTACTCATCGAAGTTCAGCACAAAAAAAAAAAACACTTGAAAGAACAATCAGTTTCACTGAATACGTAAGTGTTACGCCCCCCCAAGAAATCGATTACAACAGTTTTATTCCTCTGTGTATAAATTGATATATTTAAACAACAGTTTTATTCCTCTGTGTATAAATTGATATATTTAAATAACATTTCTCTTCCTCAGCCGTGGCTGTAGACGTGCAATTTTATTTCACTATATTCGCCGCCACTTCTACTAAAGTTATATTTATTATTTATTAATAATTAGTTATGTAATCGATCCTTTCATAACACCATGAAGGAATGTATGCATGTAGTCGCCTCGCCACAATTGGAAAGCAGTTATTTATCAGTACAATACAGTGTGGTCGGTATGTGAGAGAACTAATATACACTGTGCTACCACTTTATTAGGTACATCCCGACTGTGCACACAAATGATTTGTCACACAACGTTGCAAGTCATATGACCACAGTTGTAGATATAAATGTAGCAGAACAACCATTCTAGTATCAGTTAAGCGTACAAACCGTAGCAAGAATGGGGAAAAGTAATGATCTAACGGACTTCGAACGTGGCATGGTACTAGGTGCAAGATGTGCTGAACTTTGCTTTGGTCCTTCAGGTTGTCACAGACATTCTCTCAGATATGATAAAGCTGTACTTGCTACCTGGGAGTCTAAAACGTTGATGGAAGTGATATTCGGGTGACACTCAAGTCAAGTGGACCCAATTTCAGCGAAGTCCGGACGGTCTGTGACAGCCAAACCCTCTGCTTGCACTTTCACGATGGTAGGACTGTTAGTAATCCTGGGTATAACCTCCATACACAAGTACATGGTGGGTGACCACCCAGGTGTGAACCAACGTAACCAAGGATCGAGGTGTGGCCCCCACACCACATGGAGGAACGCCGCCCCTCTATGTTACCAGGCAATACTAGGTGGTAGATGACTATCATCAACCTGTGCTATACCATCACTTTGCTTATTGGAGGCTTGAAGTGGTGGAACCCATGTTTAGTCTCTAGCGCTAAGTTCCGGTCAACCCTTCCCTATCTCTTCCATCATGTAGTATGACTGATGACTTTTGAGGTTAGTTGAACATCGTGGCGAGATCCAATGTTTCTTACATTTCGAGGGTACAGCTCTAAAACGGTGTTCATAGGCCGGCCGCTAGGTAGTACACCGACCGAACCTATTGATAATTCTCTAGGAGGCTTCCGGATCAGCTAATGTATAATCTTGCTACCTCTACTCTGACAGATAGTAACTGAAGGGTCCGAGTAGTGTGTATTCAAAAATTTCATTACTTCATACAGCATGCCCCACACACTTTTTCTTACTATTGAATACACCATGAATTGTCGAACTAACAGAACAAGCTAATCTGCGAAAAAATCTAAACCTCCCAAGCACTTCCTAATTCATTTCACAAATATACGTGGTCTCAATACTAATCTCTACGATGTCCAACGAGACCTTAATGGGTTGAGCACGCTGAATTCTGATGGGATCCTTCCCATCAGAATTCAGCGCAAATATAAATTCATAAATTTGAATTTATGCCCCCATACGAACCTAAGGGGGCATAAATTCAAATTAAGAAAAGACAGATGTAGATTAGATGTGCGGAAATTTGCCTTTAGCCAGCGGGTGGTTAATTGCTGGAACAAACTTCCATCTGTCGTTGTGGAAGTTGATAGTTTGAATAAATTTAAGAAGGAACTGGACAGGCATTTGGAGGGAATGGTGTGATTTTTTTTTGATTGATGCTGCATAAGCTCATACACTTGCTTTCTTGCATCAAATGCCACTGCTACTACTACTACTACTACTACTACTACTTGCAGTCTGCCAAACCCCATGTACTTTTTCTGAGGGAATCTCAGTTAAGAACAAGAGAGCACGCCTCCTGTGGGCACAGCAACACCAGCACTGGACAATCGAGGATTGGAAAACAGTTGCTTGGTCTCGCGAGTCGAAGTTCTGTGCATCATGTTGATGGAAGGCTCAGAATTTGGCGAAAACAACATGAATCAATGGACCCATGTCTGACGACTACTGTGCAAGGTGGTGGGAGTAGTATTATGGTGTGGGGAGTGTTTTCTTGGCACACATTGGGTCCATTGATACCCATAGATTCACGTCTGAATGCCACATCGTACCTAAACATTTTGTACATGTTGACAGTTTATTCTCAGTCAGATGGTTACTACCAGCAGGATAATGCGCCGGTGTACAAAGCCCGAATCAGTATGGAATGGTTCCAGGAACATGACAATGGCTTTTCTTTTCTGTAGTGGCCTGCTCAATCCTATTGAAAATCTTTGGGATGAGCTGGAAAGGACTGTTCGCTGCAGGCCTACCCTCTGTCGAATCTCAAGGAACTGTGTGAAACACTCATGTGTGCATGGTACTCAATTCCTGCACAACGTTTTCAGCATCTTGTTCAATCCATGCCTAGACGAATTCAGGCTGTTTTGAAGGCTAAACCAGGCTTAACACGCTACTACGTAGGTGTACCTAATACAGTGGGAGCACAGTGTATGTCCGTAAATTGCCTGTGTTCTCTAGTTGATTTGCCTGTTTTGCTGGACCAAAAATTCGAGATTCGTGTGGAAAATACCTTATTATCTACACGTTAGAGCAGGGGTGGGCAACAGCCGGCCCGCGACGATGTTGAATCTGGCCCCCTCGCTAAATGCATAAATATAGAAAATCCATACCTGACTACACTCGCCGTAAACGTTCGGCTTAATTCGGTTCAATCGGGAATCGCGGCCAGTACAACAGTAACCAAGTGATTCTACGCAGCGTCAAAGAGTTATTTCCTAATTATTATTGTAGCATCGATCGAACGAAGTTCCTTTGGGTTTGACTTCTTATTGAAAAAATAATATTGGTGCGAGATATTTTATGTTTTATGCTTTTTCTAATTATTACAATTTTTAATTTAATATACTTTATAGCCCATAAAATGAGCCAATTAAAAAAAAAAGAAAAATTGATGCCGATTGCGGCATTTTCAATGATAATTGGACATTCAGATATTTTTTTTAAAAATACATTAATAATTTGGTAATTCAAGTAATATAACATTTTTTAGGTTCTGATTTTTTTTAATTAAGTCGTTCAATCTATTCCGGCCAGCATCATGATGCGAAAATATCATTCGGCCCGCATCATGATACGAAAATTTCATTCTGCCCGCTGACGAAAAAAGTTGCCCACCCCTGCGTTAGAGCGACTAGCACTAGCATTAGCTTAAGTAGAGGCATTTGATGCAAGAAAGCAAGCTTATGCAGCATCAGCCAAAAAAAAAAAAAAAAAAAACCACTTCCCCTTCACCCCTCTGTTCGTTCAAAATACCTGTCCCGTTGACCCTTAAACTTATTTAGGCTATCAACCTCCACTACAAGGGATGGAAGTCTATTCCAGCAAACAACCACCCGCTGGCTAAAGGCAAATTTCCTCCCGTCTATCCTACATCTGTTTTTCCTCAATTTGAATTTATGCCTTCTCGGGTGATTATTCTGAGCGAGAGGAAGAATCCCATCAGCACTGAGCATGCTCAAACCATTCAAGGCTTTATACACCTCTATCAGATCACCTCGCTGGTGCCTAGTCTCCAGACACTGTAATTTGCAAAACTTAAGCCTTTCTTCGTACGAGCACCCCTTTGTTCCATTCACTAATCTTGTTGCCCTTCTCTGTACTCGTTCCAGCAGCTCTACATCCTTCTTGAAATGAGGCCTCCAGACCTGTATACAGTACTCTAGGTGTGGCCTGACCATTGCCTTATACAAGAGAATAATCACCTCCTTATCCCTGCTAGAAAAATTCCTATATATCATTGACAATACACCATGAGCTACTCTTTCAGCCCGTCTGCACTGCTCAGGGAACTTCATATCTGCCTGAACAACCACCCCAAAGTCCCTTTCATTCTCTACCACTGTCAGTGTAGTACCACATAGTTGATTACTTTGCTCTGGGGTTGCTGTTTCCCATGTGTAGTACTTTACATTTGTCAATGTTAAACTTCATTTGCCACCTCTCAGCCCATCTACTCAACCTTTCCAGATCCTGTTGCAGCAGCATAGTGTCAGTAGTGTCCTTGACAACCCTGCCTACCTTTGTATCATCTGCAAACTTCGACATTAAGCTTAATATACCCTCATCAATATCATTTATGAATATAGAAAACAATAATGGACCCAACACTGAGCCCTGAGGGACTCCACTAATAACATTAGTCCACGACGAGCAGTGTCTATTGATTACCACTTTCTGTCTTCTCCCCCTCAGCCACCCCTTTATCCACAGCAGCAATTTGCCTCCAATGCCACACTGCTCCAATTTGTGCAGCCATCCATGTGCAACAGTATCAAAAGCCTTTCTAAGATCCAAGTATACAGTATAATATCAAAGTTATTCCCTGCATCCAGTTCCTTTGTGACTGCATCATAGTATCCAATCAAATTGGTCAGGCAAGACTTCCCCTTAACAAAACCATGCTGTGTCCGAGCTATAGCTGAAGTCTTGTCTAAATGATCCTGCAGTGCTTCTTTAACTAGTGCCTCCATTAATTTTCCTGGAACAGAAGTTAAACTCACAGGTCTATAATTACTTGTGTCAGCCTTTGATCCTCGTTTGTGAATTGGGGTGACATTTTCACATCTCCAGTCTGTGGGTACCTCCCCTGAGTCCAAGGAAGCTCTCATAATTATAGCTAAGGGTTTGCTTACTTCCTTTTCTGCCTCCTTTAATATAACTGGATAGATGCCATCCACCCCGGGTGCCTTTCTTGTGTTTATTTTCAACAATTTCTCCTCCACTTTACTCTCAGTTATTACAAGATTCTCTAGCTTACTGCTAGAGTTGAATACACCTCTGGCTTTCCCCTCGCTAAATAACTCCTCATATGTGAATGTCGATGCAAAATATTCATTTAGTTTGTTAGCTACCTGAGCAGGATCATCAACAGTTGACCCATCGATATCAAGTGCACCAATCTGATTCATCCCATTCCTTCTAGAGTTTACAGAAGTAAAGAACTCTTTGCTATTTTTCTTTGCATGCCTTGCCAAAGATTTCTCGTAATCTGCCTTCGCCTGCCTAACCTCCTTTGTAACTTGGTTACAGATCAACTTGTATCTATCATAGGATTCTGTGTCATATGTTAATTTGTAAGTATCCCATGCATGTTTCTTCTCTGCCATATGCATCATCAGTTCATCTGACATCCACTTAGGCCTAAACCTTGAACAATATTTCTGAGTTGGTTTGTAAAGCCTAGTAGCTTCCAAGATAAGTTCTTTGAATGCTACCCATTTTGAATTTGCTGTTGGTAACATCATCAGTTTGTCCCACTGTATAGAATTTAAATACTGTCTCAGTCCATCGTAGTCGCCTTTACGAAAGCAATAACCCTTCCCTTTACCCCTAATGGTAGTTACCTCTTTGAGTAAATTCCACTTCAGCACACTGTGATCACTGCAACCTAGTGGTTCATTCATCTGCAGATTCTTAATCCATGAAGAATCACCGCTGATAATCAAATCAAGAGTATTCTTCCCTCTAGTTGCCACCTGAACATGCTGAACTCAACTATGGAACGAAAAAACGATTATAACCTCTTCGCTTTATGGTCGGGATTTGAACCGGGGTTTTTTCCACCCGGGGTGGAGAGGACAGTGATTGTACACTAAAATATGGTTGTTATTGAAAAGGACACTAAAGATATGGCAGCAATTTAACAGTAGCGTGAATTGTAAGGTCACAGTTAGGCTGGATTGCAAGCATAAATCTATAGGCCAAACAGTACTGGAGTGGGAAAAGGAGGAGGGTTCATGACTTCCTTCGCGTCTGGTGCTAAATGTTTCTAGCATCTTGTTATCTCTGAAATTCAATAAAGTAGTAGTAGTAGTAGTAGTAGTAGTAGTGGCATGTGATGCAAGAAAGCAAGTGTATGAGCTTATGCAGCATCAACCAAAAAAAAAAAAAAAAAAATCACGCCGTTCCCTCCAAATGCCTTAAACTTATTTAACCTGTCAACTTCCACAACGACAGATGGAAGTTTGTTCCTACAATTAACTACCCGCTGGCTAAAGGCAAATTTCCGCACATCTATTCTACATCTGTCTTTTCTTAATTTGAATTTATGCCCCCTTAGGTTCGTAATCTGAACAAGTTGAAGGATCCCATCGGAATTCAGCGTGCTCAACCCATTCAAGGCCTTATATACCTCAATCAGATCACCGCGCAGGTGCCTAGTCTCCAGCCACTGCAATTTGCAGAACTTAAACCTCTCTTGGTAAGAAGAACCCTTCATTCCCCTCACCAATCTTGTTGCCCTTCTCTTTACACGCTCAAGTAAATCTACATCCTTCCTAAAATGAAGCCTTCAGACCTGTACGCAGTACTCAAGGCATGGCCTGACCATTGCCTTATACAGAGGGACAATCACCTCCTTCTCTCTGCTAGCAAAATTCCTATATATTATTGACAAAACCCCATGACCTGCCCTGGCAGCCTGTCTGCATTGCTCAGAAAACTTCATATCTGCCTGCACGATTACTCCCAGGTCTTTTTCATTTTCTACCACCTTAAGTGTAGTACCACACAGTTGATACGTTTCTCTGGGAAACGTACCGAAAGTACTTCTACCCATATGCAATACTTTGCATTTGTCAAGGTTAAAGTTCAGTTGCCACTTCTTAGCCCATCTGCCCAAATTAACTAGATCCTGTTGCAGTGGCACACTGCCATTACTGTCATTAACAACTCCGCCAACCTTTGTATCATCTCCAAACTTCGACATTAAGCCTGATATACCTTCATCAATATCATTGATAAATATACAAAACAACAGTGGACCTAACACAGAACCCCGTGGGACTCCACTAATAACATTAGTCCATGAAGAGCAGCACCCATTGATTACCACCCTCTGTCTTCTCCCACTTAACCATCCTTTTATCCATTGTAGCAACTTACCCTTAATACCATTCTTCTCCAATTTGTACAATAGTCTTCCATGCGCAACAGTGTCAAAAGCTTTCCTGAAATCCAAATATATGATATCAAAATTATTTTTTTCATCCAGTTCCTTTGTAACCACATCATAATATCGTATCAAATTTGTCAGACAAGACTTTCCCCTAACAAACCCATGCTGTGTCTGAATTATTGCTGCAGTCTTGTCTAGATGATCCTGCAATGCATCTTTAACCAGTGATTCCATTATTTTACCCGGTACAGAAGTTAAACTAACTGGTCTGTAATTACTCGTGTCACAATTCGATCCCCCTTTGTGAATTGGGGATACATTTGCACATCTCTAGTCAGTGGGGACCTCCCCTGAATCCAAGGATGTTCTCATAATTATGGCTAAGGGTTTGCTTAGTTGCTTTACCGCCTCCTTTAATATAACTGGATAGATCCCGTCCACCCCAGGTGCTTTTCTTATGTTTAACTTCAACAATTTCTCCTCCACTTTGCTTTCAGTTATTACAAAATCATTAAGTATCCTGCTACAATTTGATAACCTTCTGCCATTTTCAAACCTTAATAATTCCTCATGTGTGAATGTAGATGCAAAATACTCATTCAGTTTGTTTGCTCTCTGAGCAGGATCATCAACAGTCGAACCATCGATGTCAAGTGGACCAATCAGATTCAACCCCTTCCTTTTAGAGGTTATATAAGTAAAGAAATCCTTGCTGTTTTTCTTAGCATATTTTGCCAAGGATTTCTCGTAATCTACCTTCGCCTGCCTAACCTCCTTTGTGACCTGATTGCAAACTAACTTATATCTGCCATAGGCTTCTGAGTCGCTTGATAATTTATATGCATCCCATGCATTTTTCTTCTCTGTTATGAGTCTCATTAGTTCATTAGATAACCATTTAGGCCGAAACCTTGAACAATATTTCTTGATAGGTATGAAACTTTTAGTACCATCCACGATTAATTCCTTAAATGCTTCCCACTTAAAAGTCAAAGACCGTTTCGTGTAATTTGAATACAATACACCAACCGGCTGCTTGATGAGGCTTATGTGTATATGAACTTTTCAACTTTGCTTTTTTAAAAATTGAAATATTCAAATAAAAGTAAATATTTATACGAAATACAATGTGAACATGTAGAGGTCCTTGTATTCGTTTCAGAGTTGACGAGGGAAATAAGTTGTTCATATTTGTAGAGCGTTGTCATTTTTTCAGTCAATAATAGATTTATTACTTCTATTAGAAATGATGTAGTCCAGGAATATGGTTAATAAAGTTATGCTTAAAGTTACATTGAAGCAGCTTTGAGATTAAATATATATGTTTTAAAATATTCAAAACTGGATGTGAAAATATTACAATGTCTTCAACTGCTGACCTTATTGGTAGTCGGAAATGGATCACTCGGCGCCCCATCCTGAAGTCTGCAATATTTACAGATCTGCAGAACGGAAGCTACATAGCAGCAATTTATACAGTGGTGAGTGTCATTTATTTATTTAAAAAACTTGGAATTCTCCTAGAATACTTTTGAACTTTAATAATAAAAAGATGAGCCCTCGCACACTGAAAACTTTCCCGAAACTAGCGAAGAAGCCCCACTACATCCAATAGAAGTGACTCAAACACTACATACGTACTTTGTTTAATATCTTCCATTAATGCATTAACCCGCGAAATATTACCACTCATATGGCAAAAATGGAAACGTACTACTTTTTACGAGGATCGATTGTAAAATAATGCCACGACGTGGGCTGCACATCTCATGTACGCAGGGTCGGATTTAAACTTGTGAACCTAAGCTATAAGATATATGAGGTCCGTCTCTCTCTCTCACCTGTGACAATATTGAAAAAGGATTTTTTTTTTTTTTTAAGATAGTGAGGCCCTAAGGTGTAGCCTGTTTAGCTCGTGTAATTCCCGCCCTGCATGTACGGCTTAAGGAATAATACAAACGTAATTGCAGTGTTCCCAGACCCATACTTGACAGGTTCATATGATAGTGGCCAGTGAGAGGAGAGCCATAAGTTGTCTCAAAGCACAAATTGATGAACAGCAAGTGAAATGTTTTGTTTGATGGGCTCATATCAATCAAATAAGTAGTAATACTTGGGCAAGGAAATTGACAGTCATTTTTCAGTGTAGAAGTTGGAAAATCATAATTTGAGTATTTAGCACTTAATAAAAATTCAGGGTTAAAGCCTCAGACCGTGGGAAAATTTACACCCATATAAGTTAGTACATGCATCATGTCTGTATGCATTAAATTAACTGAAGTTATTATATTGGCATTGTTACATTATATCTCATATTGTGAAAACCTTTACAATGAGTTGCCTGTCCAGTTATACTTTGAATAAGTAATACTTCCCCAGTAGAGAAGGTTATTCTTACTTATTCTCAGGATACCACCACTGAGAAAGAATAAGTAGGTACCCACCAAATGAAAGGTGAAGATAGCCCTTACAATAAATATAAACAATAATACATAGTCCAATTTTAATATCAAGTTTTCAAAAATTTTAGCCAAAATATGACAAAGGTGCAGCTGACAAATAGCCTAAACTTAAAAATAAGTGAGATAGAACCCAATGCCTTTTAATCGAAACATCTTTGTGTGATTATAATGTGTACATTGGATGTAACTTAAGTACGCTGCATCACCACTTGTTAGGTACACTTGCCTGATAAAGTGATGACTAAGTCTCTCTTTATCTTTCAGAACAGCTTAGATTCATCATGGCATGAATTCAACAAGGTGTCAAAAACATTCCACAGGGATGCTGGTCCTTGTTGATTCAATAGCTTCCTACAGTTGTAAATTGGAGATTGCAGATCTCTATTCCAATTAGTTCATTCCACCTCATCCTAGAGGTGCCCAATTACATTGAGACGTGGTGGCAGGAGATGCATTAGCTGAGGCATATGATGCAAGAAAGCAAGCTTATATAGCATCAACCAAAAAAAAAAAACCTTCCCATTTCAACCATCCAGTCACTCCAAATGTTTGCCTAATTCATCCTTAAATCTATTTAAGCTATCAACTTCCACAACAACAGATGGAAGTCTGTTCCAGCAATCAACTACCCGCTGGTTAAAGGCAAACTTCTGCACATCAATTCTACAACTGTCTTTCCTCAGTTTGAATCTATGAACTCTCAGGTTCTTAGTCTGAACAAACAGAAGTATCCCATCAGCATTAAGCCTGCTCAAACCATTCAAGACCTTATACACCTCAATCAGATCACCTCGCAGGTGCCTAGTCTCTAGATGCTGCAACTTGCAGAACTTAAGCCTTTGTAAGTGTACCCATTTGTTCCTCTCACCAATCTTGTTGCCCTTCTCTGTACTCATTCTAGCACTCTACATCCTTCCCAAAATGCGGCCTCCAGACCTGTACACAGTACTCAAGGTGTGGCCTGACCTTATACAAAGGGATAATCACCTTGTCTCTGCTAGCAAAAATTCTTATATATCATTGACCTGCTCTGAGCAGTGGAGATGCCCTGCTCTGCAGCACATCTCCACTGCTCAGAGAACGTCATGTCTGACTGCACAATTACCCTCCCCCCTTATGTTTTTTTTTTTTTTTTTTCATTCTGCACCTCCCTGAGTGTAGTACTACACAGTTGGTTGTTGTTGTTGTTCTGGAGGCTTAATGGTACATAAGCTGCTAAGGCTATAATGTGCCTATTCACTTATTTTATTAAAACATGAGTTTTCCCTAAATCAAAAGAAAATCTGAAATCAGAAATAATTGAAAAGCCCAGTTTGCCTGAGAAAGTCAAAAAATTCAGAAATATTTGCCTTATCACCAATGAGATTTTCAAGACTTATTGGTTTATGAAGATTAACCAGTGAGATCAAGGATGAAGTTCTGGTCTGTTTATAATAGGGGCAGCCAATAAGAATATGTTTTACAGTCAAATTATTAGAACAATGTTACACACTTGGTACATTTCTCTTGGGTTACTGCTACCCTATGCAGTGCTTTGCATTTGTCAATGTTAAACTTCAGTTACCACTTCTCAGCCCATCTGCCTAGCTTTTCTAGATCCTGTTGCAGTAGCATACTGTCTTTAGTGTCATTAACAACCCTGTCAATCTTTGTATCATCTGCAAACTTGGACCTTGCCTGGTATATACCTTGATTTATATCATTGATAAATACACAAAACAACAATGGGCCCAGCACCAAACCTGGGGGGCACTCCATTAATAACATTAGTCCACGTAGAGCAGTGTCCATTTATTACCACTTTCTGCTGTCTCCCACTCAACCATCCCCTTATCTACTGCAGCAACCTGCCCTTAATGCCATACTGTTCCAATTTGTATAGTAGTCTTTCAACATGATATCAAAATTATTTTTTGCATCCTGTTCCTTTGTGACCACATTGTAGAATCCAATCAGATTGGTCAGACAAGACTTTCCCTTAATACACCCATGCTGTGTCTGAACTATTACTGCAGGCTTGTCTAGATGATCCTGTATCACCTGTTTAACCAGTGACTCCCCAGAACGGGTCTATAAATATTTGTCACCCTTTGATGAACCCCCTTTGTGAATTGGGGATACATTTGCATATTTCCAGTCCATGGGGACTTCCCCTGAATCTAAGGATGCTCTTATAATTATGGCTAAGGGTTTGCTAACTTCCCTCACTGCCTCCTTCAATATAACTGGACAAAATCCATCCACCCCAGGTGCCTTTTGTTTGTATGACTTCATCAATTTCTCCTCCATTTTGCTGTCAGTTATTACAAAATGCTTAGCTTCCTGTTAGAGTTTGATAAGCTTTTGGCATTCTCCTCCTTGAATAACTCCTCATGTGTGAATGTAGATGCGAAATAATCATTCAATTTATCAGCTACCTGAGCAGCATCATTATAGTTGAATCATCTGTGAAGTGGACCAATCTGATTCATCCCTTTCCTTCTACAGTTTACATAACTAAAGAACTCTGTGCTGTTTTTCTTTGAATCCCTTGCTAAAGATTTCTCATAATCTGATGTAGGCTTCTGTGTCACATGATAATTTATATATATCCCATGCATTTTTCTTCTTTGCTACGAGCCTCGTTAATTCATGTGTCATCCCTTTAGGCCTAAACCTTGAACAGTATTTCTTAGTTGGTGTGAAAAGCCTAGTAGCTTCCAAGATTAAGTCCCTGAAGGCTTCCCATTTAAAATTCGCCGTTGGTAACATCATCAGTTGATCCCACTGTATAGGATTTAAAAACTGTCTGAGACCGCTCTAGTCACCTTTTCAAAAGCAAAAATCCTTCCCTTTACCCTTGATGGTAGTTACATTTTTAAGTAAATCCCACATCACTACACTGTGATCACTGTCACCTAGCGGTTCCTTTATCTGCAAATTCTTAATGCATGAATAATCATTCTGATAATCAGATCAAGAGTATTACTGCTCCCTCTGGTTGCCCCTTGAACATGTTACTCTATAAAACAATCATCCGATAAATCCACAAAAGTCTTACTAGTGTGCAAGTGACTTTGCTGCCACCATTCTGCATTGTTGACACCTGACAATGGTTCTGTGGACTCCTGCTGTTTTTGTCACATTCTGTTCCTCCCAGCAGCATGAAGGTGCCTCCATAGCCAGGTGGGAAGGAGCAGCAGTGCGTAGCATACGCTTCTTGATTAGACCAGGGTTCGAGCCCGTCACCACCAAATACGGAAGATACGGAAAGGTCAGGGAATGACCACCGCATATCCCGGAGAAATATGGCCTTAGTTGCTAATGCTCCCAAAACACCAAATAACAACAACAACAAGCAACATGAAACGGGAACTTGGATTTCTCAGACCAGTCAAAAATTTTGACTGGTCTGAGAAATACTCTGTCCAATGTTGGCACTGTCCACCGTACCTTCTTGTTTTTTGCTGATAACAGTAGAATTTGGTTCAGTTTTCGGCTGCTTAGTAGCTACCACTGTTGTGCTGGGTTATTATTTGAATGACTGACTGATTGAAACCCTGCACAAGACTTGTTGGCCTCTTGCTTCAACAAGCTATTTCTGACCACAGGTTTGCTGTTTGCTGGATGTTTATTTGGTTATTAGACCCATCTCAGTACACCAAAAACACTGTTTCATTCAAAAACCTCATGGTAGTTGGCACCATGTTTGGTGCTGACTACCATTCCAGGTTAATCATTTCAATCTTTCATCATGCTTAATCTCACACTAAATTGCACACATACAATATCCCTATGTATCAGCCTGCCTCTCTTATATCGCGTAATACAAACATGTGAAAACTTTAGGCAGAAATTTAAAAAAATTTTGCCACTTTAAATCTGAGTTACCGGGTTTCTCTATTGAGAAACCCTGTTATATACCATATTTTGTAATTTATAATTGCTATTTCATTTTGATTAATACTTCTTGGTATTCCTTCATACTGTGTGTGTATGTGTGTTCACACTTGTGTGTTCTCCTTTATTACTTGCATATTAAATTTGCAAAATTTTATAATAGTAGTTGCCAAAAATCCCACAGCATCTGCTTACTTTAATAGATAACAGAGCTGCAAAGGCTCATTATATCTACTTGCTACACTCAATTTCCAAGACTGGTGTAGTGGGGGCATCTATTATTGCTTAATGTCTGTTAAATTATTATTATTATTATTATTATTATTATTTTTTATTTATTTTTTTTTTTTGAGACAGACCATTTGTACCCCACATGATTGAAAATTTAAACAGTTACTCTTTATATGTATGTATCAAAAAGATTGAAATTAAGTTAAATAAGGAAAAACAATCGATTTATCTTGATTTTATTGGTTGATACATAAGTAAATTATCTGCACCTGTGCATAGCTGAAGATAACTTACCATGACCAAGCCAAAGTTGAGATATTTCAGATTCTTTGAAAACTCCTTGGCTTTTTTTTTTCAGTATCTGTGTTTTTTTTTTTCTTTTTTCCCAATACCATATTCCTCAGAGATGCAGAAAAGAGACTCACTGGATTCTAACTTGTCTAACAGCTTTCATTCAGAGCAACATCGTGCACACACTTCTTTTTACCAGTTTTCATAGGGACCATTGTGGCATACTGTAAGGGAGGTTATAATAAAGAAACAAGGCACAGACGAATACTCAATGATACGATAAAAAGTTCCAGGTTTTCTTTATCTCCCGAATATATTCAAGATACACTCAGGTGCCAGTTAAATTTTTTTTTTTCATCTGTTAAATCTGAAGCCCATTAAATCAAGGTTCTTAAAATCAGCAGTTTACTGTAAGTGCAATACATAGTATTTAATTGTAAATTATGATTTCACTTTTTTTTTTTTTTTTTTTTTATTTGTTACCAACAGTATAAGGGAAAAATAGGTACATGTAACCTTTCAAGTTAAGAATCACATTTAAAGAAATTTTGTCTGTTGAATTGAATTTTCTAGCAATGTTAAAAAGTCCTCCACTTAGTACACACAATTACTGAACTTTTTCAGGCGAACATTGGTTCACACATTGCATATTTCAAGTGCACTGTGGCAACCTGTCTTTATTCCCGAAAGAGGGGAAGTGAAAACTTTAAATGGTAAGTCTACAACACTCAGCAAACTAAACTGTTGTATACATATATGAAACTAACTTATGTTGAATTGATTTGAGTTACACGGTCAAATGAAATAAATTTTCTGTTTATACTCCGGGACGACCACACGATCAGAGGAGTTCACAGGATAGAAAGAATACAAGAAACAACACCCACCGTATTTTTTAGCAGTCACGGGCTTGAACCCCCTGTCACTCAAGGCACATGTTCTGCCCTGAGGCCTGACCACAGGTGCAATTATACTTCAAATCGTTTCACCATAAGTTAGGTTTTATTATTATTATTGTGAAAGCTCCAAACATGAAAAGTATTTGAACTAATAGTGCTTAGTACCATGTATGGGTTAAAGACTGAGAAAACAGAAGATATTTATTGACATTGGACTTAAATTTCTGTATTGTAATTTTTGAGAAATACAAATAAAAGTTTATTCCAGAAAGTAGAAGGGACAAATGAACAAAAGGAAATGTTTGTTCTAATAGTTTTGAGTTGGATAGTGAGTGGTTACAGCAAGTGTTCAGGCTGGTTTGGAAGAGAGTGGAGAAATTATAGATGCTAATTCAGAATAACAGTGCCCATGGAAGTATCTGTAGAAAAGGCACACAGCAGAAACTGAATGTCTGTGAAACAGAGAATGGAGAGACTTTGTAAGAGAAGGATCATTAATTAATCTGACTACCATCCTTTGAATGGAATTGAGAGAGGTTTGGGAGCAGCATTCCATAGTATTTGAGATTTGTACAGAATGAGTAATTCAGATGAAAAAGCAATACCAAGAGCAAAAAAAAAAAAAAAAATCGGCATCAAAGATGAGCCTATTAGCAGTAGACTCTTCTTTGTGAAAAATAAGACAGGACTGGGTTTTTGCCTCATTAGAGAATTATCTGAAGATTGACATTTAGGGAATTGGTTGTAGATATTTGAGAAGTTGAGGCCATTTTTGCAAGGCAGCTTTCCAGCTTGAGGTTTCTCAAGCTGGAAAGCGAGATATAGAGTGTGCTGGCATCAGCAAAACAATGGATAGGAGTTCCAGAGTAGGAGAACCAACTGAACCTTGGGAAACACCAACATTAGTGGAGAAGTTAGTAAACAGAGAGCCATGTACAGAGAGTCACTCATGGTGGTGTTTAGAGAGAAAACTGAATATCCAGTTGCAGTCAGCAGAAGATGGGAACTTGTTTAGAAGACTTTTATGCCAAACACGATCAAAAGCCTTAGAAATGCCAAGAGCAACTTCTTGAGTTCCATCAAACTTCTCCATCTAATTTATCAAAAGATAATAACATGGGCCAATATATCACCTGTGGATTGACACTGATGGAATGGATATGGGCAATCATTGATTGGATGGAAAGTTTCCAGATAGTTACTTTTCACTCACTAAGAGGCCTAAGTGAAAATGCATTTATAAGAAGCATATTCAGAGAGATGAGCACTTAAAAAAAAAAATGCCTTGACAAAGTTTGCTGCACAGTATTCATGATGTTTTTGCTTTTTGCTTTTCTGTGCATGTGTGGGAACACAAGAGTTTGGTTGCTGAGTGATGTAGATTATGCTTAAAGTTTTTCTTTGGCTAGAAAAAGTTTAGTAATTGAGTTAGAGAACTATGTAACATTATAAAGAATTCATTAATTTATATACTACATATATAGTTATTTCCTTGACTTAAAACTTCTTAAGGGATTGTTCAGATATAGAGCATGATGTCAGGGTGTCTCCAAAACAGCTCTCCCATTTTCTTATAAAGCTGGTTTTTTTTTTTTTTGTTTTTTTTTTTCTGAACTAATTCAGTATGTAGTAAGAATTAATTATATATAATTTTGTTAATTTAGCATGACAGTTAACATCATCATAATAAATAACAACATGCATATTTTTTAAATCCAGCGTTGTCGAAGTGCCAGGATTTTTAAGTAATAAAGAATTAACCCTAGGGGCTCTGGTGAGTATGGGCTTGGCACACCCAGGGTCCTGAGCTGGATATCATCTTCTCTTTCTTTGCGATTCCTTTTTACCCCCCCCCCCCCTCTCTCTCTCTCTCTCTCTCTCTCTCTCTCTCTCTCTCTCTCTCTCTCTCTCTCTCTCTCTCTGTAACTCAGGGATTTTTGGCTAGTACAGCATAAGCCTTAGGCTTCTTTGCACTGTATGGCTAATAATAATAAAACACATGGTACATTCACTTGCTCCTGCATTACTTACTAATGTTGTCTGTACTATTTTTGCATACAAAAATGGCTAATAGAGAAGAAGAATTATATAATTATTGATAGTATTTAACAGAGCTATGGTGCTCAGTACGTTCTATGTTGATATCAATATTTGTAGAAGAATAAGAGAAATCTACCTCAATATGATTTGTAGAACACTTACACATGATACTCTCCAGATTAATGTAAAATGATTACAGTAAAAAATCAATTGAACACAATTCAAAAATTAACTAAAATTCAAAAAAACAATTTTTTAAAAATTAATTAAAAAATCAATTAAAGTTAAATGTAAATTTTGAAAAGAGGTTTTCTTTCCTTTATGCCCGAAATTTTATGATTTAAATTGACCCCGGGCAAATTTTGGAACAATGTTGTTTTGAAGGCAGTATTAGGAAAGAAAACCGTTTTTCAAATTTTATGTTTAACTTTAATTGATTTTTTAATTAATTGTTTTTTGAATTTTAGTTAATTTTTGAATTGTGTTCAATTGATTTTTTACTGTAATCATTTTCCATTAATCTTTTATTCATTTTAATTTCTGGAGAGTATCATTTGGAAGTGTTCAGTGTTATCATATTGAGGTAAATTTCTCTTATTCTTCTACAAATAATTATTGATAATATGGAGCAGCAAATATATTTTTTTCCATTTAGTAAAATGCCTAAGTGTAAATGCATTTATAAGAAAATTATTCAATGGGATGAACATTAATAATAAAAAAATCACCTTGTTAACAAATATGAATGCACAGTATTCATTTTTTTTTTAAGTATTAGACATAGAGCACATGCTGGTATAAAAGTTCACTTAAAAATGAAGACAACCGTTTCAGTGTGGTACTGACGATTTTTACAAAATCGGTCAATTTTGTTTTTATTTAATACATTATATATAAATATTTAAATAATGACAAAAGTTATAATAAAATAAATAAATAAATATTGAGCTTTCATTAGAGGCAGCAACATGCACATCCTCCATATGAAGCCAAGATATATCCAATATTTTAAAATAAAATAAAACATAAGCCAGTAGTATGGCAAAAACTGTAGAGCAAAAATTAACATAAAAATAACCCAAAATAAAACGAACGAATGGGAAAGGAAAAGTAAGGTAAGACATAAACAGTAGCCGAAAAACCCCTATACTTTAAATCCAATTAATAAAACCGGTATAAAATTTAGAGTAATGCCAATTACATAATAATTTAGTGGTCCCCCCCCCCCCCGAAAGGTACCAGTTCCAAAAGACGTGAATATCACCAAAAAGGGTTAAAGGAACTACTAAAAGATAACAAAATCAAAATAATAGATTGACCATTATGCCCCATATCGACAGAGGACCACGAGGCCAATAATGGTCATGGAATCGCTATACAAATCGCCGAAAAGGCGAAAAGATAGAAGAACCAAACCACCCATTCCTCTTCCAATTGATCTACCAATGCAGAGGATTTGCACGGTGGTGGTCCTTATGCAGCGAAAAATAAATTATAGGACAGACAGCACTCTGACCATTATTGGCATCGTAGTCCTCTGTCAATATGGAGCATAATGTCAGTCTATTATTTTGATTTTATTTTGATTTTGTTATCTTTTAGTAGTTCCTTTAACCCTTTTTGGTGATATTTCACGTCTTTCAGAACTGGTACCTTTCGAGGGGGCATACCGCTAAATTATTATGTAATTGGCATTATTCTAAATTTTATACCGGTTTTATTAATTGGATTTAAAGTACCAAATTATATAGGGGTTTTTTCGGCTGCTGTTTATGTCTTACCTTTACTTTTCCTTTCCCGTTCGTTTTATTTTGGGTTATTTTTATGTTAATTTTCACTCTACAGTTTTTGCCATACTACTGGCTTATGTTTTATTTTATTTTATTTTAAAATATTAGGTGTATATATATATATATACACACACACACACACACACACACACACACACACACACACACACACACACACACAGTTCTGGGTTAATTTAATTAAATTAATTATTTATTTATACTGATATATTTATTAAATATATCAATGCATTTTGCTTATGGAAAAAAAAAATAAAGATATATATAATTTAAAGTTATTTTTAAAAGCATTACTGATATAAAATTGCTTTTTTTTTTTTTTTTGCAATATATATTATATAAATCCAGTTAATCTTGAATATTATAAATATGTTTGTCATTTTAGGTTCAGAGTCTGCTTAGTGTCTCACTTTCTGTGTTTGATGTATATGTGTTACTTGAGGCTCAGCCTGGTAGCATACATTACCGCTATTTTGGTATCAATTTCTTATTTGTATATAGTGGCAATAGACATGGTAAGTTGCTGTTTGGAAAAAGTTAGAGAATTTAGAGTACTTAACAAGTTTTAGAAAAATATTTAAAATTTTTATTACAGTCCTACTCCTTCCCCCACCACCATTCCCTGCAGTATATGTTTTCTGGTTTAGATTAGTGATGAGAATAATTGATTATATGCATATTAGTCTTATGAAATCTACAACAGGAATTTGCAATAATCAGTTATGGAATTTTCATAATTGATTATATTCAAATTAGAGTTGATATTACAAAATTAATGTTTCCAATAGTTTCATTGAGTCATTATATATATATTATACAGTGGTCTCACACACACACACGCACACGCACACACACACACACACACACACACAAGGCAAGTCAAAATTATGTGCCCACACTTTAACAGTCCATAATTAGTGAATCAGATGAGCGATTTGTATTATTTTTTCAGATTGGTTGAAACCCCTAGAAACGATGGAGAACATGCAATTAATTTTTGATGAGAGAAAGGTGAGTCTTAAATGGTACTGGAAATTTGAAAATGTTGTAGAGGATCAGCATATATGGGAAATAATAAAAATAATAACCAGATGAATTAATGAGGCTTATGGCAGAGAAGAAAAATGTACGGGATGCATATAAATTATCAGGCGACACAGAAGCTATGGCAGATATAAAATACAGTTGAACTTGGTTATAACAAGCATCAAGGGACCGACAAAATTTCCTCGTTATAACTGTTACTCACTATATCAATGATATGGAGATCGGGAAACCCCTGGGGCCATTATACAATGAAAACTTTATAACAGTGATGAGTTAACTCTACCTCCTATTTTTTAAAATTTTCAATAACTTGATAAAAAGATAGATTCAAAAAAACAAAAGAAATATTAGAGAGAAAAAATAATATAAGTATATACCTACATATTATTTGTATTAATATGCTAGTATAAACTATAATACACTTAATATTAAACAATTTATTTGTCTGTAATTTTAAAATCATACACTTAATAATAAACATGATTTCAATTAGTCTTTATTTATGAATCTTAAAATTGATGTTTGTTTTTTTAAATATTTCACTTTAATATTTCTTAAGTTTCTCCTTAAAACACTCAATGCATTTTAAGATTCATAGGATTCATTTTTTGAAGGAACTGAGGCATTACTTGCCTCAGTTCCTTCAAAAAAATTGACTGTGTCCATTGCACCTTGAGCTTCTGAGATTGTCGGTACTGATTTTGATTTGTCATCATAACATCATCACAATCATAGTCTTTGCCATTGTCATTATCATCATTGTTGAGCAGCATCTACAATATCACTCTGTAGGAAGACCACTAGTTAACAAGTTGTCATTGACTCATACAAATTCATTAATGTAATCTTTATTAAAACCTACAACATTGTTTTCTTGAAGCAGTTCGATATGGTTGTCAAAGTAACATTGTTCCACGCATCGTTCAATAAATTTATAGCGTCCAATATCGATATAGACTCGGCAAGTTTCTATTTTCTCTGACTGATCAGATGTAGAATTAGAAATCTCTATAAAATCCTCTCAAACTCTTGATTACACCTATGTCCATTGGTTGTAAAATTGATGTCACAATTTTACAACCAATGGACCTCTCATTGATGGGAGGCAGAAACACTAGCTTAATGTTGGACAAATCTTGAATCCGGAGATGTTCAGGACAGTTATCAACTAACAACAAAATATTTTTCTTCTTTTTGAATAGCTCCTTATTCCAATCATTTACGTATTGCTGAAAAATATCCGAAGTCATAATCTCGTCCTTTAAATAATCCTTGGTTTTCCAATAAATGTGCTAAGGCTGTTCAAGAGAAGAATGTTGCGTATCGTAATTGGCTTGTTTCTAATTCTCCCGTTTCATTTTCTACCTACACCAAAGCTCGCAACAATTGTAAAGCAGTTATTAATCAGTCCAAACTAGAGTTTGAACAGGCTAAGAGTGGAAACTTGCTTCTTGCCCTAATGGTAGCCAAGCATTCTGGTCTCTTGCCAAGGCTATTGGCTGCAACTGTTGCCCATCTCTGCTCCCACCTCTGTCCAAACCAGATGGTTCTGTTGTCACTTCAGCCAAGGATAAAGCTGACCTGCTAGCATCTCATTTTTCTTCCAACTCATGTATTAATGATCTTGGTAAAACACCTCCCACCATTCCCAACATGCTCCATTCAATGACACCTGTGGTCTTCCATCAAAAGGATGTCAGAAGGATTTTGAGGAATCTTGATGCTAAGAAAGCTCCAGGACCTGATGGTATTTCTCCACTTGTTCTCAAAACCTGTGCTCCTGAACTTACTCCTATTCTTTGCTGCCTTTTTTTCACTTTCTTATTCCAAAGGTGTTTTTCCTTCTGCTTGGAAATTTGCTCATGTCCAGCCAGTTCTTAAAAAGGGTGACAAATCCCTCCCTTCCAATTATCGTCCCATTGTGATTACTTCTACTCTTTCTAAAGTAATGGAGAAATCAATTAACCGCCAACTCTTAAACTACCTAAAAACCTTCCGTCTGATCAACGATCGCCAGTATGGATTCCGTCTGTGTTGATCCACTGGCGATATTCTGGCTTATGTTACCCATTTATGGACTAATTCAATGGAAAGGTTCGGTGAAACACAAGTAGTTGCTCTTGACATCTCAAAGGCTTTCAATCGTGTTTGGCCTAAAGGTCTTCTAAACAAGCTTCCAACTTATGGTTTGCCAACTGTTTTTAGTAATTGGTTATCCAGTTCTCTCTCTGATCGCTCACTAAGGGTGATGGTAGATGGCTCTCTGTCTTCTAACTTCTCCACTAATGCCAGTGTCCCCCAAGGTTTAGTTCTTTCTCCCACTCTTTTCCTCTTGTATATTAATGACCTTCTTCCATTGACTAGAAATCCCATCCATAGTTTTGCTGATGATAGCACATTGCATTCCACTTTTCATTTTGAGAAACCTTGTCCTGCTCAATCAGCTTCAACTTCTCAGAAATCTGCTACCAATTCCTTAAATGCCGATCTTCTGGTAATTCTCCAGTGGGGCAATGACAGCTTAGTTGATTTCAACCCTTCTAAAACTCAGTCTTGTCTTATTTCTCGCAAAAAGGATTCTTCTGCTCCTATGCTTATCTTTAGTGACACTCCGATTTGTAGGCAAAATGATATATCTCTTTTGGGGATTACCCTGACTTCTAATCTCTCGTGGCACAAGCACATTACAAATATTGCTTCCTCTGCATCTAAAAAACTTGGTTTTCTCTTTCGCTCTCAGAGTTACTTTTCTTACAAACAGCTGCTCACTCTGTATAAATCGTAAATCCGCCCAGCCATGGAATATTGTTCCCACATCTGGGGGTGGTGCCCCCAAAACCTCTCTCAGGCTTCTTGATTCCATTCAGAAGAGGGCAGTTAGGTTAATTAATGATTCATCTCTAACAGAGTCTCTCCACTCGCTGTCTCATAGACGTACTGTTTCTGCTGCATGCTTCTTCTACAGATACTTCCATGGGCACTGTTCTTCTGAATTGGCGTCTATAATTCCCGCTCCCTCTTTCAAAACAGTCCGAACACGTGCCGCCGCCAGCCAACATCCATTTACTGTCCAACTTCAAACTCACAGAACCAACTTTTCATCTTCCTCGTTTATTCATTCAACTGCCGTTTTCTGGAACAACCTTCCTTCATACGTATTTCCAGAAAATTACAGTCTACAGAAGTTCAAGCCCAATGTCAACAAATATTTTCTTTCGTCTTCTCAATCTCCAACCCAAGCACGGTACTAAGTACTATAGGTTCTAATACCTCTTGTGTTTGGGGTTTACATAAAAAAAAAAAAAAAAAAAAAAAAAGCTTTCTTGTTCGCAGTGTAATCCACAGGAAGTTTCCTTACATTTTTGAAACACCAAGGTTGTAACAATTTTCTGATAACTAATAGTTTTTTTTTATCAGTTCCTGTCGTATTTGTGCATATGGGCCACTGTCAAGCTAGCCTTTGATTTTTTATCACCAACACATTTTTCCCCTTTGAATTTAAATGTATTGTCAGGTGTCAGATTATAAAATGGTCCTGTTTCGTTGGCATTGTAGATGTCTTCACCATTGAAATATTTTCTGATTTCTGCCCAAACATGGTCAATCCTTTATTGGATCTGCAGATCAAGATTCTCCACTAATTTTTGCATAAACAATGTTTTATCGGTTTTTAAATATATCAAGCCAACCATTGTTACCTACGAAATCCTTGTGTCCAAATTGTTTAGCAAATTTTTCTGCTTGAACCTTCACAATCGGACTGTCAGTTGACCGCCAATACACAAAGGAGTGTAGTGAACTGTTGAAGTAATGCTGCATCAACATCTGTAAACTCGCACTTTCTTAAATTTTTTTTTTTTTTTTTTCAGTTGTGTTCTTTTCCAATGTCGATATGTAAACATTTTTATTCTTCCACAATGTCGATACTTGAAGAGGAGAACAAAGACTTTTTACACACTTCAGCATTTTTTGCACCACGAATAATTCCACTTTTCGCAAATTGAGAAACGCCTTTCTTTTTGTTATCAGACATGTTTCCAAAGGAAGGGTTCGTTTCTAACTGAGTTTGCTTTAAGAATGATAAAGTGATCTGCATACAAAGTTCTTAGACGTCCCGAAATGCATACAAAGTTCTTAAAAGTCCCGAAATAAATTTATGGTTCAGTGAATACAAGACTATCTGTAAATACGATAATGCGACAAGTGGAATGCCAATGCATTATTATATAGCCCCCATCCCCGGAAGAACAAGCTCATAAACCGACCTCTAATTCGATGCAGGTGGTCATAAAGCTGTTGCCCTTTTCATTTTCATCTATTTCAAGAATTGAGTTTGTTCGAATACCTGAGCAATTAAGAATGTTTGCATAATAAACAAAATTTGTACAGTATATATATGTAGTGTGCTTGTTATAATAGTGAGCGATTGTATGAGAATATGCATAAATTAAAATCATTATGGCTTTTTGCTCATTACAGCTGTGATCTCATTATAACCAAGTTCGACTGTAGTCTGTAATCAAGTCAGAAAGGAGGTTAGGCAGGCGAAGGCAGATTATGAGAAATCTTTGGCAAAGGATGCAAAGAGTTCTTTATTTATGTGCACTCTAGAAGGAAAGGAATGGATCAGATTGAACCACTTAACATAGATGGGTTGACTGTTAATGATCATGCTCAGGTAGTTGATAAACAGAATGTGTATTTTGCATCTACATTCACACATGAGGAGTTATTCAAGGAGGGGAATGCCAGAAGTTTATCAAACTAACAGGGAGCTGAGTGATTTTGTAATAACAGAGTGCAAAGTGGAGGAGAAATTGTTGAAGTTAAACATGAGGAAGGTACCTAGTGTGGATGGGATCTATCCAGTTATATTAAAGGAGGCAGTAAATGAAGTAAGCAAACCCTTAGCCCTAATTATGAGAGCTTCCTTGGATTCAGAAGAGGCCCCCCATGGACTGGAGGTGTGCAAATATATCACCAAATTCACAAAGGGGTTTCAAAAGGTGACACAAGTAAATATTGACCTGTTAGTTTAACTTCTGTTCCGGTGAAAATAATGGAGTCACTAGTTAAAGAAGCATTGCAGGATCATCTAGACAAGACTGCAGTAATAGTTAAGACACAGCATGGGTTTGTTAAAGGGAGGTCTTGTCTGACCAATTTGATTGGATACTATGATGTGGTCACAAAGGAACTGGATGCAAAAAATAATTTTGATATCATACACTTGGATTTCAGGAAAGCTTTTGATACTGTTGCACATGGAAGACTGCTGTACAAATTGGAGTGGTATAGCATTAAGGGTAAGTTGCTGCAATGGATAAAGGGATGGTTGAGTGGGAGATGATGGAGAGTGATAATCAGTGGACACTGCTCTTCGTGGATGGATGTTATTAGTGGAGTTCCCCAGGGTTCGGTGCTGGGCCAATTGTTATTTTGTGTATTCATCAATACTATTGATGAAGGTATATCAGGCTTAATGTCCAAATTTGCAGATGATACGAAGGTTGGCAGGATTGTTAACGATACTAAAGACAGTATGCTACTCCAGCTGGATCTAGGTAAGTTGTGTAAATGGGCTGAGAAGTGGCAACTGAAATTTAACATTGAAAAATTCAAAGTACTGCATATGGGTAGTAATAACCGAAGAGAAATGTACCAACTGTGTGGTACTACACTCGAGGAAGTGAAAAGTGAAAAGGGCCGGGGGGGGGTAATTGTGCAGTGAAATATGAAGTTTGCTGAGCAGTGACAAGGAGGTAATTATCTCGTTGCAGTCAGGCCACACATTGAGTACTGTGTACAGACCTGGAGGCTTCATTTTAGGAAGGATGTAGAGTTGCTAGAACGAGTACAAAGAAGGGTAACAAGATTGCTGAGGGGAATAAAGTGGTCTTCTTACCAAGAAAGGCTTAAGTTCTGCAAATTGCAGTGCCTGGAGGGTAGGCACGTGCAAAGTGATCTCATTGAGGTGTATAAGGTCTTGAATGGGTTAAGCAAGTCCAGTGAGCCAGTGCTCATCCTTTGCTATCAGGAAAAAATGAAAATTAAAAGGACATAAAAAAATACAGTACTCTAAAAAAATTATTTCCTGATATTTTTACTTTAGTAGTAATGTTTTTGGAATAAGAACAACAAATTAAGTATATTAACACAGTTTACTGAGCATAAATTTATTATTCAAGTATTTAAAAAATAAGTAATAAGTAAAAAATAATAAGTAAAAATAATTTCTTAATAAAGTCTTTAGAATATTCCAAATTTTTGAATATTCAGTTCTCATCCACCACGCTATGCCGACTTCTTTTCTTACTGTTTGTGTCTGTTGATGAATGACGTTTCTGAAGCAGCCATGAATCGACATATGTCACTCCTTGGTGGGCCTACAATTTAAAGAAATAGTAGTGAAGAAATTGTTTTGTCATCCCCGAAACTCTGGTTGGGCTGGCGATCGGATTCATTTGTGAAAATCCTCATTCGCATTCACTCGATTAAATTTGTATTGTACTCAGAGCTTTCATCAAATGCTTCAATTCTTCCGAAACTGTCTTATCAATTAGGTATTCCCGAAATGCATGAATTGTATCTCTTTCATTTAACTGAAGCTTAATTGACAATTTTCTAACTTCCTTCTCACCAAATGCCAACATTTCATGTTTAGAAAGTTTAATACCTTCATTGTCCTAATTTTCCTTCTCTCGTCATCAATGTTGTCGTTAGTTCTTAAATTTGAATTTTTTTTTTTTTTTTGAAACTGCAAAATGTCAGTGTCATTCAGATATTCAGCTACTGTGACCGAACGGAGGTAGGGAAAATTTGCGATAAAATGCACTTCGGTGAAACAACAGATGATTATTTGTTGGGGTAAAAGAAAATCACTCCCTCCTAATTCTCGAACCTGGCGCTTACAATTGATTCACTGCGGGGTCCAACCTACGGCCCGTGCAGAAAGTGAATTAAAACAGCATTTTAAATTTCGCTAATTGTCAAATTTTTTTCATCAATTAAATGTTTTGTTTAGTAAATGTAATCGTGTATTGTACTTAATAAAATTTTCGAATATTTTCAATTTTAGGTGTATCATTATTTTTATTTATCCACCTTATATTCATCTTAAGCAGTGATCCTTTCAGGTTGTAAATTTTCTAAAGTGAGCATGTAAAGGCAAATGTAAGGTGTGTGTTTTTTTTTTTGAAAAACAAAGTATATTTTTTATAAATTTAATAAAAACTAAGAAATAAATTAGTGACAGATTTTTTACACATAAGTGTTGGGAATTTGCATTTTTTATATATATCCTGAAAATAAAAGAAGGGTGACATGAAAATTAAAACTTTCTTATATGGGAAATGTAACGCACTAATTTTTCTCGAATAACTTGGTGCGACCCCCGAAAGAAATCTAATTTTGAATATGGCCCCTGTACGGGAAAAGGTTGAATGCCACTCCAGTAGAAGGTGAACATGAGCCCATTGGGAATACCCCATGATCTGCTCACTGTTGACTATTGCAACTTTTCCGTACGTGGGACAGATTGTCGGATAGGTTTTACCAGGTATTCCTAAGTTGTAGAATGGTAATCCCTTTAGCTCTCTCAATTCTTGCTTAGCAGCAGCACTAATTTCCTAAGTTGCCTGAAGGCCAAAAGTGCAAACAGTGTGTATTTAATTAATCTCTCCTAAGCCATTCGTTATATGAAAAATTACTTCGCTCAACAGAAACTATTTTAAATGTAATTTCTAATTTGTAAATTTCTAATTTAAAAAAAAAAAAAAAAAAAAAATGTTATCAAAGGAGTTCGTTAAACAGAGATCTGACTGAGTAATTTAGAATCCTAAAATTAGTTATAAAGTTTTATATAGAAAATATCTTAACAGTAGACAGGGAAAAATGCAAATTTAGTTAAATAACTTTAAGCTTATTTGAATAGTAGGTAAACATGCGGAAAAAAAAAAAAATCCGGAATATTATAGATTTCGAAGTGTATTAAAGGTGTCGGTACTCCGTACTGTTGTGTACCGTCCCAAAAAAGGCACTGCCAACAACTAACCGGTGATCACTACCCAGGGAGACACTCGGAATGACCTTGTCATCGACTAGTCTTCTGTGTCACTCCTTGTCCACAAGCATATAGTCAAGGAGGGATTCCTATTGACCATCTCAACTTTATCTTGTCACTTTATGGCTCTTTCTCTCCTTGAACCAGGTGTTTCCTATGACCAAGCTGCTCAGTAAGCAGAAATCCAACAGCCTGTCGCTATCATCATTCCTAGGTCCTGAACCATGTGGACCCATAATGTATTCTAGTCCTTGTCTCTCCACTCCGACTTTTGCATTCAAGTCACCCATGATGACTATATCTCCACCTGTGATGTTCTCTTCGAGCTTCTCAGCTTTTCCAATTCTTTGCAACTGATTTGCAGTGCATAGCATTGTACTATCTTCAATGTTTTGCTGTCATTCATTTGCAGTTTAATTGACATGAGTTTGTTGCTGATATTATTCACCTCCAGTAGCCTTTCCTTAAACCTGTGATCTATAATGATGGCAACACCTTTCCTCGCCACATCACCAATATAGGTAATGGCCTCCTCGTAACTAACTGCGAAAGCAAAAATAAGAGTGTGTATTATAGGCCTAATGACTCGAATGAGTACAATGAACAATTGTACAGAGAAATAGAGTGGGCTAGTAAATCAGAATGTCTTATAATGGGGGATTTTAACTTCCCAGATATTGACTGGAACTTGTGGCTGGTCACTTGCACACTAGTAAGACTTTTTTGGATTTATTGAATGAGTTTTCTGCAGCGGCATGTTCAAGAACAACCGGAGAGTAATATTCTTGATCTGGTTATCAGCAGTGATTTGCAGAGTTATTAAGGATTGAAAATGCCAGGTTATCAAATTGTAGCAGGGTGCTTAATGATTTTGTAATAACTGAGAGCAAAGTGGAGGAGAACTTGTTGAAGTTAAACATGAAAGGCACCTGGGATGGATGAGATCTATCCAGTTATATTAAAGGAGGCGGCAAAGGAACTAAGCAAACCGTTAGCCATAATTATGAGAGCATCCTTGGACTCAAGGGAGGTCCCCATGGACTGGAGATGTGCAAATGCATCCCCAATTCACAAAGGGGGATCGCAGGGTAACGCGAGTAATTACAGACCAGTTTGTTTAACTTCTGTTCCTGGTAAAATAATGGAGTCACTGGTTAAAGATGCATTGCAGGATCATCTGGACAAGACTGCAGCAGTAATTCAGACACAGCATGGGTTTAAGGGAAGGTTTAACAAATTTGATTGAATATTATGATGTGGTTACAAAGGAACTGGATGCAAAAAATAATTTTGATATCATATATTTACTATATTACTTATAGTAAATATTATTACTTGGATTTCAGGAAAGCTTTTGACACTGTTGTGCATGGAAGACTACTGTACAAATTGGAGCAGAATGTTATTGAGGGTACTTTGCTACAATGGATAAAGGGATGGTTGAGTGGGAGAAGACAGAGGGTGGTAATCAGTGGGTGCTGCTCTTCGTGGACTGTTATTACTGGAGTCCCACAGGGTTTGGTGTTGAGTCCACTGTTGTTTTGTATATTTATCAATGATAAAGGCATATCAGGCTCAGTATTGAAGTTTGCAGATAATACAAAGATTAGCAGGGTTTTTAATGACAGTAATGGCAGTGTGCTACTGCAAGAGGATCTAGAAAATTTGGGAAGATGGGCTGAGAAGTGGCAACTTTTCCACTTGTTCAGAAAAGGGTCAGAGCAAATTACCAGGTGATGGCAAAAAACTATTTAACCCAGCAGTGATGGCACAGCAACTGATAAGTGCCTTTTCAGAAATAATGCTCCCACGTTATACTTTAATTAATGATTAAAAATTTTGAAATTATTTCTGACTTTGGTCTTGGCGCATTATAGCCTTAGTAGCTAATGCGCCAATAAAACCAAAACCAAACCAACTATTTCTGACTTACTAAATGTAGTCAGACTTCAGTGCAATAGTTCCTGAATTTATTTATTATGTTTTTCACAGAGTAATGAAATGTGAACACTTCTTGGGTCATGCCATTATTTGTGTAACACTTTTTCCATTTGCTTGAAAAGTACTGTGGGAACTGACATTGCTACAGAGTTTCAAAGTCCATGTTTGTTTAACATTCAAGGTTAATTGCCTGTCCATTCTCACAAGTTAAATTAACATCTAATTTTCAAAAACAACACAGGAGTTGTTTTTGAAAAAATTTATTTTCATGTAGTGAAGATGTTGAAATGTAACACATTCTTTCAAGGTGGATGCCACTCTACGGGAAGCAAGATAAGTCGGTATCATGTGTTGCATGTCACAAAATGCACCAAATATGAAATAAAATTTAGAAAAAATATGAAAATTGAAGTGTAGAGTTGTAACTGATATGCACATATTTTTTTTTAAAATGTATTTGTACATATAATAAGCAGAAATATATGCTCATGTGCACTTTTAAAATTTTGTGTTCTTAACAGTCGTTTAAATGAAAAAGGGATCTGAATAATAGAATCAAGTCTATATTTTTTTTATGGATATGTTTTTTATTTTCAGAAGATTAATACTTTTTAGATTTTTTTTTGTTTGAAAATAAGCGATAAAAAATTAAAAAAAACTGCTTTTAAAAATAATTTTTTATTAAAAAATAAAAAGATCCATACAATAAGTATTGCAATCTTTCAAAAAAAAGCTGAGATGTTGGTATACTCCATGGTAATTTCAAACCATCCAAAACATTTTTCTAGAAATTAAAAAAATAATAATAATAAATAAATAAAAAAAATGCCTCCTGTCAGGTGCCTTGCCACCAATTGCATTATAAGATTTATGCCATAACTGCTGAATTAATAAACTTTGAAGGAAAATTTTATACTTTAATGAATTTTTTGGACTCTCAGAATAGTTAATAAAATTAATAACTTTATAAATTTTCCCATGTTCAATAAATTTCATTTGAATAAATTTTTATTGACATTGTTTCTCCTTTTAAAAGTTTAATATTAAACTTTGATTATTTCAAAATAAGCATTTTTAAAATGTTAAGTTTAGAAGTAGATTTGTGTATTTTTTTTAGTTAGATTGTACAGTAGAACCCTCATGAATCTGGAATGCTCAGGACTCATCACATGCCAGAATTTTTAAAATTCCTTTTTTGCTTCGTGTTCTGCACATAGCCTAAGTTTTCATGGGTAATTCATTATTTCTGCTAGATAATACACTAGCTCTGATCCATATAATCTCCACAGAACAATAGTCATCCCATTAAGCCAAGATATTAACCTATATTGCCAGAAATGTACAAAGTGGATAATGTAAGAAATGAAGGTCACAGTTTTGAATGCTGACTCTGGTATGGGTATTGCAATCATTCAGTTTTTTAAATATTCAATATGAATTCAACAACTGAATTGCCTTAAACTAAATACTTACTACCCTGCTATTAAGTACTATGCTATGAACTAGTATTGAATATTTTGCAAAATCGATCGATTTTATACATTATTATAAATACAATAAACAAATATAAAGTAACAATGAAATGCAGTCTAGGAAATGTGTGAAACATAAATAAATTGGTGTTTGGTAAATTATTAGTGAAATATAATGTATAAATTTTGGCACTTGTATGTTTATTTATTTATTTTTTTAAAGTCTAGCCAGCCTATTTCCCCTCTGCCCTTATACAGTCAACTACACTCAGAGAAATATTAAAAAGGGCCAGCTTTTTGAGGTTCTGCTGTATTTATTTGCTTAAGCTCATGCAGTATAACACTGAGGAATGTTAGGTACATGTGATATGTGTATATATTTATTTGCCTGTCTGTTTCAGTAAGAAACTTGCTGATAACCTGTTCAGTCTTATCCTTTTTTACTGCATTGTACCTCCTTCTGGCTTCCATAATTCTGATGAGAGCATTAAGAAAAGTAAGTTTATTTTGTTGTTTTGGAATATAAATTATACAGAATTTTTTAAAAATCATAAAATTTTACTATCATATGATAAGTAATTACAGTAGTATAATTCATATACTATTGATTGCAAATTACTTGAAAATTACTGTCTTGCATATTTATTGTGCTAAAATAATGTTCAATTTATAGTCATAGTACTTTTAATATTTACACATGCTGAAATATCCTTTGAATATAAATAAATTTGTTTATACTCTGGATGGCCAAAGCCAGAAGAGTTATGTCTTTCTAATGTTTTATTGCAGAAGGATTACTAATACAACAGCCAACCCTCAAAGTCGGAGACATGATACATATTGATTCTGTCCTACACTGACCAAACTGCATTTAAAAACTCTAATAATGTTAATAGAATATTTACATAAATTGTGTATTAAAGAGTTTTTAAATGTAATTTGTTTATTGTTGTTGTTGTTGGGTTTTAGGCTCATTATTGACTTTGTCTGTATAGGTGTGCATGTTCATAAACTGATTTACATGCTATGCAGGCTGTAAATCTTCCACCTCAGATTGGCTTACAATAGCCTGATTGAAGAGGTGTTCAGCAATTGTGACAGGAACCCAGACCTCACCATATGAGTAACAAAATGCAAAACCACTATATTGTCAGAGAGGATGTTTGGTCAGTGGACAACAGAATTAATATATATATACAACAATGGGTTTTGCACTCTTTGTGACAACACATGTGCTTGATCTTGCAGTGTATTAAACAGTGTTTATATATGATACCCCAGGACTAAAGTTAGCCCTAGTAGTAAAAGTAAACTTTTAAAAAAACTTTTTTTTTATTTTATAGAAATTTGTTATTTTTATTCAATTTTTGATCGGTGGATCATTTTACTCTCGCTAAAGACAGTCCAAGCGTCTAGCACATAATAAATGAAAGTTTAATGGAAGTTTACTTTCATACAATGTTTGGCAACAAAACTATATGATTGGATATATTATTCACAGTTCAGCATACATTTGCTAATAGAGGCCAACTCATTAGAGGCTAGTAGCTTTGAAACAGCTATTTTGTCTGTATCTTAGATTTTTAAATGTATAGATGGATTCACCTTTGCAGGTGGTGGTGATGATATGCAATTTAAGAAGATATTAGTGACTTAGGCAGAACCATGGATGATATTTGTCTCTGAATTGAACTTAAGCCTACGCCTTGATCTTTAATGGAAGCGGAATGAGCCCTTTGATCGAAAATTGAGCACATTTTAAAGTGTACAAATTTTAATTAACTACCACATTGAAATAGTCTCCTGTCATCTTATAGTATTTATTATGACTTAAACTATTGATCAATATAATAAAAGGAACAATTAATTAAAAAACCTATTATAGCAACAGCTTTTGGTAAAGTGCTTGAATTTTGCTTTAATTTGATTATTAGTAACACCTACCGTACTTCCACACCTTTTTCGAAAAATTTGGGGTCTAAAAACTGGGTGCATCTTATACAGTGGTTGTAGATTTTTTTACTTGCATCTCTCGCTTTTTCACGCTTGTTGTCTTTGCGCTCATTGTTTCGCACTGGTTACCGGTATATTAGGTTACGTTTTGCCACGTTCTGCCCAGAAATGGCTAAGAAAAAATTTTCGTACAATGCTGAATTCAAGTTAAAAGTGATCCAGTTTGCAAAGTGAATAGAAATCGTGCTGCTGAACGTAAGTTTGGTCCTCCTCCAACTGAGAAAACAATCTGAGACTGGCTATGGGAAGAAGAAACCCTACTGAAAACGCCACGGCAGAAGGCCACAAGAGACAAGTCAGCAAAATGGCCTGATTTAGAGAGGGAATTGAAGATATGGATTGAAGAGCAAAGGGCAATTGGAATTCCTGTGTCCACAAATATGGTTCAGCATGAGGCAAGAAGAATTGCTGATGAAAAAGAAGTTACTGATTTCAAAGGAGGACCCAATTGGTGCTTCAGGTTCATGAAACGGAATGGACTAAGCATACATACGCCAGACTTGCCCAAAAGATGCCTGAAAGCTATGAGCAGAAGGTCCTTGAATTTCATAGTTTTGTCATTCAATGTCGGAAGACATCAGTTTGAGTTGGGACAGATTGCAAATATGGACGAAGTCCCCCTTCAGTTTGATGTCCCAAGTAACAGAATTGTTGATAAGAAGGGAATGAAAACTGTAATTGTGAAGACAAGTGGATATGACAAGAGCCATTATACAGTTGTTCTAGCTTGTTGTGCCAACGGAACCAAGCTGCCTCCTATGCTGATTTTCAAACGCAAAACAATGCCAAAAGAAGGCATTCCTCGAGGAGTGATTCAACCCTTTCATGACAAGGGTTGGATGGATCAGGATGGGATGAAGATCTGGTTTGAGAAAGATTGGAGCAGGAGACCAGGTGGGCTCTTACGCAAACCTGCCCTATTGGTGCTTGATCAGTTCAGGGCACACATAACAAAAAACACAAAGAAGATTGCTGCAGAACAAAAAACAAAACTTGCCGTCATATCTGGAGGCTTGACATCCCAGCTCCAACCACTTGATATCAGCATTAACAAACCCTTCAAAGCTGCCACGAGAGACGAATGGAACCAATGGATGAAGTCTTCTGGGGACAATTTGACACCAGCAGGAAGAAACCAACTATAGAAGTTTGTACCTGGGTGAAAAGATCCTGGGATAATATCAAGATTGAGATCGTTGTCGAGTCATTTAAGAAGTGTGGCATTTCAAATGCCATAGATGGAACTGAGGACGAGGCAATATATGAAGACAGTGATTCGTCATCAGACACAGATGAGGACAAGCTAATGGATGGGAGTTTTGACAGTGAAGAGGAGTTGTATGAATTTTATGATGAATAAAACTTGAGTTCAATAACTTTATGTAATACATTTTTTTTTTTTTTTTTTTTTCAAATTTCGGCCCCCAAAATTAAGGTGCGTCTTATACATGGGGAAATACGGTATTCGACTTACGGAAATTCGACTTTATGTAATTTTTTGCCAGCCAGTGCAAACTTAAAAAATTTGTGGAAACGTATTCTACATCCTATAAGAAAAAATGGAGGTATCGTGAAAATATTGTAATCTTGAACCCAATAACACTGGTGTTTTTTTTTTTTTTTTTGTAATTTGTTCCAAGTCCTTGGAAGTTGAAAATTTTGCTATATTACTAAGTTATTAATCTCTCTAAAAGGTCATATTTATAATGGAAATTGCACTACCCTTTCACCGTTATCATATGTTCCCATTATAAGAATCAATTTTGAACGCCTTTGTGATATTTTTCTAAAGCATGTTTCTGGAAGTCACAACCAAAAAACAGTAAACAATTTGCACTTTCCTATTTATTGGGCTTTTCTGTTAGTGCATCTAATTATATATGGGTAGTAAACTCGATCTTATTGCATTTGCGATAATACTGATAACTGCAGTTGTGTGGATTTTTACACTGCTATGGTGAAATGTGTTCCCCTTCACTGAAATCTTCAATCATATAAAAAACAAATTTTCAGAAACTTCTCTTCATTCCAATTTACTTATTACAATGATGAAGGGAAATCAACCAACAAAAAGTGCATGTAGTGGTAGTGCCAGGAAACGAAACAAAATTCACTTAGAAATGAAGATGGAAATGATTAAAAGTACAAAGTTTGTCATCTATTGCAAGGGAATTAGGTCTCGCTGCTTCAACAGTGAATGGTATTTTATAGGACAGCGCGCGTATAAAAGAACATGTCAAAGGATCAACTCACTTAAGATCAACAGTGATCACAAAACAGCATTCAGGTGCTATATTGAAGATGGAACAGCTGTTAATAATATGGATGGAAAATCAGATTCAGAAGCGAGTGCCCGAGTCTAATGACCATTCAAGCAAAAGCAACAAGTATTTATAAAGATATTAAGGATAAGTATGCCGAACCCCAACCCAGGTTCGTGGCAAGCAATGGGTGGTTTAATAGGTTCAAACATCACGCTGATTTCCACAATGTTAAAGTATGCGGTGAAGTGACCAGTGCCAATTCTGCAGCCGCAGAGAAATTTTGTGGTGTGTTGGAAAAAATTATTAACGAAGGCGACATTCAACGTAGGAAATTTTTAACTTTGATGAGACTGCTCTGTATTGGAAAAAAATGCCAGATCAAACATACATTGCCAAAGAGGAAAATACAATGCCATTTTTCAAGGCGTCAAAAGATAGGGCCACGCTCTTGCTTCAGGCAATGCAGTGGGAGATTACAGATTAAAACCGCTGCTTGTGTACCATTCTGGAAATCCTCGTGCATTTAAGGGCATCAATAAAGTCATCCTACTTGTGCATTTCCTATCAAACCAGAGAGCACGGATAACATCTCTTTATGAGGATTGGGTAAATGCTGCTTCGTTCCCGAGGCTGAAAAGTATTGTAAAGACAACGACGTTTCTTTCACGATTTTGCTTCTATTAGGTAATGTTCCTGGACATCCCATGCATCTAGATGATTTCAATTTGAACGTGAGAGTCATATTTTTACTACCAAACACGACTTCACTCATCCAACTTATGGATCAGGGTGTTATTTCGAATTTAAAAGCATACTATTTACGCACAACATTTGCTCAGGCATTGTCTACAATGAGAAAAATTTTACGTTGAGAGACTTTCGGTTGGAAATCTTACAATATTTACTACACCATCTTAAACATTAATAAGGCCTGGGCAGAAATTACTGAAAGTTGTTTAAATGGCGCATGGAAGAAAATATGCCCACAGTACATAAAAGGCTTCAAAGGATTTGAAAAGGATGAATCATATGAAGAGGTTACAGATAAGATTGTAAAGATTGTAGAGCTACTTCAGTTGGAGGTTGATGCCAAAGATGTGGAGGAATTAGAGGAAGAAAATGCTGATGAAGCTCAAGATGGACCAAATGAGGAGCCGAGATGCTTCTTCACCAGAGAATGGCAATGGCATTTTGTGAAATTGTATCTGCAATGGTGAGATTTGAGAAGATGGATCCTGACAGCGAATGATTCTTAAAAGTTAACAGGGGTGAATGATATGCTTGCTTGCTACAACGAAATCTACGATGAAAAGAAAAAAGCCACCGTCCAGTCATCCATTAATATGTTCTTTCGTAAGGTTGGGCGGCCAACCCCTTCTAAATCTCCACAGCCCTCAACCTCTGCAGCAGCGTACTTATCAGCTGAAGACGTTGATTCTGGCAACGATGCTCGAGAGGTAAAATTTACTGACGTTATGCTTGTCTCCTCTCCCTTTTTTTGTAATTTTATAATTTTGAAAAATTGCATGCTTTTGTAATTTTTCTTGTGCATGAGATAAAAAATTGAATAAACACAATAAATAACTCTATTTACATGTTCATCGAACATGTCTTTTTTGATTCAATCAATTCAGTGAGCACAGTTACAAGTGCTGCACAAGCATGGGGGAAATTCCCACACTTACGTAGCGTTCCGCAGAATGCAACCCTTACATAAGTCGGGGAGTGGCTGTATTTTATAAAACTTCTTGATAAATATTTCTGCTGCAAACTTTTCTCACTGTAGGTCTGAGTGTACCTTGCATGTTATCTTCAACAAAACTTTATCCATTCTTGAAGTATCTCGAGGAAATGTAACAAAGTTTGTCATAAGCAAATGCTAGTCTGACCAGATATATTCCAAGTTTATTAAATGACTGACCCAGATTTGCTAATTGTATTGTAATTGCAAATGCTCAATGAACTTAGCAATATTGTGGGCAGTTCGGTGGAGAGCATGGTCTTCCTTCCGCACCCCTCTCTGTCTTACATAAAAACACAGTAAAAATGGTCTGAGCTTGATTCTCTTTATTACTGATCTCCTTATCACATAAGAGATAAGTCTCCTGTTAGAGAAGGAGTTGTCTTTATTGGAATATTTTCACTCCATTGTTGAATAAGTCAGTCTTCAGCAAGGTAGGGGGGGGGGGGATCATGGCAATTTTGAAACAGCATATAGGTATGCAACAGAAAATGGGCCTGAATATCAGGGTCCCCACCCCTCCCTCCATAGATCTATCTACAAATCCAATGCATTCCAGAAAAAGGGATTGTTAATAAAATTAAAAATTAAGTATTTATCAGAAATTTATTGCTTATACCAAATGAAATTAAAATTTAAGAATTTATCAGCAAGTTTATTGTTGATTATTACTTTTCAGAAACTAATTAGACTAAATATATAAAGCAATTAAAAAGATACTTCATTTTAAATTTATTTAATGCACAGGAATGATTGGATTAGCAAGGAAGCCCCAAACTTTTGCCCCACCAGCCACAAAAAATAAAATCACCTGTGTTCACATAGGGACTTCCCCAGCAAACCTATGAATTTCCCCAAGCTTCTAGCTTCAACCATCCAGTGGACAACTTATACGAGTTATCAATAACTACTGGTAAAAGAAAGCTTTCCACAACAATCTTTTCCTTTATAATTTGAATTTATGGCTCCTAGTTGTGGAATAATTTTTAACAATAAAAATTTCACTTTTTTCATTTTACTATCTCCTCTCAGAGCTTTATACACATCAGTTAGGTCCCACCCCCTAAGGTGAAGTCCTTCCTCATATGGATGCACTTTACTTTTTTCAAATCTTACATGCATTGCTTGTCTTTGAAACCTTTCAAGAAGCTTTTTCTTTTTTGTTAAGGTATGGTCTCCATATTTGGATAGAGTATTCCAAACACCTTGAGTACTGTATACAGGTCTGGAGGCCTCATTTCAAGAAGGATGTAGAGCTGCTGGAACGAGTACAGAGAAGGGCAACAAGATTAGTGAATGGAACAAAGGGGTGCTCTTACGAAGAAAGGCTTAAGTTTTGCAAATTACAGTGTCTGGAGACTAGGCACCTGCGAGGTGATCTGATAGAGGTGTACAAAGCCTTGAATGGTTTGAGCATGCTCAATGCTGATGGGATACTGCCTCTTGCTCAGAATAATCACCTGAGAGGGCATACATTCAAATTGAGGAAAGACAGATAGATGTGCAGAATAGATGTCTAGGATAGATGTGCAGAAATTTGCCTTTAGCCAGCGGGTAGTTGGTTGGTGGAACAGACTTCCATCCCTTGTTGTGGAAGTTGATAGCCTAAATAAATTTAAGGCTCGGCTGGACAGGTATTTTGAACGAATGGAGGGGTGAAGTGGAAGGGGTTTTTTTTTTTTTGGCTGATGCTGCATAAGCTTGCTTTCTTGCATCATATGCCTCTACTAATGCTAATGCTAATAATGCTAATGTTATCTTAGAATGATTTTTTATAGATGAAAGACTCTTCATAATGAGGCGAGGTGGCTGTGGGAGTGAGACTTAGCAATTTGAAATTAGCAGTGTTGAAGTTACAGTTAATTATCAAGGCATTGGACTCGGGAGAGATTCCTTTGGAGCAGAGAAATACCATTGTGTCACCAATACATAAAGATTTCTCTTAGAGTGAGGTGGTTAACTACAAGACCAGTCATTCTGACTTCAGTGGTAAGGAATATCTAACCTAATTAATTATTTTCCCTAAAGGGAAAATATGTATTAAATAATTTCGGCATTATATGGATTTTAGCAAAGCATTTTACTCAGTTCCTAATGAGATGTTGCTGTATAAGCTTGAACATGTTGGGATCGAGGGTAAGATTTGAAGTGGACTGCTTGATGTCTGCAAGGCAGGAGACAGAGGATTGGCAATTAATGGTTATTTCAGACTGATATAATATTAGAAGTAATGTAATGTCAAAGAATCTGAGACCATTGTTGTTTATGATTTTCATAAATGACATTAACGAAGGGATAGAGGAAGTTATGTCAAAATTTATAGATGATGTGAAGACAGAGAGGGTTAATGATCAGAACCAAACAATACTTCAAAATGACTTGGATAGGTTTCAAGGATAGTTAGAAAAGTGACAGCTATATTTTAATGTAGTAAAATGAGGTCTTATGCTTGGAGAATAGCAACTCCAAAATAACATACTTGGTGGAGTTGAATTAAAAATAGTAAAGGAAGACAGGGATTTAGAAGTTAAGATATGAGTGGTCACGAGTTTCTCCAAGCGGGCAGCAAGGGACTATAGTGTTCTTTTGATGATTTATCAAACATTTGTTTCTTGAAAGAGTCCAAAGACCAGAGTCTAGGTAGCCTGCTTAATGAGATCTGGAAAAGGGCACCCATATGAGGAAAGACTTCAAATATGTGGGTTGCAGAGTTTTGCAACCAGGCACCTTAGAGGACACCTGATTGAGCTCTATAATCAACTATAACTAATAAAATGAATGAAGGCAAAATTTTTGCTTTTGTGACTGATTTCAGAACTAAATTTCAAATTCAAATAACAGGGAAAGAGATTTAGACTTCTTCATAATTTGAATTTTAGAGGGCATCCTACACATGTTCAATCAGATTTCAGTCTAGTGATCATGTTGGCCATGGCAGTCATTGGATACCTTGAGTTTCAAGAAATTCCTCCACAACTTAAGCTCTATATGCAGTGGTGCTATGCATGAAAAGAAAATCTGGGCCAACCATATCCCTGAAAAGTCACAGTTCAAGGATCTGCTTAGTATCTTTGCACAGTTACAGTACTCTATCAAAAACATGAAGAGGGATACAGCCATTGATCATTATTCCGCCTCACATGAGAACACCGCCTCCACCATAAGTGTCCCTTTCTCTGATGTTGGAGAAATGGTACTGTATTCCTTGTTGTCTCCAGATGGAATGTCTAGAATCTGTTTTAGGCTAAAACAGGACTCATCAGAGGACAGAACTGTACCCCATTTCTCAGGGTTCCAAGTCACATGTTCATGGCACCAGTTTTGAGATGAGCTCTGCAGTCGTCTGGGATTAATGGGATACAAACCACTGGCTTTCTTGTGTAGAGTCCACTTGAATTGAACCTCCTTAACACAGTCCAGTTGGAAATGTTTTCACCTGTGGCTGCAGCAACCTCAAGAGACAGTTGATGACATGACATTGTAGGGTTTCATCTTGCTGTTAGAACCAGATAGCAGTCTGTTCTGGTTGATTTAGTGTTCAGGCAATCTTGGCCAGCTCTTCTTGTAATGGTTCCTGTCTCTTGAAACTGCTTAATGTGTCATGCAGTGTGTTCTTGGCACTGCATGACACATTAACCAAACAATACTTCAAAATGACTTGGATAGGCTTCAAGGATAGTTAGAAAAGTGACAGCTATGTTTTAATGTAGTAAAATGAGGTCTTATGCTTGGAGAATAGCAACTCCAAAATAACATACTTGGTGGAGTTGAATTAAAAATAGTAAAGGAAGACAGGGATTTAGAAGTTAATGACGATGACTTGCCATCCTGAGTACTGGAAATGTGGCTATCACACTGAGCAAGTCAAAAAACAGAAATGAAGTAATGTGGTTGCAACCCATGTTTTTATAGGCATGAATAGTCTGGATAATGTGAAGCTCTGTGAGGTGATAGATCAATTTGTATTGGATACTCAGAATTTGCATGCTAGGATGCCTATTATATCAAATATTTGCCTTCAGTGACACTGTTCACAATGAAATATTCATGGAAAACATTTTCTTCTGTTTATTTTGTCCAGCAGTGTATTAAGTAATTCAACTTACTCTTTTGCTAACAATAGATTGCAAAGCTGAATGGGAGGAATATGGAGGCTCTGAGTTGAGTACACTAGCTGCCTTAATTTGACTGCTAACCAGTGGCAATACTTAAAGCTCAAGATGGTCCTTAAATTAGAAGAATCCCATAATAGCTTCATGAATTAAAAAAGTGCTTGCATATTTCATAGTAATTTTGGAAATTGAAACTTCAGCTTTATGTACTTTAAAATTCTAGAAGGCTTTGAAAATCTTTATTCTCTTGGTGCTAAGGTGACCCTTAAAGGTAAGTTTGGGATTCAGAAAAACCGAGAAATTTCAAAGGTGCAACTAACATAGCATTTATCACAAATTCATATACAAATGACATATACACAACTGCAGATCTTTTAGTGAAGCCAAGATAAAGTTTGTTATTTAGTTTTTTTCAGATTGTTATCCAACCAAAAAATGACAGATAAGAAATCAAAGCTTTAAAAATATGGTTCTGAACTCAGGAAATCAAACCAACCTGCTTACAAGAACTTTGAACTTTCTGGATTGTCATAAGAAAGAAATTCAGGGTGTTTCCATAAAAAAGGAAACAGAACTTTTAAAACATAATAAAGAATGCTACCCTGAGGAATCTCTGTAGTTATTGAAGAGGTAACACCAAACTCATCATAGAGAAAATAAGCCCTTGCACAGAAACAAGGTTCTTTAAAAGAGCAGACTCAGGACCAGATATTTCAAATATCAATTGCAAGAGCCACAAAAGAGAAGGAAAAGTATAATGTTCAAAAGCAGAAGCAACATTAATAAACACAGCATTAAATTTAATAATCTTATTGATGAGCTATCACATTATTTAAATATTTGCATTTGCATGTTTGGCAGTGTTAAATCAGGTAAGTTTCATTCCATAAAATTTAGTAGAGTATTTCAGTCATAGCTTTACACTCCCAAATATTTTTGATTGTGATTTAACAGAGAAAACTTGCCTTACATTTGTTCTACAGCTCAGTAGTGCTGGGTTCTTTTCCTTATGGTGCATGTTCGAGAGCAGGAAATGGAACGAATTTATAGACCTAAAATTTTCATTAAATGCTTTTTATTAAAATCACATTAAATAACCTGGAGACTGTTATAGAATTGTTTTATCTGTCCAAAATTTATTAAATCACTCCTTGTGTGAAATTAAAAAGAGACAAAATCTGAAGTAAAAATAAAAGTTTGTCTCTTCTTTGGACTCCACAGGAGTGTGTACAACCTGATTTCACTTGCTATTGCAGGTTGCAATAGCAAGTGAAAGTCAGGTTGAGTTGCTATTGCTCATTCATAATTACCATTAATTTAATTGAAAATTATATAGGCAGCTCTTGGCTTCATCTTCCCTAAATGGTTTTAAAGATAGTGTCGTCTTGGGATAATAACAGTATCTCAAAATTGTAATTGCTGTTCAAAAGATGTAATTAGTGTTTTATTGGGGGTCAGTATATGTGATCCATATCCTTCCAAATATACTGTCTGGCCCATCTACAAAGCTAATTGAACAGCTCTGTTACATCACTTTATCCTATTAGATTATTTTCTGATGCTGTGGAAGTTTTATGCAACGTTATATTTATAAATTATTATTCTCATATGTTAACAAGCTTTATTAATAATGTTAAGGGAATTTGAGTCTTCCCAGAGGTTTTCTCAGTACTTGAATTCATGTAAAATGATTTTTCCTTTATTTCAGGAACATGAACAAAAATTTCGTCACTGGTTACAAGCTATTGCAATTTCAACCATTTGGAATTTTGTTGCTGTTCTTTTCCGATCTATTGCAAATGTAAGTATTGACTGCTTAATTGCATTTATGACTGGTAGATAAAAATTTTGCATCAAAAATTTTGCATAACAATATTCGTTTATGATTAATTTATTTATAGTGCATTCATTAAACCTGTTCACTGATTTTTATTAGTAGTAGCAAATGATGCAAGAAAACAAGCTTGTACAGCATTAGCCAAAAAAAAAAAACACTTCCCATTTCACTTGTCCATCCTCTACAACACCAGACAAGAGTTTGTTCCATCAAATTTCCACACATCGACCTACAACCATCCTTCCTCAATTTGAATTCTTCATGTCCTTTCATGTGTGTGGGCTGAGAAAGAGGAAAAATGCCATCAGCATTTAGCTTACTCAATCCACTTAAACATGTCATTTGATCACCTCATAGGTGCCTAGGCTTCAGTGCTGCAATTGCAGGACTGGAGCCTTTCTTAGTAAGAGGCCCCGGGTGCCAAGCATTAATAATGATCAAGCGAATTTCAGAGTGATTCATAGAGCGTTTACTCAGAGCCAAAGTTCTTATTTAGTTTAAAAAGTTTTTTACATTGACTTTAATTAATAACTTAGTCTTACAAATTGTAAGCAAGTTTTAAGAAAGGAAATCCACCTTTCTTTTTTCTTTTTAAACTAACGTATTAACCCTTATACCGCTTGGTCACTCTAGCGGCACTGCTCCTGCCTCCCTGTGGCGGGGCCGGTAACTTGGGAGAAGAAATCCACTCTCCCAGGGCTGAAAGGAGCAAAGATGGAAAACAGTTCATTTCCACCTTTAGAGCCATTGAGCTCAAGACTATTGGTGCCTCCGTAGCCAGGTGGGAAGGAGCAGCAGTGCGTAGCACACGCTTCTTGATTAGACCGGGGTTCGAGCCTGTCACCACCAAATACGGAGGATGCGGAAAGGTCATTCAGGGAATGACCACCGCATATCCCGGAGCAATATGGCCTTAGTTGCTAATGCTCCTAAAAACCAAACCAAATAACAAACAAACAAACAACAAACAGCTCAAGACTAGCAAATAAAAGTGACAATGAAAATGACTATTCTCAACCAAAGAGGTTGAAAACAACACCTAAAGAGGAGATACCAGCCTTCCTCATCTTGCACTCTCTATCAGATCAGCCTCTGAGCAAATTATCACCTTTTCTAGTGCAGAAATGCATTGAGTCTGCTGCTGGTTCACCTAAATCAGTAAGGTGACTTCATTCAGGTGATCTTCTAATAGAAACAACTCAACCTCGACATTCTGTAAAGCTATTAAAGCTCACAACTTTTGGAGGACACCAAATAAAAGTTACTTCCCATGCCACCTTAAACTCCTCAAAGGGAGTAATAACAGAATGGGACTTATTACTTGTACCAGAGGAGGAAATTATCCAAGAATTACATGATCAAAAAGTCATCCAAGCAAGGAGAATCATGACCCGAAAAGACGGTACACTCGTTCCAACAAGAAGCATAATTCTTACCTTTAGCACTCCTAACTTACCAACATCTGTGAAAGCAGGCTACCTGCATTGCCGTGTCCGACCATACATTCCGAATCCCATCAGGTGCTACAAATGCCAAAAATATGGACACTCCCAGACTGCATGTCGAGGTGAGGCAGTATGTCCCAACTGCGGGTCAAAAGATCATAACCAATGTGATTGTGCCACTACCACTCCGCATTGCCCAAATTGTAAGGGTAACCACCGAGCTTTCTCAAAAACATGTGAATTATGGAAGCAAGGAAAAAAAATTCAAAAATATAAACTAGAGAACAAAGTGACATACTCAGAGGCAAGAAGACAGATAATCAAAACAGAGACAAAGCAAACTTATGCCACAGCAACTCAATCTTCACAGTCTGTAGGGATCCAAACTGAAGTATTGATTCCTCCAAATATATCAATTGCGAACTGGGCACGTTCGTTGCTTTCTATTTGAAAACAGTGTCCTACACAAAAATGTAGGACATTTTTTGTGCAGGACACAAAAAATGTGTCCTGCACAAAAAATTTTTGTGCAGGACACATTTCGAAAAACGAGTCGGATGTTACCCGACTCGTTTTTCCTAGGAAAGACAAAGCAAAAATTGATTGATACAAGCAAGCTGCAACTAAAAAACAGTCAGAGTCGAAAACAACACAAAAAACCACATAATGGAAAAAATCCTTCAGTGGAATTGCAGAGGATTTCGAAATGCAAAAGATGATTTGCAGGATCTAATCGATCTGTATGAACCAGCTGGCATAGCCTTACAGGAAACTCTTCTAAATTCACGAGTGTGTCCTTCCGTCAAAAATTATACCATCTTTAGACGAGATAGGAGCATTGACACGCCAGCTCATGGAGGGGTGGCTATCATTGTCAGAAATAACATTCCATCCAAGCATGTTTCCCTTCAGACTCCTTTTGAAGTAGTGGCAGTGTGCATTGAAATTGGTATCACCATTACCATCGGCAACAACACACCCTATCCTGCGACATTACTGCTGGAGTACCGCGGGGGGGGGGGGGTGTCCTATCCGGTGTTCTGTTCACAGCTATCATCGTGCCCATTATTGCCTCAACGAATGGTCTCCTATGCTATGCTGATGACCTTAAAAACTGCTGACTCAAATTAACCCTGGCGACAATCCCGTTCAGCTCAGCAACAAGAACAATTCCCAACTTAAGGATCTAGAATTGTACCTGGCAAACTTCAATCTAAAAATCAACCCAGTGAAGTCTGCCCAGGTTATATTCTCCCTTAAATCCATGCCGACAGTACTCAACGTTTCACTCGCAGGGGTACGAATACCAAATGTACCCTCGCACACAGACCTTGGCGTTTTGTTTGACCAAAAGTTGTTCTTTCTCAACCAGATCAACAAAATCAGTACCAAATTCTCTCGTCTACGGTGGATCTCAAAGCAGCAGCTGCTACACGTCCGACATCCTGTCACTGTTAAAAAGTTCATCACCTCCGTCTACCTCGCCATTCTCTATGGTGCAGAAATATGGGCCTCCGCTGCACATACAAACCTCAAGCGGGTGTACACCGCTGAATACTGGTTACTGAAATGGGCCAGTAACAAGCTTCGTCTACCTCCCGCTACCACAACCACCATGATGGCACAAGCACTCGACATCCCGAGGTTGAAGTTCCTGATCATGGAAAAGAGGCTGGTCTTCACAGCCAAACTCATCACAGGCCAGATATCATCTCCAAATATTTGGAACGCTTGCTCTTGGAGGATTCCACAGCCAAGGCTGAGGTCGGTACCAGCACCCGTGGCTCACCACAACAGGCTTGCATTCACTGAGAGATTTCTCCCCAAGCAGATGCTCCCTGCCCTCAACCGTGTGGACGCCGACATCGACAGCATAATAAGTAAGAAGAAGGACAGACAACTTTGTCAAAGCCCTTGAACCCTGATGTATTGTAAAGTTGTATTTACTTCTGTATTTGTGTCTAGCTCTGTGTTTTTATGCGGTATTTGTATTTCTTTTGCATTTGTGATCGGTATTTTGTAGCCTTTTTGTATGTGTTCGCTGTATTTTGTAGCCATTTGTATTTGTACGCCGTACTTATCTTATTTATATGTGAACCCCTGGTGCTTGTCGCCATGATGGGATAATTTGCTGTAACTCTACTTCACAATAAAGATTTATTTATTACAATAGCCTCTATATATCTCCCTCCTAATTTTGCTTTCTCCTCAGATGATTTAGAAAAGCTAGTAGATCAGTTGATCTCCTTTCTGCTTACTGGGTGACTTTAATGCTCATCATCCTCTATGGGGATCGCCAAAAATTGACAAAAGGGGTAAAATAATAGAATTGCTGCTTGATGCTCAATCTTACTCTGTTAAACACTGGTGAACCCACCTGTGTCCATTTTACTACAGGATCCATGACTGCAATAGACCTTTCAATCTGCTCTCCCTCCATTTATGCCAATATGGGGTGGTCAGTTCTCGATAACCCGCTAAACAATGATCATTTACCGATTCTTTGCAATATCCAAACACAAGTAAACTTGTCTCCATTGCAGCGATCCATGTGGAAATTCTATAGGGCAAACTGGCATAAATTTTCCTCCCTAATCCAGTTTGATGATGAGATAGTCCAGTCTCAGCCCATAGATAGTGTCAACAATCATATAACGAATCAAATATTACAATCTGCAAATTCTGCAATACCAAAATCTTTACCTGGGAAACGCAGACAGAGTCATTACTGGTGGAATCAAGAATGCACACATGCTAAACAGACAAAAAATCGGGCTTGGAATCTGTTTAGAAAATTTCCTACAACTGCTAATTTTATTAACTTTAAAAGACTCAAGTCCAAATTCCGCCAAACAAGAGAAAAAACAAAGAAAGATGCCTGGATAAGTTTTGCTTCCACCATAAACAAGGACACGGACAGCAGGCTCATCTGGAAGAAAATTCAAGCACTTAACGGCAAATTTGTGCAGTCTCCAGCCTCAGTCCTGAACTGGAAAGGGCAAGAATTGTCTGATCCAAAAGAAATAGCAAACGCATTAGCTGAGTCTTTTGCCAGTATATCAGCAGTGTCCACATACAGTCAAACCTTCCAAAAAATGAAGGCATCTGCAGAACAACATAAAATAAATTTTTATACTAAGGCATCTCAGCCGTACAATCAGCCATTCACGTTAAAGGAACTTTTTGAGTCTCTAAACAAAACATCAAGTACTGCTGCCGGCCCGGATGGAGTATGCTATATAATGTTAAAAAAGTTAAATAATAAAGCATTAAGTTCCCTACTGAGATTCTACAATCGAATATATTTAGAAAATACTTATCCTCACTCATGGCGTCACTCAATTGTACTGGCCTTTCTGAAGCCAGGTAAGGATCATACCATACCGAATAATTACAGGCCGATATCGCTGACTAGCTGTTTAGGCAAAGTCTTAGAAAAAATGGTGCACAGGCGGTTAACATGGCTTCTCGAAACAAACAATCTGCTAAACCGAAATCAGTATATAGTTTTCGGAAAAACCACTCAACCTTAGATGTGATGATTAAAGCAGAAACAAATGTCTGCAATGCTTTCATCAGGAGACAACATCTGGTTATGGTCAATCTTGATATTGAGAAAGCGTTTGATACCACTTGGCGATATGGTGTCCTTCAGGATCTTCGTTCCTTCGGTCTGAGGGGACAGTTACCCCAATTTATACAAAATTTCCTACACTACAGAACTTTTCAGGTCAGATATAGGAACGCTATATCCAAATCATTTGAACAAGAGGAGGGTGTACCGCAGGGTTCCATCCTGAGTGCAACACTATTCACAATAAGAATTACAAATATAACACAAGACATACCAACAAATATAACACAAGACATACCAAAAACAGTTGAATCATACATGTTTGCCGATGACCTGATTATCTCTTGTCAGTCACAAACAGTGATTTCCATTGAAAGGCAACTTCAACTGTCCATAGCTAGAATAGAATTGTGGGTGCAACGGAATGGCTATTCATTAGCAGAAAATAAATCGACTGCAATTCATTTCTGTAAAATACGAAAATTACATCCAGATCCTGAAATATATTTAAAGAACAATCGGGATTCCTCTTACCAACAATTTTCGTTTATGGGTTTATATCTAGACAGTAAACTTAATTTTTCCAATCACATATCCTACCTTAGAACGGCCTGTCAAAAGAAATGAAACATCTTAAGTGCTGTGTCATCTAACTCCTGGGGTGCTGATAGACACTCCCTCACCCATCTTTATAAAAGTTTTATCCGGTCCCGCTTAGATTACGGGTCACCTGTCTATGACTTTGCAAGAAACAATTCCTTGTTACGTCTAAATACTGTTCAACATAGTGCCCTAAGGATAGTCACAGGAGCCTTCAGAACGTCTCCAGTCCACAGCCTGTATATTGACGTAAATGAATCGCCATTACACCTTAGACGAAAATCCTTACTATGTAGCTATGCTGCAAAAATAAAAAGTATTCCATCTCATCCTTGCTGGGAATACCTGTTTGACCCTCAGTATGAAATGCTATATCGTAATAAACCTAATGAAAACCGCCTTGCGGATATTAGATTGCAAGAACTGATGCTCAGTTGGAATATTAACTTCCAGCATATCCTTGAAGACAGCTCCTCCTGAACATCCCTGGTCTCATTACTCACATCTCTGTGATAATTTCTTTCTGAGATGGAGAAAAGGCTCCCTGCCAAAAAACAACTTCCAGCAGCTGCATAAAGCCCTCGCCTTAGAAAACGCAGAGAAATTTCACATATATACAGACGGCTCCAAAACAGATGAAGCTGTAGGTGCTGCAGCAATTTCTTCTGCTTTTTCAATAGCTGTGTCTATTCCTACAGAATGCAGTATCTATACCACAGAACTGTATGCAATAAAACTAGCTCTAGATAATATAACCAAACAGCAAATCAAAAAAGCTCTTATATACACCGACTCCTTAAGTGCCATCACTGCATTCAATCTACTACTTCTTCCCAACATCCCATTCTGAAACAGATACGGTCTCAATTATACCAATGTCAAACATCCAAACAGTTGGTTACCTTCTGCTGGATCCCTGGGCATGTCGGCATCCCAGGTAATGAAAGTGCAGATCGTGCTGCTAAACATCCTACAAATAGATCACTCTATCATCTGAAAGTCCCACACATTGATTATAAATCCACTATTAAAACAGCATGTAGGCTTCAATGGACTAATCTGTGGCAAACATAAGTGAATAATAAACTGTTTCAGATTAAAAAAGAACCTCAGTTGTGGACTTCTAGTTTCAGGAAAAGCAGACGTGAAGAAGTGATTTTGGCAAGACTCCGTGTTGGACACACATATACAACTCATTTGTTCTTGCTTATGGGAGAAAACCCACCTCAATGTTCATTCTGTCATACTCAGCTAACAATCAAACATATTCTAATAGAATGCTCTAATTATTCAAGTAACCGGAAATCCACTTTTTATTCTGCATCCAATCTGCTGGAACCTTTAAATTTACTACACATACTTGGAAATAATGCAAATTTTGAAGCACTGTTTAGATACTTGAAGAGCATAAATGTATATAATGGCCTCTGACAACAATTATATTAATAACTCAGTCATAAGTTAATAATGAAAAGGCACAATATGGCCCAGGAGGCCCTTGTGCCAAAAAACCCAAAACAACAACTTAGTAAGACTACTCTTTTGTTCCTGTCACCAATCTCATTGCCGTTTTCTGCACCCATTCTAACAAATCCACATCCCCCTCCTGAAATGAGGCCTCCAGACCTCTATGGAGTACTCATGGTACGCCTAACTATTGCCTTGTACAGTGGGTTAATCACTTTCTTATCCCTGATAGCAAAATTCATGTTTATCATTGACAAAACCCCAGGAGCTGTCCTGGCAAGCTGTTTACATTGCTCAGAGAATTTTATATCTGACTGAACAATAACTGCTAGGTCTTTTTCATTTTCCCACCGCCCTGAGTGTGGCACTGCACAGTTGGTACATTAATCCTGGATTACTCTCCTCATGTGAAGTATCTTGCATTCTCAGCCCATCTGCCAATCTTTGTATCATCTGCAAACTTAGACATTAAGCCTAATATGCCTTCATCAGTATCATGAATCAATATAAAAAAGAGTAGTCCCAAGAGTGAACCCTGGTGGACTACTAATAACTTTAGTCCAAGGAGAGTAGTGCCCATTGATAACAATTCTGTCTTCTCCCACTCAGCCCATTATGTATAGCAGCAACTTGCTTTTAATGCCATATTGCTCCAATTTTATAGTAATCTTTTATGTGCAACAGTATCAAAAGCTTTTCTAAAATCTAAGTATATGATATAAACATTATTTTTGGCATTCAGTTCCTTTGTTATTATGTCATAGTATTCAGTCAGATTGGTCAGACAAGATCACCCCTTAACAAATCCATACTGTGACTGCAGTATAACTGCATTCCTACCTAGATAATTCTACATTGCTTTTATTTTCCGTAGAACAGAAGTGAAGTGAATTCGAACTAACAAGTCTGGAAATACTCTCATCTCCTTTCTTGATTTCTCTCTCTCTCTTTATAAATTGGGGATACATTTGCACATTTCCAGTTCATAGAGCCTTCCTCTGAATCCAGGGAGGCTGTCATAATCATGGCCAAAGGTTTGCTTACCTCTTTTGTTACCTACTTTAATATAATTGGATAGATCCCATCCACACCAGGCACCTTTTTTATGTTTAGCTCAACAATTTCTATTTCGCTTTCCTCTCAGTTATCACAAAATCATTTTGCTTCCTCCCAGAATTTGACTCACTTCTGGGGTCCCTCCCATGTATTTTTATTCCTTGATGAATGGTTTAAAATTATTTTTATCACCAGAAAATATGATAAATTTTATGAAAATATAATTTTTTATTAAATACAGTTCAACCTTGATATAACCATACCTTGTTATATTGCATTTTCAGATATAATGCCAGTGTTATTGTGTTCCCGAAGAGGTACATGATGACACTGGCATATATACAGGGTGATTCACTACCAATGCGACAAACTTGCAGGAGGTGTAGGGGGCACAAAGACGAATCTCGGAATCACATAGCATTGCAGGGTTCGAAATGCCTTCGCCATGCGGTAGAGGACGTTGAACGGGAGGTCGCATGAGCAGCAATCCCGCTGGAAGTCAGCTTTTGCGAACCGTTTCTGTCGAAGAAACCAAGTAGCAAAATTCCTCCGGAGTGGATAATCCGCAGGCTCCAATGATTGGAAGCGTTGCAGATGGTAGGAACTCATTTGGTTTGTTGAGTATCCTCCATAGAATGGATTGGGAAATACCTAATCGTTGGCCTATCGCTCGTGTACTCTGATTGCCTTCTGCAAGACGTAGGACATTCTCCTCATTGTCTGGCGTCCTCGTCATTTGCTCTCGATTCATTGTACCTCTCGTGAAACAACCAGTCTCACGTAACCTTCTGTGCACACATGCGAAAATCGTATGATGAGGAGCACGCCTGTGTGGGAAACGTTCCTGGTGCAAGCGCAGAGCAGCGTGCCTGTTACAGCCCGCAGCTCCATACGCGAGGTGCATGTCGGCCAGTTCAAGGGTTGAATACTCGTCCATCCTACTGCCTCGGGAACCGGTTCGCAAATGCTGCCTTCCAGCGGGATCGCTGTTCACGCAACCTCCCGTTCAATGTCCTCTACCACATGACAAAGGTATTTCGGACCCTGCAATGCTATGTGATTCCAATTCGTTTTTGTGCCCCCTACACCTCCTGCAATTTTGTTGCACTGGTAGTGAATAACCCTGTATATATATAAATGCAGTTTATGGCAAACACAGGTTTCATAATAGACACCAAAAAGGCAAACTCCCTACCTCACAGAAGGAGAAACAGTGCAGACCATTTAGCTACTCTATTTTCTTGTGTGTTATATTCTTCCAATTAGACAATTAAATTTTTATAAATAACAAGATTTATCCCAGAGTAATTACTGTAGATGTATTTTTTTACCTCTCTCATCTTTTGTCTTTCTCAGCTCAAAGTCACAATAAAAAAATAATAATAAAAATAAAAAATACAGTACATTACTGACACAGTAATTGCACATGGGAATACTCTGAAAGAAGAAATGAGAATGGGCAACCATTTGCAATATATTCAGATATAAACTTGAGTAAGCAGCACATGACATCCTTTTTGAAGTTAGGAAATTACATGCAGAATGTCAAAACTGTTAAAGGCATAATGCAAAGTGTGCCATGGAATACATGGTACATTTTGTCTAACAGCACTTTTGTTTCAACAGGTACCAATTTGCATAACAAAGGAGTGCCTGTTAGACGAATTCTTTCCTTTAAAGTTTAAACTTTACATTGCAATTGTTGATTTTTTAAAGTTGACCGGAAATCTCTTTCAAAACCGTAACTGTGTTTTGAAAGGGATTTCAGATAGTACTACCCAACTCTGCTTAGCTCTAATATATCACACAATTTTTTTATTGAATGTAGCTTATAACAATTGCATCTTTCTGAAAAGAAGTGCAGTATTGAATTTATATGAAATGCAGAGTGAAAAGAGAGATGTTTTGTTTGTGTTCACTATATAAATAATTGACTACATCACAGCTAAGTAAGAACGTCGCTCCCTCTCAAAAAAAAAAAAAAAAAAAGTCCAGTATTTCAGTTAACTGCGAAAATTGTATGATGAGGAGCACGCCTGTGTGGGAAACGTTCCTGGTGCAAGGAACGTTTAAATACTAGATATTTAAATGCCCCAGCATTTAAATATCTAGTATTTTCTAATTTTTATTATCATTTTATAAGTGTGTTTAATTTTATTTACATTCAGTTTTTATTATATCTAGTTATTTTCTTGTGGGTTTTAAATTTTCAACCATTGCTGCTGTTCAAGTAGGAATCTTCTGGATGATTTCTGATTATTTTCCTATTGTACTTATTTAATCTTTGTTATTCTCACATAGCCAGAATGATGAAGTTTTGATTGTTTCAATAAAAGTTCTGTTCTATGGACAAATGAATTTCACAGTTTTGTGAATTGAATCTGTTGTGAAACTTTTTTTTTTTTTTTTTTTATATATACCTTTCAGCTGTTTGGATGTGAAATATATTTTCTCTAAAAATAAAAAAAATAATAAATAATAAATAAATAAAAAAGCTTTGCAATCAAATTTAAGTCTACAACTAATCAATGTTAGTTGTAGACTTTTTCCATCCTTTTCAGTCTTTGCAACAGGCATTCTCCTCCTTATCTAAAACATCAAATTCCTCCTCTGTAGCAAGCTACACATGGAACACTGTTACTTTACTTTTATTGGTGAAAGCAAAAGATAAATACTGCTTAAAGTATTTCTTTCCCAATGTAGATAGTTCACACAGGCTTGCAGGCAATAAAAGAAGGAAGTCAATAACCACTCTCAATTAGCATTGCTTCAAGTGAGCATCCTAAAAGGGTATGAAATCTCTATAGAGAAAAACAAGGATGAGCCATCCTTTGAAGAACAAAGTCAACAGCTGTATTATATTACAAAGCTTGGTTCTCCAGTTGCTCTCTAACACATGCTAAGTTGCTTACAATAAAAATGCACCTTTTAATCAGTGATACTTCCCTTCACCCAATAAACATAATGATGAGTCAGGGAACAAGTGGTCCTATTGTAGAACACTTGCCACCAACACTATAGTATCACACAGTTACTTCCCCCATTCTCGCAGAGGGAGAACCTGAAACAGCCACGTTAACATATGCACACAAATATTTCTTTCAAGTGGCTGAAAATGAAATTTAAGGGAAAATTAAAGTTATTTTACTGTGATTCCCTGACATGTTGGCGGTTGACACGATACTCTGTGATATTGAGGTTGACAGGTGTGACACAGCAAAAACTGACCCATGAAATGAATAAAGATAATAAAATTTGTGGCAGTATCTTTGTTTCATGAAAATAAAAAGGAAGTGTATCTTTTGCTTTTGGTTACGAAAAAGAGATAAATACAAGTGTATTCCTTCCATAGCTAATGCAGGCTGTTATTGGCATGTTTGTTGGCAGTAAAATATATGCTCATTGCTCGCACCTAGCAATCCTGTAGAGTGAACAGGGAGGAAGAAAGCATCTTGAAATATGAAAATTAACCCAAAACATGCTCAAATGTACAAATAAAAATGCTTGTTTAGATCATCACATGTTCACATTAAAAGTTAGGAAAAAGCTAGCTAATTCTTATTTCAGGCTATATTTCACCTTGTTAAAGATATCTACAGTATCCAAGTAATATCGAGATTGCACTGCATGCATTAATACATATTGAAATATTTAAATCTCCGTACTTATTTTCTGTTATATTTCATAGATATGCTTTTTTAACACTTATGTACACTTAATTTTTAGGATTGTATACATATTGCAGTTATTTTTCAAATAAATGATTTTTATTTTTATATTTAACCATTATCTTAAAGAACTTATTGAAAGAAAAATGAATTATTCACTGACTTTTCACCCACCCTATACATTTGTGAAGCACTTTTTTTTTTCTTGTTCTAATTAACCAATTTTGAAGATTATTAAACTCCTCGGATAAGTATCCTATTTTATACATCAATCAGTTTTGAGGGAGAAAAAAGTAAGAGAGCAGATTGGTGTATAAACTTTACCACTAAAGTTTTAGTGAGTTAAAGAAATACCGTATTTCCCCATGTATAAGATGCACCTTAATTTTGGTGCCCAAAATTTGAAAAAATATATATTACATAAGTTATTGAACTCAAGTTTTATTCATCATAAAATTCATATAACTTCTCATTACTGTCAAAACTCCCATCCATTAGCTTTTCCTCATCTGCGTTTGATGATGAATCACTGTCTTCATATATTGCCTCGTCCTTAGTTGCATCTATGGCATTTGAAATGCCACACTTCTTAAATGACTTGACAACAATCTCAATCTTGATATTATCCCAGGATCTTTTCACCCAGATACAAACTTCTCCTATAGTTGGTTTCTTCACTCTTCCTGCTGGTGTCAAATTTTCTCCAGAAGACTTCATCCATTGGTTCCATTCATCTCTCATGGCGGCTTTGAACGGTTTGTTAATGCTGATATCAAGTGGTTGAAGCTGGGATGTCAAGTCTCCAGGTATGACGGCAAGTTTTGTTTTTTGCTCTGCAGCAATCTTCTTTGTGTTTTTTGTTATGTGTGCCCTGAACTGATCAAGCACCAATAGGGCAGGTTTGCGTAAGAGCCCACCTGGTCTCCTGCTCCAAACTTTCTCAAACCAGATCTTCATCCCATCCTGATCCATCCAACCCTTGTCATGAACGTGGACAATCACTCCTCGCGGAATGTCTTCAAAAGAAGACATTCCTCGAGGAGTGATTGTCGAGGAATGTCTTCTTTTGGCATTGTTTTGCGTTTGAAAATCAGCATAGGAGGCAGCTTGGTTCCATCGGCACAACAAGCTAGAACAACTGTATAATGGCTCTTTTCATGTCCACTTGTCTTCAGTTACAGTTTTCACCCCCTTCTTATCAACAGTTCTGTTACTTGGGACATCAAATTGAAGGGGGACTTCGTCCATATTTGCAATCTGTCCCAACTCAAACTGATGTCTTCCAACATTGAATGACAAAACGATGAAATTCAAGGACCTTCTGCTCATAGCTTTCAGGCATCTTTTGGACAAGTCTGGTGTGTGTACGCATGCTTAGTCCATTCCGTTTCATGAACCTGAAGCACCAATTGTGTCCTCTTTTGAAATCAGTAACTTCTTTTTCATCAGCAATTCTTCTTGCCTCATGCTGAACCATCTTTGTGGACACGGGAATTCCAATTGCCCTTTGCTCTTCAATCCATATCTTCAATTCCCTCTCTAAATCAGGCCATTTTGCTGACTTGCCTCTCTTGGCCTTCTTCTGCCGTGGCGTTTTCAGTAGGGTTTCTTCTTCCTGTAGCCAGTCTCAGATTGTTTCCTCAGTTGGAGGAGGACCAAACGTACGTTCAACAGCACGATTTCCATTCACTTTTGCAAACTGGATCACTTTAACTTGAATTCAGCACTGTACGAAAATCTTTTCTTAGCCATTTCTGGGCAGAATGTGGCAAAACGTAACCTAATATACCGGTAACAAGTGCAAAACAATGAGCGCAAAGACAACAAGCGCAAAAAAGCGGGAAATGCAAGTAAAAAAATCTACAACCACTGTATAAGACACAGCCAGTTTTTAGACCCCAAATTTTTCGAAAAACAGTGCATCTTATACATGGGGAAATATTGTAGTTGAAAAATGGGAACTTGAAAAATTTATTTTTATATTTGAAACTTGCATAATGAAATTTGAAAATAACATTGGAAACAGTGGGCTCTTAGGTCAGATTTGATGGCAGGCAAAAACACAATGTGATAGGGCTTATTTCAAAACAGCCCCTTAAAGAATTTTTTATACAGCTATACTTCTCCAGTTAAAAATAATTATGTTGATTATTTTGATTGGCCACCATGCAAGAGTTAATGTTAATTAGATTTGGTCTCAGGAGAGTACTTATCCTATGTATTTATAGTACATCATTTTAGTATCCTTCCAGTAATCACAAGAGAATTTTTGTGTATGCAGTGTTAAGTTTTTAACTTTACAAAATTTCTGCATGTTACAAAATTCTTCCGTAGTAGATATCACTTTTTATTCATGTTTCATAATTTTATCTGTGAAAGTTATCCTGCAGTTTATTGAATAAATTAGTTAATTCTAGTTTCCTTCTTTCTATCCTTGTTCCTCTCCTTTCCCCGCCCTGAAAAGACCAATTAATTTAAGTTGTTTATTTAAAGAAATTTTATTTTATTAAATAAATATTTATTTCATTAGATTTATTAAAAACTTATTCTGCTAAGAAACAAGCTTACAGAAATAGTCAGGTATGAGTATAACTTTATTCTAATATATCGTGGTCATTTGCTACAATTCACACATAACAGGTCTGCACACTGTGCATTAGTGATGTTTGTGTTAAACTATTTATAGAAATGTATTCAGTTCTGTTGTACTTTAGTGACATTGTTTACCTATTTTAGGATCTGTATTTTGAATATCATCAGGCCATGCTTGTACTCTGGACCATATTTATTGCTGTTAATGTAAGATTTTTTGTTTTTTCTTCACAGTCGCATATATTTGTATAGATTTATTTTACTGACTCTTTATAATATCTTAAACTGTTATTAATTCAATGTGCTAAGTTTTAAATTAAGGGACTGCCTTGTCTTATGTATTTGATAGCCATTGGAATTTATTCACTATATGATGAGAAGCTAGTATGTCTTGAAACAAGTTGTTAAGCTTGTTTCAAGACTTACTAGTCTCCCATCTAGCTGTCTGACTGACTTACTAGATGTCTGCATCCCATATGTTAAACAAATAACAGAATAGTATTTTGGTGATGTTATTTATTTAAAAGCTTTTGAAGGTGACTTGTGGTTAAGGAAGTTTGTTCTATCTTAAGTAATAAGACCGTAGCATTATTTACAGCATTTAAATTTCTGTTGGCCACCTAATTCATAGGACAAGATTACCCTTGCTTTACTAATTTGTTTCATACTCTACATAATGTGTAATGTTTGGCCCCCAGTGCCAAGCAATTTGTGACTGAGCGATTTCTCTAAGCTTTCACTGTGATATTCTAAAAAGCAAATTCTAGTTCTTTTACATTACTCCCCTTAAGGAATCTTTTTATTTTTTAACAGCCCTTGTATCAAAAGTGCTGGTAGAGGGCAAGACAGGAAAGTAACCTTTCTTTATTTCTCATAGTTTTATACTAACTCCTACTAAACTTTGTTTGGTCACACCAGGCACTGCTCCTGCCTCCCCATGGTGGGGCCAGTAACCTTGGCAGAAAAGTTATTGTGCCAAAGGCTGAAGGGAGCTACCATGTATCATGAAGAACATTATCCATCGGTTGAGCCTCACGGCTCAACTTCTTTAAGGGCAGACCAAACTGATTTTGACACATCCCATCCCAAGAGACAAAGAACAGAAGGATTCAGAAAGGAATCAGCACTGTTCCTAATAATACATTCCCAAACAAGTAAACCAGTGGGTACACTTTCTCCATTGCTCATTCGGAAATGTCTCCAATGCTGCTGGATCACCTAAAATGGTGAAAAGACTCTGCTCTGGAGATCTACTTATAGAGACTACGAATTGTAGACACTCTGAAGCCCTACTCAGAATATCAAACTTTGTAGGTATTCCTGTCACAGTAACTCCAGGTGCCACCGTAAATACCTCTAAATGCAACCTCTCTGAATGGGACTTAATAAATGTTTCTGAAGAGGAATTAGTCCAAGAGCTACCAGAACAAAAAGTTGTACAGGCAAAAAAAAGAATTAAAATCAAGAAAGATGGCAAACTGATACCAACATGCAGTGTTACTAACCTCTTGTTAACAGGAAAGACTGCTTCTATACAGATGGGATACACTTAAATAGAAAGGATGCAAGAATATTTGCTGATGCTATCGAGGCAGTTAGGTGGGTCGGAAAACTGCTAGCTTGGGGCGATACAAGGACTAATAGTTTAACAGTTACCGCAGGCAGAGGTGAAGGTTATTCTTGCACAACTTCTATTAGAATAAGTAGCGACCTGGAGCAAGGGGTGTTGGGGGTTTCAGGGACGGATGCCAGTCATCGTGAAATAGGTGGGTATATGGGATGTGTTAGGGGGAATAGGAGCATGTATGCTTGCATGTATACCAATGCTAGAAGTATAGTAAATAAATTTGATCAATTTGAAGTGTTGGTCAAGACATCAAAGGCAGATACTGTTGGGATAGTAGAGACGTGGTGTCACACAGATATAAGGAATGCAGAACTGAAATTTGGGGAGTACAGTATGTACAGAAAGGATAGATAGGATAGAAAGGGAGGAGTTGTTATGCTGTTAATTAAGAAAAACATAAAATCAAAAGAAGTGCACCCAGTTGATATAGATGAACAGTACACTCTTGAGTCAGTTTGCTGTTGACATAAGCACTGCGAAAGCAAAAATAAGAGTAGGAGTGTGTTATAGGCCTAATGAGTACAATGAACAATTGTACAGGGAAATAGAGTGGGCTAGTAAATCGGAATGTCTTATAATGGGGGATTTTAACTTCCCAGATATTTACTGGAACTTGTGGGTTGGTCACTCCCACACTAGTGAGTGACCAACCCACAAGTGTGTCACTCACACACTAGTCAGACTTTTGTGGATTTATTGGATGATTGTTTTCTGCAGCAGCATGTTCGAGAGGCAACCAGAGAGAGTAATACTTTTCATCTGTTTATCAGCATTGATCATTCATGTATTAAGAATTTGCAGATAAAGGAACCACTAGGTGGCAGTGATCACAGTGTACTGATGTGGGATTTATTTAAAGATTTAATTACCATCAAGGGTAACAGGGTAAAGGAAAGGGTTTTTGCTTCCATAAAGGTGAGTACAGTGGTCTCAGACAGTATTTAAATTCTGTACAGTGGGATCAACTGACGATGTTACCAACAGTAAATTCCAAGTGGGAAGCATTCAAGGAATTAATCGTAGATGCTACTAAAAGTTTCATACCTTTTTAAGAAATATTGTTCAAGGTTTAGGGCTAATGGTTATCAAATGAACTAATGAGACTCGTAACAGAGAAGAAAAATGCATGGGATTCATATAAATTATCAAGCGACTCAGAAGTCTATGGCAGATATAAGCTAGTCTGTAATCAGGTCACAAAGGAGGCTAGGCAGGCGAAGGCAGATTACGAGAAATAGCCGGGTGGGTAAAGTGCCTGCCTGGCAATCAAAAGGTTGCGGGTTCGAATCCCGCCTCGGGCTTGGATCAAAGTACTGCAAAAACTGGGAGGTGCATTATGGCCACAGAAGCCGATGCGCCAACAACTACCCCAAAAAAAAAAAAAATCCTTAGCAAAAGATGCTAAGAAAAATAGCAAGGATTTCTTTACTTATATAAACTCTAAAAGGAAGGGGATGAATCTGATTGGTCCACTTGACATCGATGGTTCGACTGTTGATGATCCTGCTCAGATAGCAAACAAATTGAATGAGTATTTTGCATCTACATTCACACATGAGGAATTAAGGTTTGAAAATGGCAGAAGGTTATCAAATTGTAGCAGGATACTTAATGATTTTGTAATAACTGAGAGCAAAGTGGAGGAGAAATTGTTGAAGTCAAACAAAAAAAAGCAACTGGGGTGGATGGGATCTATCCAGTTATATTAAAGGAGGCGGCAAAGCAACTAAACAAACCCTTAGCCATAATTATGAGAGCATCCTTGGACTCAGGGGAAGTTTCCACGGACTGGAGATGTGTAAATGTATCCCCAATTCACAAAGGGGGATCGAAGGGTGACACGAGTAATTACAGACCAGTTAGTTTAACTTCTGTTCGGGGTAAAATAATGGAGTCACAGGTTAAAGATGCATTGCAGGATCATCTAGACAAGACTGCAGCAATAATTCAGACACAGCATGGGTTTGTTAGGGGAAAGTCATGTCTGACAAATTTGATAGGATATTATGATGTGGTTACAAAGGAACTGGATGCAAAAAATAATTTTGATATCATATATTTGGATTTCAGGAAAACTTTTGACACTGTTGCGCATGGAAGACTATTGTACAAATTGGAGCAGAATGGTATTAAGGATAAGTTGCTACAATGGTTAAAGGATGGTTAAGTGGGAGAAGACAGAGGGTGGTAATGAATGGGTGCTGCTCTTCATGGACTAATGTTATTAGTGGAGTCCCACAGGGTTCGGTGTTAGGTCCACTGTTTTGTATATTTATCAGTGATATTGATGAAGGTATATCAGGCATAATGTTGAAGTTTGCAGATGATACTAAGGTTGGCAGGGTTGTTAATGACAGCAATGGCAGCGTGCTACTTCAACAGGATCTAGATAATTTGGGCAAATGGGCTAAGAAGTGGCAACTGAAGTTTAACCTTGACAAAGTACTGCATATGGGTAGAAGTAACCCCAGAGAACCGTACCAACTGTGTGGTACTACACTTAAGGTGGTAGAAAATGAAAAAGACCTGGGAGTAATTGTGCAGTCAGATATGAAGTTTCCTGAGTAATGCAGACAGGCTGCTAGGGCAGGTCATGGGGGTTTTGTCAATGATATATAGGAATTTTGCTAGCAGGGGAAAGGAGGTGATTGTCCCTCTGTATAAGGCAATGGTCAGGCCACGCCTTGAGTACTGTGTGCAGGGCTGGAGGCCTCATTTTAGGAAGGATGTAGATTTGCTTGAGCGTGTACAGAGAAGGGCAACATGATTGGTGAAGGGAATGAAGGGATCCTCTTACCAAGAGAGGCTTAAGTTCTGCAAATTGCAGTGGCTGGAGACTAGGCACCTGCACGGTGATCTGATTGAGGTGTATAAGTCCTTGAATGGGTTTGAGCACTCTGAATTCTGATGGGATCCTTCCACTTGTTCAGATTACGAACCTAAGGGGGCATAAATTCAAATTAAGAAAGGACAGATATATAATAGATGTGCGGAAAATTTCCTTTAGCCAGCGGGTGGTTAATTGCTGGAACAAACTTTTATCTGTCGTTGTAAGCTGATAGGTTGAATAAATTTAAGGAGGAACTGGACCCCTATTTGGAGGGAATGGTGTTTTTTTTTTTTTTTTTGGCTGATGCTGCATAAGCTCATAGACTTGCTTTCTTGCATCACATGCCATTACTACTACTACTTTTCAACACCGAACCCTTCCAGCTACAGTTAAGGCTGGATGCCTGAACTTCCATATCTGACCTTTTATCCCTAATCTTCTCAGGTGCTTCAAGTGCTAAAAATTTGGCCATGCTCAAACAGTGTTTAGAGAGGTGTGCTTGGGTGTGTGCATGTGTGTGTGTTCCTTGGATCCAAGGAACACACATAGACAGACTGCACAGCACAAACACCAGTATGCATATCCAAATGTAACCATCCAGCTTACTTGAAAGTTTGTGAAACCTGGAAAACAGGAAAGAAAATACAAAAGTATGAAATAGAACACAGAGTGATGTACCAAGAAGCAAGAAAACAAGTTTTACTCACTGTATCCAAATACACATATGCATCTGCATTACAAAAATACATGTTGGAGGGAACTCAAACTGAAGTATCCATATCACCAGCCATATCATTTCTGACTTGGCACGGGCTGTTCTTGCAAATCCTCAACAGTCCCCTAAAGAACATGTCAAAGAGACCAAGCAAGTAATACCCCAGTCACAGTATCACCAACTACTACTCCATCCCGTTCAGATAACATCAGATTCCCAGGTTTAATGTTAGATCAGAAATTACACTTCCTAAAACAATTAACTATTTGTCTGAAGAAAATATCCTTGGAGTGCTCTCTGCAATATCATGGGGAGCTGACAGATTCTCCCTTCTTCACCTGTATAAAACCATAATCTTTTCCCGACTAGACTATGGTGCACCTGTATCTGACAACTAAAAAATCAGCATTATAGTCCCTCAATACCATTCAACAACATTGTCCTTAGAATAGCTCTAAATGCTTTCCGAACATCACTAGTTCATAGTCTTTATATGGATGCAAGTGAACCTCCATTATCCAAGGCCAGATAAGATGTGAAGGGAGACTTCAAAGTCTCCCCTCACATCTTATCTGGCCTTGCCTCCTTAATCTGTCTACAGGAATAAACAAAATGAAAATAAACCTGCTGTAATTGAATTGAAGAATGTAATGCAGAAGTGGAGTGTCCCATTGGATAATATCCACCCAGATGATGGAAGATTGAAGCTACCATGGCCCACATTCAAACCTTTATGTGATGGCTTTTTTTTGGAAATGGGTAAAATAGGTACTGGGCAATCAAAATGTACAGCAGCTACATTCAGCTCATGCCTTAGCAAACACTCACTGTCTGCAAATATATACAGTACACTCAATTTTCCCGGATAGATGGTAAAAACAAAACAACCAAATAATCGATTTTCCCAGTTAATCCAAAAATACAGTAAGTCTGCGATATACCTAAGAGATAAGTTCCAGGACTTCTTATGTAACTCGGGAATGACTAATAAAATATTGCTACTATATCCCTGATATACCAAAATTATAAAAGCCACATATATATATGTGGTTTTTATAATTTATATATTTAAAAAAAAAAATATATATATATATATATATATATATATATATATATATATATATAAAAATAGTTATATTTTTAATTCACCATATATTTTTAATTCGGCTAATTCACCACTGCGGGGATAGTGGTGAATTAGCCGGAGTAGCACATAAGAAGAGAAAACATAAAAGGAAGAAAAAACGCACGTTATTGTACTGTAAAAACTGATATGTATTTCATAGCTTTGGTTATTATAGTTGACTTCATTGGTGCTAATCCCTTCTCATATTCTGTCTTATTGTTTCACTGGTGAAACCGACAAATTGGCACATTACTTGTTAATGTTTGACTATTTTTATACATCCTTATTATTTTAATTTTCTGATCCAATTCAATTGCTTTCCTTTTCTTGGTAGATTTACTAGTACTGCTGTCAGTACTAGTCTCTTAGTCAGCACCATGATAACAGTCAGAATTAAATTTTCTGTAAAGAGCTTCACAGGGTTAAGGCAAAAACTCATTATCACCCCATGCGAGCTCACATTTTACTGAAGCACATTTCTGGAGGTCACTACCATAAAACAATAAAGGCAATTTGCAGTTTCCGGTTTATTGGGCTTTTCTGTTAGTACAATTCATTACAAACGGTTAGTAAACTTGATCTTATTGCATTTGCGATAATACTGATAGCTAGAATTCTGTGGGTTTTTACGTTATTATGGTGTCCCCTTCACTGAAATATTCAGCCATATAAAAAAAAAACAAATAAAATTTAAGAATCTTCAAGACTCCAAAGAATCCTCTTTGGAGTCTTGAAGTGTCCTGGTTAATCCGATCCCAGTAATCTTCATTCCTGTTTTAAGCTTGTTATTCCATGTCCCACTTGTGCAATTTGTGCATGCCATGATCGTTGGTATTGATCGCTTATTTTATTATATATATATATATATATGTACACACACACAGTCCATTCCGGTTATTTGGGACACATCAGGACTAGTGCATTTTGGCCAGATTAAGTGGCTGCCCCAATTATCCGAAGTTTCACGTAAATAATTAAAAATACAATGTACCCCCCTTTTTTTTCCAATTGGTTCACTGTACAATCAAATCACGTTACGACGAACTCACCATAGTAAAGTACTGTTCACTATACGATGTATAGTAAGCGCCGGTCATTGTGATCACGTTTGTGAATTGAATTTTAATTCTATTAAACGGCAATTCTAATTAGAGAAAATAGGAGGAATATTATCCACAGGCTATAAAAGTAAAGATATATTAAGCAGAAATTTACCCTTTATTACTTTACCAAATTAAAAAATTAAATGATACGTGATAATCGGAATAATTAATACGTACTGTGATATGTACATAGGAACTAGTTGACATTTCTGTTCACTGACATTTGTGGGTGGGTGTTAAAATTTAAAACAGTAAAAAGATAAGCAATCAATAAAAAGAACACGGCACACACAAATTGCAAGTAACACAAAATGCGCAAGTGACAACGGAGTAACGAGTTACAAAGCTTTAAAAATAGGAATGAAGAGAAGATCTGAAAATTAATTTTTTTATGATTGAAGATTTCATGGAAGTGTAAACACATTTCACCATAATAACCCACTGTCGGTGTCGGTATCATCGCAAATTCAATAAGATCGAGTTTACTATCCGTTTATGATAGATTTCACTAACAGAAAAGCCCAATAAACAGGTGACTGCTAATTGTTTTTATTGATTTATGGTTGTGACCTCCAGAATTTCGTCCGAACCACCAGGTACCGTCGGAAACAATCGTAGGGTAATCTCTAGTGCTGCGGTCTCCTGTCCCAATTAAGCGAAGTAAACCCTAGCTATTTTCTCGATTGGTTTCTGTTTTTTAAGATTTGCCCCAAATAAACGGCTGCCCCGATTAACTGGTTGCCCAAATAACTGGAATCCACTGTGTATATATATATATATATATATATATATTTTTTTTTTTTTTTTTTACTGTTTTAAATTTTACAATGGGGAAAAAAAAAAAAAAAAAAAATTTTTTTTTTTTATGAAAACCCCAAACACGAAAGGTATCAAAACCTAGAGTACTTAGTACCATGCATGGGTTGGAGGAGAAGTATGGGGGGAGTGGGGGGGGATGCCGGAAACTGCTCTAGAGACTAAACATGGGTTTCACCACTTCCAGCCTCCAATAAGCAAAGTGGTGGTATTTCACCGGTTGATGAAAGTCATCTGCCACCTATGACGTGGGAAAAAAAATTAACCTAAGTCCAAAGTTTCATAAGTCCGGACTTACTTTATAGAAAAAAAAGTATGGCAACAGATAAAAACGTGCCATGCACTACTTGTGTGTCCAATATGATGCCTCCCTTTATTTTTTGCGATGTCGATTTTAAATGTAATAGCTTCCCTTTATTTTTTACATTGTCACATATGGTTTGGTCACAAACATTGTAATGGTTCATTAAAAATTTAACAGATGCACCATTTTCAAACCTTTTGAATAATTTCAAGTTTTTGTTTAATTGAAAGCACAACGCTTGAGTTTACCCATAATTTTTGCAATCTAAACAAAGAAAAATATTTACTATAAAAAAAAATTTCAATATCCCTGACATAAATAATGAAACAAAATTTGTCTTTTTGTGGTGCAACACACTAAAACAAATTAAACATTTGTTCTCTTCTTTTTTTTCTAGTGTGGGTGCGAAGACAGAGGGTTGCAAGATAATAGTTACATTCATCTCCCAGTGATGACTTATAATGCCGCTTCTTGTCTCTTATTTACAACTTGTAAAACATGTTTATACCTATTCTACTTATTACTTGAATTTTATGATTTCTGGTTGGTTTTTTTTTTTTTTTTTATTTATTTATTTATTTATTAGAGTTGAAGTGTCCCGGTTAATTTGATCCCGATAAATCGAGAGTCTGCTGTATACTGATGAGTTTAAATATGATGCATGCTGCAGTGGTTCTTCCAACTGGTGTTATCTCTGAAACTCTATCCCTTAGTGCAGTATTTACACCGCTGAACTTCATACAATCAAAATGGCTATTGAACACTTCAAGTCTAATCAAGAGATAATAATCTATACTGATTCCCTGAGTGCAGTAACTAGTTTACTACACATATATCCCCTACTCTCATCCTATTTTGAAAGAAATCAGAGCACAATTAATAAATCTCGCCGAATGCAACACATCGGTAAGGTTCTGCTGGATTCCTGCGCATGCTGGAATCCAAGGAAATGAGAAAGCATATCAAGCAGCTAAAAATTCACTCAACCCCATGTCTTCACTTGCCTTAGTTCCTTATATAAACTGCAAACACATTATAAAACATGCATGTATTGAACATAAGGTATAAGGTATGTTCGTGTCAGACGGCACCTGGGATTTCTCCCATCTCCGCGTGTGTTTCACTGTATCGAGGACAGTACACTGTCAAGCCAGAGACTTGAAAGTGTGTGGGTCGTGTCTGTGCAGTGTGATATGTTGTGCCCATTGTTTATCCGGCTAATTGGCCGCCAGGCCCCTAGTGGGGCCCGACGTTGCCCATACCCTGCCACGTGGAGGCTAGCCGGGTGTATCCAGTATCACAACAATTTGCTCTGGCAGGTCCTGCCACCTAGTTTCCTGGGATTTCAGTGGCTAGGGCCTATTTAAAAAAAAAAAAAAAAAAAAATTTTATGCATTTGACATTAATGCTTAATGGGATTGCTGTTAGGAAATCGCTGGTTAGGGTTGAACACTAAAGAGATATGTTAAAGGCCAAATAGGTCGGGCAAAATTTTGATGTTATTAAATTTAGACATGTAACGCTAGATAAAAGCTGATAGTGTTAGATATCTTAGAGATTTGCACAAAACCGGTAGAATTTAGACGTTGGTTATAATTTGGCGGCATTGTTAAGGGGTGTACTAGGTCGATTTAGTGAGAGAGAGAGAGAGAGGGGGGGGGGGGAGATTGAAGACTGGGGAGGAAACAGATAGAAGAATAGGGACGGATAGAGTAGGCATCCCCAAAGAGGTCAGTGGAGACGAGCCCCACCAGGCGAAATATGGGGGGTAGGCAGGGAGGAGAGGAGACAGAGATCCGTCTCCTCCATTCCCTGCCTGGGGATGGGGTTTTAAAGGGAACCAGGTTAGAGTACCCAGTTCGGATCGCCAATGGCGTGTTGGCAGCAAAGCCGCAGAATGTCTTCGTCGGTGTCATGTCCAAGGAGTGTCGAATCCGGTATGAAGGTCCAGCTGCCCATCCCGGTCTGGGGGTGGGATATGTTAGCTGGCAGTGGGGAACCTACCAGGTGAAGGGGGGGGACACACACATTTACTTCATTCGTAATGTGCATTCTCACTCTACTTGCATTTTTTTTTTTTTTATATACTTTTTTCTTATTTTATAATTTTTTTTTTTTATACTTTTTTCTTATTTTATAATTTTTTTTATTTTTTTTTATTTATTTATTTATTTATTTTTTTTATACTTTTTTCTTATTTTATAATTTTTTTTTTTTTTATATATATATATTAAAAGCAAGTAATAGATAAGTTAGTGGCAACAGAACGCTATACTAGCCATTACTGGTCCTTAGTTCAAACCTGGAAAGGATACATATAAATAGAATAGAGTAGAGAAAATAATATAATATAATAGATAAATCATAAAGGTAGAAGATAACATAAATAAGTATGGTATGTTAATTATAGGAGATAGTAACACAATGAAAGGGACTTTTTCAAGGGCTAACCCTTTCAATGTGTCCTCCTATAATTAACTGAGCTATCAGTTTCTGATATCATCTGCCTGTTAAACGTTGCCGAATGGTGATAAAAGATATCATTGGGGTGGAAGGTTTAAGTTAAAGTTAAACAAAAAGAATTTTGTGGTAGTTAACAATAGGTGGAAATTTGTGGTAGTTAACAGGCTAGATGACTTTAGCCCGACCGATAGCTAAAACACAACGAAAAGTAGAGGCAATTGAGAATAATTATGCATTAATTTATAGTAATACTTAAAATTGCACATGATTACACACCTATTCTAGCTATCTCCAGGTCCATTATGTTTATACTGTAGAGAGTGATACACTAGGATATCGAACTAATTTACCATGAGTATTTACACCACAAATAATAATAAGATACTACGTCGGTCGCGTAGGCTAAACTGTACCGCGGATACCACTGGGGCTCTGGGTGGTCCGATAAGTCACATTACTAGCCATGCAGCATCTAATGCTTTAGGCCCACTGGAGGACCGCCATACCAATAATGCAGTGGATTCTGATAATACTACGCACGAATTCACACCAGACCGGGTTACCCACCCTGACACGCCACTATCAACTATAAAGACCAAGGATATTAATCCTGAAATTAATACCAATTTCCTAAAATTCAATATTTGTAGCAATATACGCTGTCAAACCTGTCCGTCCATGAATACTAAACATTCCACTAGCTGTACAGAAGCTCCAACTTTTTGCCATGCCTGTGATATCGTTTACCTTATCACTTGCAATACTTGCTTTGCAAAATATATAGGGCAAACCGGAGGAGAACTACACATTAGAATCAATACGCACCGATCACATATTAAAAACTATGTCAACATAAAAGACATAGAAATACAGCATTTCCAGTTGCATAACTTTAATGACATCACCATCACCATTTTAGATATAGAGCATAATTATAGAACCAGGTTAGAACTAGAAAACATTAACATACTGAAACATAAATCTCTCTATCCTTACGGACTAAACAGTCTATTTAATGGGCATTGTTACACTAATAAAACTTCAGATGCTTGCGTCTATAACCTATTTCACTTGGTCAAAAGACCTATTTTCAACATAGTAAAAGTTACCACTAACAAAACAACCCATACTGCAAAAGTTACACATACTAATAACACTACTCTGGGTAGATTTGCAGATGTATTAAGTTCATGGGACGAACCCATTATACCTGTCAAGCAGATACACGATATTATCTTCGGACTAAAACTGAGTAAATTTAAAGCTTTAATAAAAATCAATGCCACATATAGCCACAAGAATATACATCTGAAGCACTTACTTAGCGATATCTTTAAATACAGATGTAGCAATATTTATAGCACTACCAACGAATATATTAACATCAAATACAGCTATAACATGTTGGATCACATAAACCTAAATAAACTCATGAATATCTACAAACACGACCTGCCTATTAACAATCTGATTATCAGTACAAGATTCAGTTACAATAAGCCTATTGGTCTTACAGTCTGTAACTATAAGCAGGTTGCATGTAACCTAGAAAAGAGCGATATTGAGGCCGAATGCTTATGTCATCTGCCTCAATATATTGCTTATGTGGACAAAGATCACAAGCACATTATTACTGGTGACATCAGTATCATTACTGAACCCGAATTACGCAACTTACTTTCCTATGGATTCAAATTTAGACCCAGCACTACATACAATACCAATAAGATGTCCAAACAAATACATCAAGACCTCATACAATTTTGCCTAAAACTAGCCTACAAACACAACATACCACTAGAAGCTTTCCACAAATGGATATCCCTCACATACCAAGCTATTTATAAACAGCTTACTGTCTCACATAATAATAAACAGCATGCCAAGACCTTTGACTTGGGTAAAATAAAACAACAATTAAAAAAGTTACAGGCTATGTTTATCATAACCTCCATAGACAAAGCAGCCAACAACTACAGCTTCATATGCAAGAAATTCTATACTACTACCTTACTAAACGAGCTGAACAACAGTTCTACATACAAAGTAGAGACTATTAAACGTACCACCATCACCAAAAAACTACTGGCTATACACAAAAAACTAAAACTAAACAACACCAACACTAATTTTCCGTATGTTTATTGCATACCCAAATTCCACAAATCACCCATCAGTTTTAGATTCATCACTTCATGCAGGAACAGTTACGCTAAAATTCCACATAAAATGCTGGTTGAATTACTAAGTATTATTTTTAAAAACATTGACCATGCTAGAGTCATTCTCAATAATAACCCAATTCTAGAATATTTAAAACACAATAATGACTCTATTGAACATGTAAGCACTTACGACTTCAAAAATCTGTTCACTAGTATCCCGCACGATAGTTTAAAATACGTACTCAGTCACTATTACACTGAATATAAAAATATATTACCATGCAAGCAGCAACACTGGAATGATCTGATAAATATATGTATTTTTAATAGCTATATCTACAATGGTACTAGAATATATAAACAGAATACAGGGATTGCCATGGGAGCTTGTAGCTCTAGCCTGGTTGCTAATCTCTACTTGCATTTCTTTGAAACAAAAATTAGCAAGGAAATAACACTATATAGATACATTGACGATTTAATTGTCTTTGATCATCCTAACTTTCTCACTGAATTTGGCAAATTTTACCCTTCGGAATTAGAAATAGTTGCCACCAACACAGATAGCACCAAATCAGCTACATACCTGGATATAAACATACAGGTACACACTAATAATATAGATACTAACGTCTACGACAAACGTAATGCGTTCGGATTTAAGGCCATTAGCCTTACCAACTGGCATTCAAACATATCATTAAGAATCCATAAAAATATAATCGTGTCACAAAGCATTAGATTAATTAAAATATGCAATAAGGCAAACAACATTATCAACACGCTTATCGATTTCAGACAAAAGTTATCTGATAACGGATTCCCGGATCATTTTATTATTAAAAACTTACATACAGCTATGTTGATAGCCTTAAATACTTTCCATAATAGTTTTGACCACCATTATATTATATCGCGTGTTTTGCGAAATTAACGTTTCACCCACATTATCTGTGCTTAAGTACCTACTGGATTATTTACGGTTGACGGCTTCTACAGAGCCTGTATATATGTACATTATTAGGCACTGCCTCAGGAACAAAATTAATATAGCTTACACTCATTGAAAAAGTTGTACCTATATTTGTTCCTGAGGTAGTAATTAATTTATTCTTGGCTTCCCCCCTTAGCCAGCTTTTTCGTTTTCTTTTTCTTTTTCGTTTTCTTTTTCTTTGGCTTTTTATGAGAACCGCTCATCCTATTCTATTTTTCGCCTCTTCGTGCTATACGCTAATAATACCAGAGGGCGCGCCATTATTATTTTGGCTTATTTTGGGCCTATTATAATGAATCTACAACTAATTACATGTCAGTAAGAGGGCGCTGACATCCACTATTATCTTCATATATAAATTAACACGTGCACTACAACGTGGTTTTTTCTTGTTTCATCATCGAGATAGGTCTACTGTCTATGCACCAAGTACCACGATGTAAGTAAGTGATTAGGAACTAGCCTTTCCTGTCTTCCTTCGCTTCCTTTATTTTATCTAATTTATATTTTATCCAAATTTGCCATGTTATGTTATGCTATTGAAATACATAATGAAATACCAGGATCTCTTACTATAAGAGACGGGCAGTTACGCGCCCGGTATAATCCGACGTACAATTGCAATATTGCTTCTCCTCTACTTTTATCTATGTGCTGTCTTTTTCTATTCTTCTTACCTCATGAACTATTAGAGTAATTCGAGGGGGATTGAGGTACTATCCCTTTTCTTAAACCCTTTTTCCGTTCTCCTTTTTTAGCTTTAGCTACTGTACCACCCATTAATATGATGCTATTGGTTCTCAATTGCCTCTACTTTTCGTTGTGTTTTAGCTATCGGTCGGGCTAAAGTCATCTAGCCTGTTAACTACCACAAATTTCCACCTATTGTTAACTACCACAAAATTCTTTTTGTTTAACTTTAACTTAAACCTTCCACCCCAATGATATCTTTTATCACCATTCGGCAACGTTTAACAGGCAGATGATATCAGAAACTGATAGCTCAGTTAATTATAGGAGGACACATTGAAAGGGTTAGCCCTTGAAAAAGTCCCTTTCATTGTGTTACTATCTCCTATAATTAACATACCATACTTATTTATGTTATCTTCTACCTTTATGATTTATCTATTATATTATATTATTTTCTCTACTCTATTCTATTTATATGTATCCTTTCCAGGTTTGAACTAAGGACCAGTAATGGCTAGTATAGCGTTCTGTTGCCACTAACTTATCTATTACTTGATTTTAACATATTAAGACTGATGTAATGTTTTATCATGTTATTTTTGATGGCATTAATCAGCTCTTCTCCTTTTAGTATTTTTAGTATTTCTCTCGCTCCTAGATTCTATTGTTTAGTTATTTATAAATTCTGTTCACGTATTCTATTTGCTCGCTATATATATATATATATATATATATATTTTTTTTTTATTATTATTTCACTCAACTCATTCATCTTTTTCTCACACACCAGGAGGGGATGCAATGATGGGTAGCGTAAATTTAAATACTAATTAAAACCAGGGTTAGTGTGTACTTAACTTAGCATTTGTGGTTTGTGTTCTTTTCTCTCACGCTTGCACTTTTATTCATTCTTCTAGCTCTCATCTCATTTATTCGACTCTTTCTTCCACACTGCACTCTCTGGGCACCGCACCTTACTGTTATTCTTCAGTTGTGGTGCAGGCCTAGCTGCAAGGTGTTTTTTTTTTTTTTTTTTTTTTTTGCAGGCCAGGGGAGAATGCAGTGATAGTGTTTATGTGGTTTGTAAATGTTTGTTGGTACAATATATATATAAAGTAATGTAAGTTATTTTTAACTTTGTATTCTTTTGGCCAATTACATTTGCTCTTCTGCTCATTCCCATTCACTTTCTCTGCATGCATTCCCATCCCCCTCCCCTACACTGGTTTGGGGCCCCTACACATGGCATGGTAGTCATGGGAAGTTTTGTTATGTCAAGTTTCTGTCAGGGTGCAGAATTCTGCTACCCTAACAGTTTTTAAGTCATCATCTGGGCGTGGTGGGAAACTTGGGCAATTTTACTATTGATTATTGTTTAATTGCTGGGGGGCTGAATTGCCATTCTTTGCATTGCTCTGCGCATTTCGAAAACTTTCTGTGTGAAAGATGTAAAAGCTTTATAATTTTGCTCTTCTATGATGAAGAGATGTTCTTCTCCCCTGGGAAGGGGACCAATCTGTGCTATTAGCTCTGTTCTGGGGATGTCATATATTATACATTCATAGAGAATGTGTGCCCAGTCTTCACTTTCGCCACAGGTGCAGTTTGGGTCATCGGTCAGGCCTAAGGAGGTTAGTTTCGCCTTTAGGGAGCCGTGCCCTGTCAATATAAATGATGTAAAAAGTCCAGGGGCATACCACTTATTTGGCTTTGGGCTGACCATTGACACCAGTGGCAGAAACCGTTTGGTGACCAGACCTCTGGTTTCCTGCTCCCACTTTGTTTGCCATAGCTCGTGGAGCTTTGTGGCTATTCTTTTTCTTTCATCATTGAAGGTATTGGTTGTATCAAGGGCTATCCCCAGAAATTCTGTGGGTATGCCCTTTTTAAATCTATAATATAAGCCTCTTTTGGCTACTTCCAGGTAAAGTGGGAGAGTTCCGGCCAGCAACTGTAGTGCAGGTGTGCTTACTGTGCGACATGCTCTGGTAATAGTGAGTAGTATTGTCCTTTGTATCGATTCTAATTTATTCCTATTTCTTACTATGGCCGAGCGGATGAACCACGCACCGGCTCCATAGGTGATAACAGGTAGGAACATTGCACGGTATATGATTGCCAAGGTCTTTCTTTTGAGTCCCCAGTCTGCTCGACTGATCCTGGCAATCATACCTGCATAATTTCGCACTTTCTTCGCCAAGTAGATCAAATGGGGGTAAAAAGTTAATTTTGAATCAAAGACCACTCCAAGATATTTTAGTTCTGTTACCATTTTTATAGTGATTGTGTTAATTTTGATTTGTGGACATCTTCTTATGTCCAAATTACCTTTTAGAAGTATTTGTTTGGTTTTTTCAGGCGATATTTTGAGCATGTGCATTTGTGCCCACTCCTGCAGCTGCAAGAGAGCGGCATTTGATCTTTGCTCTACAACCACTCATGAGTTGCCTTTTACAAGGAAAATCATGTCATCTGCAAAGGCCAGGCTTTCCACGGGGCCCAGATCCAAGGCCAGAAATTCATCCAGAACAATGTTCCAAAAGAAAGGGCCAAGGATTGATCCCTGCGGGCAGCCTTTATTCACAGGGCGTGTCAATTCCTGGAACCTTGTGCGTACTGAGACACTTCTGTCTGTAAGGTAGCTGTTTATTACCTTATAGAGGTTTTGTGGGGCATTTGCCTGGCGAAGTCTCCTAAGGACACTAGGCCACCACAGTGAGTCAAATGCCCCAGCAAAGTCAATGGAGATTGCCAGCATATATTTCTCCTCTGTGTTTTTAACTGCTGTCAGTAGGTGGTGCATGGCATCCTCCGTAGAATTGCCCTGCTTAAAACCATACTGATTGTTGGAATGCAAGCCTGCTTCTGTGTAATATTGAGCTAATCTGCTGTATATTAATCTTTCGTATATTTTCCCTAGTACAGGGAGTAGGGCTATTGGTCTATATGATTTGGGATCTGTAGGGAGTTTTTCAGGGTTTTTCAGGATTAACCTTAACACAGCTTGTTTCCATATTTTTGGGAATATACCTTCTGTCATACAGTTATTATATAGTGCTATTAATTTATCTGGTGCTATTTCTGCTAATTTTTTGATAATCTCAACCTCTAAGAGGTCAAAACCTGGGCATTTATTGTTTTTGGTTTTAGATAGTGCTATTTCTAAGTCTTGTATAGTGAACAGAGGTTCAATATTGGCATTGTCATATTCAGTGTTTTCTTTTATAATGTCGAGTTGGGTGGGGGAATGATTTCCAGTTTCAGTCTGAATGATACTGTCTAGGATGTTATTTACAGAATCCACCCAACACAGGGTTGGGGTTCTATCTGGTTTGACAGTAGTTTCTAAGATATCTCCTCTTGGCAGCTTGTTGGTCACTATTCTGTAGACAACTCCCCAAGGGTTATTGTTTCCAGTAGTTCCCACCAAGTGCTTCCAGCATTCCTTTTTCTTATCTCTTATGAGGGCTGTATACTGATTCCTGAGAGTTTTATAAGAATCTCTCAGTGCATCCACCTCATTTTGTGACCAAGATGTTCTGGCTCTTTGAAAATGTCTCCGTGCCTGGTGTACCCTACTTCTGAGTATAGTCAGTTCGGGACACCACCAGGGAACTGTCTGCTTCCTCGGTTTTTTCCGTGGGATAGACAGGGTTGCTGTTTTTGTTAAAATGTTTGTCATAGTCAGTGCTTGCTCGTCCGGGCTACAGTTGCCTGATCTAGACCACTCATTTTCCTGTTTTTGCAGCTCAGCTGCTGTATGTTCTGCAAAAATCTGCCAGTTTGCCTTTTTAAGGTTATACCTTTTGATATCCAACAGAGAGTGTTGGGTTGTTTGTAATTGCCTGTTTAGTTTGAAGGAAATGGCTCTGTGATCTGATGTGGTCCAGGCTGGCTGGACACACCAGTCTGTGATTTTATAAGCTATTGAATTGGTGGCAAGAGTGATATCAATGTCACTCTCCCACATGGTACTGCTAAAAGTTGGGAGGTTATTTGGTTGGTTTAGCACTTGAAAGGGTGAGGTGGCTATATAGTCTGAAAGTATCTGGCCGTTGTGTGTGCCTGCTCTGTCTTCTGTACGGCTATGCCATAAGGCTGACCGGCAGTTGACATCAGCACACACTATGATATTTGCAGTAGGTAGCAAGTTTGTGACTACTTGTAGGTATTCAATAGTTGGATTTATATCTTCACCTGGTCTGGAATATAGTGAAATAATGTAAAACTGTCCTACAGCACTGGTAATATGGGCACACACTCCCACTGGGGAGCAAAGGTGACCCACCTTTGTGACTGTAAGGTCAGTATTTTTAACTACTATTGCTGTGGAAGGGACACCTGAGGTGTATTCTATTATTTTATAGTCTCTTGGGTATCCCTGAACCCTACCCATATGTGCGTAGGGCTCCTGGAGTACCAAGATATCTATATTATTTTCTTCCAATTTGAGTTTGATCTGATCTACAACGGCTCTTGCTCTTTGAGCATTCAATTGGACAAGATTTAGAGCCCTAGTCACATTTATGTTTTCAATCTGGCCCATAGTTGGTCCTAGATTGTATAAGTTTTGCCATTTTTTTATAACTGGGCCATTTACCATCCCTGATACTATGTGTATAGTCAGTCAGCCGTGCTGCCTTGCAAGTAGCACATTTTGGCTGCTGAGACTTATTTTTGCAATTTTTGTAATCGTGGCCACTGACTGCACAGTGACCACAGACAGGTTCTTTCTGAGTGCAGTCTCTGGCAATGTGACCATATTTATGACAGTTAAAGCAACTTTGGATAGGGAAATGTTCTCTAAATCTATGACTGGTCCAGCCAGCATAGATTCTCTGCATGTATTGAACAATGGGCATCAGTATGGCAGCTCCATAGCCAGGTGTGCAGGAGCAGCAGTGCGTAACACACGCTTCTTGATTAGACTGTGGTTCGAGCCCATGAGCCACCAAATACGGAGGATGCGGAAAGGTCAGGGAATGACCACCCCATATCCCCAGAGAAATATGGCCTTAGTTGCTAATGCTCCTAAAAACCTAATAACAACAACAGTATGGCAGCAACAAACCCATCATAAGCTCTTCAAATAAAGAAAATGCCACAATACTGGAAATCTAGTTCACGGTTAAACAGAGAGAAGAAGCTTGATATACTATATTTTGTACAAAAATCTAAAACGATAAAATAATTTCAGAAAATATATTTTTTGGAACTGAAAATTCCTGTTAATGTTAAAGACCCTGAATATTCGTTAGTAACGATGAAATTAAATTGCCCTTAAACTGACTATTATACATGTCAGTGCATCTCTAAGTTATTATAGTTGATATGTAGAAAATTATTAATTTTAGCAATATAAAAGTGATAAACTCCTAGTACATATAATTTCTGTAACTAATTTTTTTTTTTAACTGCATTTCGCCTTAAAGGTTTTCTTTGGAATAGTTGTGTATTCTAATTATCAGGAACTACAAGACATTACCCGTCTTGAAGACATGGCAAAGTTGAAGGTAGGAAAATTAAAATAAAATTTCTAATTATTTTTTTAAGGATCATTTTAGGTTTAATACATTTGTGGGAGGATGTATATTTCATATATTCTATGAATAGTTTTGAATTTTTAATAAATTTAATCTGATAGATTGTTAATTTTGATTTTGTTCTTGATTTGCATGTAAAATTGTATTTTTATGTAATATTTATTTCTATGCAGATTGCCAAATTTCAGCAATAGGTTGTCATATCTTGTAAAGCACGTTCTCACACACAAGTTAGAGGTTTCTTTATAAAGATAAGTCCCTCTTGTAAATCTGCTAGAGGAAAGGGGAAAGCGTAGGGGGAACTAAAGGTGCAGAAAACAGTTAGCCCTGTGTTAGTCGCACTCAATTCGATCCCAACAATATTTCAGTAATTTGTGCTTCATCTGCTCCATCCACATAGCTGAAATTCCTAACCTGTTGAAAATGTTTTTGAATTCTCTGCAGAAATTTTCAGAAATTTCTGTTAATTGTTACACAATCAGAAAAAATTGACGATTATGTTAAACCTAATTACATGTGTTGATTGACATGTTTCATGAAGAGTTGTTGATAGTAAGTTCATTTTACTGCTGTGCATTTCCTCCACTGAGTAATGCTCTCTAGCTTTGTGAAATTGATGCATCATCTGGAATCAATGTTTATGCTTAACATTTCATGCAGCGAGCACTCCTGTTACTGATGCACTCCCCTCTAATTAAAGTGTAGCTTGAAGGGTGTGGTTTTAATTTCAAAAATTAATTAAAGATATATGTTTTTAATATAGAACATTGATTTTTCACAGTTGTGTTCAAGATTGAAAATAGAGGTGGCGTCAAAAAATTTAACAATTTTGAATTATTTTTTGCTGATTTTTCAAATGTTCGCGTACCTGATTCACAGTTAAGAAGTACAGCCTATGTTCAGTGCACTTCAGCAGAATGTGGTAATCTTAAATGTTGCTGTTAATTATATGACGATATTTTGTTACTGATAACTAAAAGTGAAGAAATTTTAGCAAAGAACATAATGGTGAAAAGAGCACCAGTCTTTTTGGATTTATCATCAAATACCATATCTTTAGATGAGTAGTCAGGAGCAGGAGTGCAGTAGACACGCTCTTTGAGTAGACCTGGGGTTCAAGCCCCTGACTGCTAAATACAGTTGATCTGCCAACCTGCACTGGACCAGTGTGTCAAATTATGGTACATTTAATCTCAACATGAAATGTTGAAGAGGCTTCCATCCTGCAGTTTACTTTACTGTACTTGCTGCAGTTTACTTTTTACCTTTTACCATATGGGTGCACATGAAAGGCAGTATTTGTATATATATATAGACGTAGTTGTTTGTGAACTTTATTTTATATAGGCACCAGACATGGGAAAAGTCAACAGGTGGACTGGCATTAAGTGTATTTGAATCATCTGATTTGTATTTAACTATGGCTAATGCTGCCATAGTACACAGTTTGTAGACTTTTTTTTTTTACTTTGACTGAAATTTTTAGTTTTTTTAACCATTACCTTTTTATCATTGTTGTTTTATACATACTTCTGACTTTCTCCCCTAGCCTTCAGTCTCTCTCTCTCCCCTACTCTGTCTGTACACTAGCGCACGTCCCACATATTTAAATATGTGGGATAATAATTTAAATATTCCAATTCTAGCATTATCTCCCCAATATTTTTTTTTTTTTTTTTTTTTTTTTTTAGGCCCTAGTCACTGAAATCTCGGGAAATTAGGTGGCAGGGCCTGCCAGAGTAAAACAAATTACTGGCTCTCTTGGTTAAAACTTGAAAAATCTGTGACTGACAAAGATATATATTTTCAAAGAAATAAAACCTAAACACTTACAAATGTATGTTTTCCACAGATCTGTTCTACAGATCTACATCCTTTCTAAATCAGGCCTCCCAACCAGTATGCAGTGCACAAGATATGACTTAACCATTTCCTTATACCACAGGATAATCGCCTCTTTGTCCCTGCTGGTAGAATTCCTACGTATTATTGACAGAACCCATGAACTGTACTAACAGCCTATGTACACTGCTCAGAGAATTTCATGTTGGACTGTATAATTACTCCTAAATCTTTTTCATTCTCTACCACATTTAGTGTGATACTACCAGAATAATATGTTATTCTGGGATTACTGCTTCCTGTTTGCAGTATTTTTCTTCTAAGTCTTGTTGGAGTGGTAGTATTGCTTGATTCTTGTCACTAATCACTCTGCCAACTTTTATATCATCTACAAACTTAGACATTAAGCTTGATATGCCTTCATCAGTATTGCTAATAAATACTGAAAACAGTAAGGTGTTCAGCTCTGAACCCTAAGTGACTCCACTACTGGCATTCATCCAAGAAGAGCAGTGCTCACAAATTAATCACCCTCTGTATTTCTTCTGCCACTCAGTATCCCTCTATCCATAACAATAACTTTTCCCTTCGTGCCATACTGCTCCAATTTTGTACAGCAGTCTAAAGGTAACATTAAAAGTGAAAATTATGAAGAAATAATTCACAAACTGATGGAAAATTACAGAAAAAAAAGGGACGCAGAATGTCAGTGAATCTTCATTACTTGCAGTCGCATCTGGTTGTTTTATTATTATTATTATTTTTTTTTTTTTGGCTAAAATTTGGGTGATTTTACGAAAGAGCATGGAGATTCTATCAGGATATACAGTTAATTTAAGAGAGATACCAATTATGGTGGGCAACTATTTCTGCTTCTTGGTTCAGGATAATTACACTTATCATAGAAGATGATGACGATATACATTTTTAAAGTTTTTTTTTTTTTGTAACTTGTTTACTTGTAGCAAAGATTAATCCCCTCTTTCTGTACAAAAGTTAAATATTGTTAATAAATCTGATATAGTATTATTGCATATTTACTAACATTTGTTAACCTATTAATTCATTATTAATAAGTTAATCAGATTTATTAATACAAAAGATGAAATTTCACATGTTTGTGAAGTTTGGCATGGCTGATTGTGTTATTGAAGGTATTTTAATACCTTCAATAACACAATACTTCAATCTTCAATGACAAAATCCTAAGGTCAAAAAAGTTTAATAGAAATGAGTAATATGAAAATAAATGTAAATGTCAAATCTGGCATAATTTTTTGTTTCGTAGCTGAGTAATGTAGTTATCATTACATGATAATGCATATGTGTTATATTTGGGACCAGGTTTAAAACTAATGTGCGTGTTTGCTTTTCTTAAATTCTTAATTTTTGTGTGTGGTCGGGGATTGGATTTCAAATGATCATTGAAACTTATAATTTTTATTTTTATGATGCCTTGGGCTTAGTCACAGATAGCTTATCACGTATGATAAGCTAGGGGTTGCTACTTGAGAGTCTAAAAGCTAATAGATGTGATATTCAGGTAACACTTGTGAATCAGGTGGAATGAATTTCAGTGAAGTACAGTTGCTCTGCTTGCACCTTCACACGTGTGGGATTATTAGTAAGCCTGGGTATGCTCTGATATTTCCTGTCAAAGATTTACTAATTTGGACTCTCCTCTTTTTGATCTTCTCTGGCTTAAAATCTCTCTCTAACCCATTCTATCAAATTCATCTGTTGTTCCTATCATTCTCTCAAATCCACTAATCATCTGAAACTCTGACTTCCTTTCTTTGAAGCTGTTTTCTCCAGTCCAACTTTCCTAACAGTGATGTAATTTTCCATTTTCCTTGGTGATTTTAATGTTTGCAGCTCCAGCTGGCTTCAGTTTTCTAGTCACACAGATTTAGCTGGTTGTTATGCTGAGACTTTTGCAGTTGCTAATGACATAATACAAATTGTTCATTTACCTACAAAATACTACAGTCCAAACCACACCCTTCATTTTTGAACTTTTTCGCACAAGCAGCCTTTCAAAGCACAAGGTCGTGAGTGGTTCTCTAGACACCTCACATTACAACTTGGTGATGGTCTCTTCCCCAGTGGAGACTTCCTCTCATGGCTATTCTCAGCCCCACATTCGACATTACAAGAATGAAAAATGCTATAGTTTGCAATATTTCTATTCTGATTTTCCTTCTTTGGATTACTGTTTTAATCTGATGTCAGTGCTTGCTCAGTAATCTACAGAAACTTAAGTCTAATGTCAACATGTATCTTCCATCATCCCAGCCTTCAACCCATGCATGGTACTAAGTATTTTTGTGGTTTTCGAAAAAAAAAAAAAAACACTTTTAAAATATTTTTGATCTGCTGGCAAAATTTTCTGATTTTTGTTTTCCACTCCCCTTCCTTTACTTGGTGTGAAGTAAATGATAGAATGGTGAAGAAGTTGTGAAGTGAATGGAACAAGGTGACTAGGTCTAAAATTTGCAAGTAATGGAAGGAAAGTTGAAGATAAACAGTTCTGGCTGTGTGTAACAGAGCAGAAATAGGTTTGGGAAATGTATATTCAAATTAATAGGTCAGTAGGAGTGTGGGATGGACAGACTAATCAGGCAACTGACTTTGAGATAGACCTGACTTATTCTGGAAAGGGGAGATGTGCGAGAAATTTTTTCCATGTGAAAAAAATATATATAATAATAGTAAATAAATAGTTTCTTTGGTGCAGTTTCCAGAAGCTGCAAGTAATTTGCATCTTCATTGTAACTGCTTTATGGCAACTGATAAATCAGTACCACAATTAAGAATGGGCAATTCCCTCTTTTGTGGCAGCTTTTTGTTCACAGAATTAGTCATCAACCATTGACATTTACACCATTGTGCCAAACATAACTGTTGATTAAAAAGAGAGTGAAAATTTCCCAAGGGTTCAGCTAATTCATCTATTATTTAGAATTTAAAAAAAAAAAACTAAAAATAGCCCTTGTTAATTTTCTTTAGTTTTGCCACGAGAACTGTATTTTAATCTGTGCATTTCACCAATAATTTGTGATACAGATTCACATACAGTGCAATCGCAATATACCGTGCTTGGTTATAATATGAGTATAATCATGTCCCCCAAAAGATACATAAAAAATAAATAATGCAGTTTGTGGTCAACCATGAAATTACACTAGCCACTTGCTGGTGGCTATTGTGACTTTACCTCACGGAATGGAATCAGTTACTGCACCGGATTCCAAAATATCGACTTCTGAGCTGTGTATATTTCCTTCTGCATGTATACACATCAATTAGAGAAATTTTTGTGAATAGTAGTAACTCGTGAGTCATTACTGTATTTTCTTTTCTTATCTGTCTTGAGACAGGGAAGAAATTAGAGATGCAATAAAAAAATACATCAGTGAAGTGTATTTGCATGCAGGATACTCTCAAAACTAAACATTTTCCACTGAGAGGGAACCAGATACCATATTTGTCATGTATTCAGATTGCGATATATTCAGTTGATGAGAGGATTGGAAGTCCTGTATTCCGACTCAGATTGTAACCCAGCCATATTATGCTGTTTTCTATGGAAAATGATTTCCAAGATGTTGGTTTGCATGAATACCTTGATTGCATAAATAAATGGGTACCTGTTAGGGAAAAAAATAAAGCATTTTTCTACCCTTGTATGTATGATCATTAAGCTACAGCTTGTGGTGCATTATTTGTTAATTATGTGGCTGAGTTGTTCCATATTTCCAATTTATGTGCCATTCTGTAAATTGCACTGTTATTATCTGGGATCATTATAAGAAATTAAAAGTTTCAAAATTTTATTTTTTAAGTATACAAATCTTTGCTGTTTAATTTTTTATTAAAGCACAACATTATTTAAAAGAAACTGCACAAACTGGGCATTTGCCATTTAAGATGTTAAACCTATTTTTCCAAATGAAACAAAATAGTAAAACTAAGAACAAACAACAAAAAAAAAAAAATTACATGAAATTTGCATATATAAAAACTCTTACTTGGCTTGATAGTTAGTCTTTTAGTCTGTGTAATAATGTGCCAAAAAATTCTGGACGAAAAAAAAATTAATTAGATTATTTTTGCCTGTAACGTTTTACTTGTAACGTGGGTGTATGGAATCATTATAAGAAATTAAGTTTTGAAATTTTATTTTATAAGTAAATGAATCTTTACTGTTTAAGATTTTTATTTTAAAGCACAGCATTATTTAAAAAAAACTACAGTAACCAAAGTTGCACTGTACTTGCAAATACTCTTCAATATTCAAGAGTGTGAATATTGAAGAGTATTTGGTAAGTGTTGTACCAGGGTGATTCTAAATTATTCTTGGGGTTTCGTTTGTTTCTAAATTATTGTCAGGGTTTTGGTTGTTTCTAAATTATTGTCAGGGTTTTGATTGTTGTCAAAAAAACAACAAAATGTTTTGATTTTGACAACAATCAAAAAAAGAGACAACTGAAAGACAATCTTCCAGTTGTCTCTCCTCTGTCAACACTGTACTCGCCACAGTGATGTCTGGGAGATATTGACGGCATTACTTCAAAATGGCAACTGTTCAAGAGAAGGCAGTGTGCGTACTTTGATTTTTTGAAAGAAAGTCCATTATCACAATGCAACGTCATTACAGAACTTGGTGTGGAAAAGATCCACCTTCAGATAATGCTATCTGACGTTGGTTAAAGCAGTTTCAAGAGACTGGCAGTGTTCTGCACCGAAAAGGAGCGGGAAGACCGAGCACTTCACAGGAAGATGTTGATCGAATCCACAAAGCATTTTCTCGAAGTCTGCAAATGGTGGACTGATCCCGTGGCCTCCGTGTCACCCGATCTTACGTCGCTTGATTTCTTCCTGTGGGGATACACAAAGGACATTGTGTACAAGACCCCTTGACCTCCCTCGATGAACTGAAGCTCAGAATTGTTGCTGCAAGAGAAACAGTTACACCGCAAATGCTGGAGAACATTTGAAATGAAATTGAATATAACTTGGACATCTTTCATGGCAAATTCATTGCCATGAAAGGTGCGCATGTTCAAGTTGTTTAGCATTCTGCAGTATGATTCTATAGGTCAGGTGTGGCCAACTTAATTTTTGATGCGATCGACTTTTTTTCTTCAAAATGTGCCGCGATCTACCATTTCAAGAATTTCATTGCACATGGTTAAAAAAGTTAATCAACACATATTGAAAATTGTTTATAAATTTTAAAATTAAATACAATTCAGAATTTTTATTTTAAATTCATATGTACAGTCAGTCCTCGTATAGCACGATAGTTGTGTTCCTAGAAACCCTCGTGTAATATAAACAACAGACCCTATGGGAAAAATAGGATTAGGTGCCGACCACCCAAGATTGAACACACATTTGTAACCAAAACATTACCAAACAATAAATAATCGTAATAAAATACTTATGTATTTTATTACGACTATTACGTAATAAAATATTGCTAATGCTTTTGCTTCTATCATAAGCAAACTTGTTTTTTGTTTGATTTTCTGTCCAAACAGATGACAGCTGTTCCATCTCTTCCAATTCTTTGTCTTAATTTAATGGATTTTAATTACACTTTGAGCTGTTCCTGCTATGAAAGTTTTTTATTTTCTCTACATTCTTTGTAATTCTTGGCGTTGCCTCATTTAGGCCTGTAGCACATGCAATATCACATGGTCTTTCATTTCACTCAAAGCGTTCCACAATTTCATATTTTTTCTCTATCGACAGAGGCGGACTGGCCATAAACCTTACCGGGCAAACCCCAGTGGGCCAGAGGTCGGTGTGATTTTGGCCATAAACGCTAGTATGAGGCCACTATAAATTTTTCCGGGTAAGAATTTTTGACTCAGTCCACCTCTGTTTACCGATATTGCTTTTCTTTTTCTCTCTGAACCTGCAGTGTCTTCACCAGAACGCTTCCTTTTCACACCTTTTAAGTATTTCACTCATTTTTAGGGAATAAAGCACAATTACAAAATCAGGAGGCATGCTTGATACACATAAACAAAGCTGCACGCCTGTAGCAACTGAATAAACAACACCTTAAGGCAGAGATACACTATTAACACCTCACATTTCTAGGGGTTACTATCATAAAAAAATAAAAACAATTTCCAGTTGCGTTTCTGCTAGTGGAATCTGTTATAAACTGGTAGTAAACTCTATCTAATTGCATTTGCGATAATACCGATAGCTGGAATTGTGTTGGTTTTTACGTTATTATGGTGAAATGTGTTTCCCCTTCACTGATATAAAAAACATAAATACATTTTCAGAACCTTCTCTTCCTTCCTATCGTGTTGCGTTCAGTTGGAGTGATTCTGCGTTCATCTGCCATTTCTTGTAAACACAAAGGTGAATCGTGCATAAGCGAATTCAGTTCGTGTTATATAAGATATCGTTCCCCTATTTATAAATTGTGTATGATCGAATTAGTGTAGTTTAAACACGTGTTATACGAGGACTGACTGTATTTAAATTTTTTATTTATGTGAAGTTTGTGACTTCATGTCATCTTCCAAGCTTTCAAAATTGAGGATATACTATGATAAGGCCAACTGTAAAAGAATTTTCTGTATCCAAAAGTCCATAAAAGTAGAGTGATTCTTTGTTTGTTTCAAATACGAAAAGGCCAATTCACATAAATATGTGGAACCAAAACGGGAATTTAAAAGTTCACTGCATTTTTTTACATTTGGGTACTTTTCTCGGCAAACATATTTCAAAAAGTCCTTTTTTTGATGATCTGGCTTTTAGGAAGATATCGTTTTGCAACGTAATAATTTCATTTTCAAGTAACATTTTCTGCAATTTGTTTTGTATCTAAGTCGACATTAAATATATTGAACAATGTCTTCAATTGTTTTAAAATCACTGAATCTGGTTTCAAAATCATCCACAACTTTCTCAATTTCATAAACATATTTCTCACTATTAAATTCAAAAATGGATTTTTGCAAATGATCTTGGCTATTTGCAAAACAATCGAATTTTTTTCTTTGAAATCCTTAGTCATTGCCAAAAATTGATATTTATATGCAGAAAAACTACTAATCACATCACCCACATTTTTATATTTTCCTTGTAGTTCCAAATTCAGATCACACAACCACTCCGTATCTTTTAGCTGCTGATAATCATCTCCCTTTTGATCAACAATTTTTAATTTCATTCAGCAAATTTCGAAATCTCTGTAGAAACTTACTCCGACTTATCCACCTCACATCTGCATGTAATATCAGATCTGATTCATTTTCATCAAGTTGCATTTTGAAAGTCTCCTTTGAAGAGATTGTCCTCTGATGGAATTCATGATTTTGAAAGATATGTCCATAACACTTTTAGTATTTAATCTTTTGCTGGCTAACACTTGTTGGTGGATGATACAGTGGTAACTCAAATCTGCGAATTCATAATTTTTTTGGCACAGTGTGATGAATCCGTTAAGATGCCCCATCATTGCTTTAGCTCCATCTGTTGTTATTGATACAAGCTTAAATGATGGTAATTTTATTTTTTCTAAGGTCACTATTAGGTGGAAAATTTGATTGGTATTTACCATGGAGTGCGTTAAAAGTACCTTTCTAAATTTCCTTTTTTAGGTATAACTATGGAAGCATTGCAAATCAAAGGCATTTTTCTTTCATCATTACAAAAAAGTATTCTAGTTCTGACTCAATGAAATTGATACGTTTTACTCTTTTTTGTAGTATTCATTTTAAATCAAATCAAATTAATGTATAAGTACTGTCCAGTTATTAATATTAAGTGATCTAAATAAGAATTCGACACACTATGCTCTCCACAACATAACTGTGTGAATTTTCGCTAGACAAGCCTAGCGGCTGCACGGTGGCAAGAGTAGTCACGTGGTTCAACGGATTTGTAATAAGCGTATGCAGTGGGGCGCATAATAATAATAATATTTAGATTTTGACTAATCCATTTTTTATATATATTTAAAATTTGTCGTGATCAGCCGAAAATTAGAGCCACGATCGACCTTTTGGCCACCCTTGCTATAGGTAATAAAACTTTTTGAGTTACACTTGCATATTCCATAAGCAGTTTTATTTTGTTATTTCCAGTTAGAAAATTATAGACCACGGAAACCCTGGCAGTAATTTAGAATCACCCTGTATTATGTTGCTCCATGTGGTGCTGAAATAGTAAATAAAATTCTTATAGGTATTTATGCACAGACCTTAAAAGTTATCATAGTAGACTACTAATATTAATGCATTTCATTTTGTTTATTTTTAGATGGGAACCATGAGCAGCTTAAGCACAACATCTCGTAGCCTCTCACATTATTCAGTAGACATTAAAAATTCTCTCTCCACCACACCACGGGGCTCCTGTACAGCTTCAGTTTAATTAAAGATGTAAATGAAGCAGCTGCATACCTGAATTTTAAATCAGTAAAGCTAATTGTTTTCTGAAAGTCAAACTGAAGGCCCCGAATGTACTCTACAGTATCTCAGGGTGTTTTTTTAATGTATATTCATCTCCATTGCCACACTATTTTAAAATTATCTGTTAATGTAATTTCAGTTTAATGCAAATGTAGATTTTTCTTAAATCATTTGGGAGCTTTTTTTTTTTTATACAAACATAAGTCCATAAATGATAAATTGTTTAGTGCTATTTATGAGCCTTATTATTTTTCTTCAAAAGTGAATATTTTAGGCATTTACTACTATTTAAAAATTGTTGTTTGCTTACAAAATATCACAATATGTCCAGTTGATTAAGTTGTTGATCATTTTGAAATATCTAAAGTGTCCCTTCATATCCATTATGTAATTCATTACATAGTTCAAATATATGTACATATGTTTTTCTCCAAACATAACATTTCTTTATGCAGTACTGCCTGGCTTGAAGTTTTATTTTATTTTAAGAGGTATCACTCTTGTACAGCCCCTGGAGTTCCTACAATATGTAGGCTGTTCAATATTTTTCCAATTGGGAATGTTAATAACTGTGTATACCATTGCAAATCATCTGAAACTCTAATTCCTGCTAATAAATATCCTATCAAAATAATCTGTTGCCTGAGTAAAATACTTATTCATTGACTAAAGTTGTGCTAATTGATCAAATTAAATGCACTTTGCGTTTAATTTGAGTTTTAAAACGGCAAGTACCGTAATTAATTTAGTGGTTCGAGAAAAAATGCTGTAATCATGAACCTGGCTTGTTAATTATAAAATGAAAATCAAGGCCTTCAAACCATGATAACAAGAAAATGAATAGTTGAGCAATGACATTGTGCATGTGAACACTCCATTTGTATATGGCCAGTTATTACAGCTGCATAACAGCCAAATTGTAGTCACCTACAAATTGGCGATTTCTATATATATCAGGAAAAAGGATGTACTAAAACTTATGGAGTAGTGCTGTGATAAAGATTGGGACACCCTTCTGGAGTTCCATTACTGCCAGTAAGTGTTTAAGTGACCCTAGGTAACTGAAGACAACATGTAATTAGCAAGAACAGACAAAATTCATTGTAACTGCTTGAGTGAGGAGTATGCAGGTCACATTTAATTTATTATTGTTTTAAAGTTTTTTGATGATTGTTCAACTGCCGGTTCAATTTTATTATATATGTTTTGTTTACTTAATAAATATTATGTTCCTATTTAATGTGTATTTGCTTCTATTGATAATTAGGTATAAGTTTAATCTTTGTATCCTTCCCCTCCCCTCCCCTTCCTTCTCCAAATATGGATTTTTTCATATTTGTCAGAGATATTTCTTTATAATTCTTCTATTATAGTGATAATGGAAGAATAATGAATTTTTCATTTGCACCACAACCTAAGCCAAGTGGGCTTTATATGTTGGCTTCGATTGCTTCACAATATCTGTTTTAGAAATTAAGAAGTTTTTTGCTTCTGAAAGTTTCATGTACTGAACATGTTATGTTTTGAATTAAAAAAATAGAAAAAAAAAAGCTCCTTAATGATATGATTGTATGATATACAAACTTAGTTACTGGTGAGTTTAGTGAGAAGTTTAAGGAAAGAAAGTGATCTAGAAATTAAAACTTGGAATAGAAGAGAAGCAGTGGTATTTAGATAAATTTAATTTCTCTCTCATATCTTAGAGGTGTTAAACTGAAGTCTTAACCCTCATCAGTAACTCATGAGAATGCTCAGGTTGTACCAGTGTAAAATTATTAGAAGAAATTTACTAAATATTTCAGTGTATTGATAATTGTGCATGATTGCATAATTTTCTGAATAGCAAGACTTATGAGCATTACTATGATTTGTGAAATTTTATAAAATTTGGTGTAACTTTTTGCATCATCACACCTGCCAATTCTTCTAATTTAGAAGTTTACCAATAATTAAGTATATGTTCTAGTTTTCCAATAAGTATAATTTTATTTTTTTTATTCTTGATGGTCTAGGTTAGAAGTCCTTCATGTGAATTATTCCATGTTTTTTATCTACACACACACACACACACACACACACACACACACACACACACACACACACACACACACACACACACACACACAAAATACATGATAAAGATGACATCTAGCACTCACTTGAACCACCACTTCAAATGCTTTAACCAAAGCATTCCTCAAGAACTTTCATCCTGCAAACAACCCAGTAACATATGAGACTGGGTTCCTTTATGTTAAGATTAATAAAAGGGAAACATTCCACATCTTGATTTTTCTTTTCTTTTATAGAAAAGAAAGAAAGAAAAACTTTTCTTTTCACTTTTCTTTTTATAGAAAAGAAAAGTGAAATCTCTGATCTTATAACTGCTATATGTTGAGTGTTACTCTCAATCTTTCCTTTTTGTGAACAATTTAGATCTTAACTATTAGGGTCTCATTTATAAAAATACATTTGCAATAAAATGTACAGTATGTGCCATCTAACCAATGTCATACTGATGAAATTTGTGACGTATTTCTTTTGTATTTTTAATCATAAGAGCCTACTGATAGTGTGGTTGAATCTCAAAAGTATTTCCCATTTCTTATATCAAATTTCTAAAATATGGAACTTTCTTGGAAGAAAGTTTGAGGAACTATCATCTCATCTCTATGTTAATATACAGGGTTATTCAAAATGATTCATCCAATTTCAAATGACTATATTTTTGAAGTTTACAAATACAGAGTGATTAGTGATACATCAACCAAAAGAAAAACTGTCCTAGTTTTGTCTCACCTTATAAGTGCTCTATGTGACTTCCCATAGTTACACGCGCAACGTTGAGATTTTGAATTCCTCCCATACTCGCTCTAGCACATCCTCTGTCACTGACTCCACAGCAGTAACAATGCAATTTTTGAGCTTATCCAGGGTTGTGGGCAATGCTGGCAGGTACACAGCATCTTTAATGTATCTCCAAAAGAAGTTGTCGCATGGCATTAGATCCAGTGACCTAGGGGACCAACTGTAGAGCACTGAGTCATGGGGTCCACTGTGACCAATCCAATGGTGAAGAAGCACTTCGTTGAGGAAGTGATAAACATCCAAATGCCAATGAGGTGGCCCCCATCTTGCTGGGAAATGTAGTCGCTGGAATCTTCGTTCAGTTTGGGAAATAGCCAGTTCTGCAGCATATCCAGATAGGAGTGACCACTCACTGTGCTCTCTATGAGAAAGAAAGGGCCATAAACCTTTGCCTGGACAGACTGTCTGTTGCAGAGCCACAGTGACAGTGAAGCCGTCTCGTGGTGACCTTCTAAAACTCCTAGATTTCCTTTTTCATTTGGTGTATGCCAAGGTAATACACGGTTGATAGGTACGGAATTATGCTCATTTGAAATCGGATGAATCATTTTGAATTAACCAAATTGTGTGTATGCCAAGTTAATACACTGTTGATAGGTATGGAATTATGCTCATTTGAAATCGGATGAATCATTTTGAATAGCCCTGTATACAATAAGAAATTCCATGTTACACAAAATAACACAACACATCTTTCCCGATGACATCATTGTTCTTGCACACATATATATTATTATTATCATCAGTTTATTTAAGCAAGGTTCACCCCCAGTACAGCTAGTGGGCTAGGAGGGTGTACAGATATTTACAATAATAGTATTAAATAGATAATCATATTTATTTAATTGCAAGTTACATTTCACTTTAAAATCAATTTGATCTTAATAATTAAAGAGAAATATACAGGTTGACGTATATATCTTGTCTTCAACAATTGACATAACAAATTTACTTATTTTTCATTATATTATTGCATTTAATTGTTTACATATAAAGTTCTTATTAAAAAAAAAAAAAATCAGCTCAATTTTCATGGTGGTCCTGGTGATGATTTAGTCCAGATTTTATCCATAATTTGGCTTCTGTATGTTTTTTTGACTGGATCTGGAGGAAGTGTTTGGTGTTACATGGGAACATGCCTTTTAAGGAGTCCAGGTTAGATTGGCTTTGCATTAGCAACACCTACTTAATATCTTGTGGGGCCACCTTTTGCCCATCTACATCTTGTCTTGGACTTCCCAAGGTGTTTCAGGGTGTCAAAGGTGGATAATTCATAAAAGACTAACGGAAATTGCTTATAAATGCAATAGTTCTTATTTTTAGGATATCTACACAAAGTGAAACTTAGAAAATGGCATTCTCTCTTGATTTCTATTTTTAAAGTGGCCATGGAAAAATTGTACAGGTTAATATTCCATCCAGTTAGATTATGGGTTAGACTTTTTAGTTGTTTTTCATCTTTATGGTTCAGTATTTCTGTGATATATACACAAGTGTTAGAAAATGATAAATTAGCTAATTCTTATTTTTTATTAAAAACTTACACTTTTGTAATATTTTTGTGGAAATAAAATATTTTTTTAATTTTTTTTTTTTGTTTTATTATAATACTATATTTTATTATAATACTGAAATAAATGAGTAAAAATGTGATGGCGAGTAAAATTGAAAATATTTTGAATGAATTATAGAGATTTATTGATTTTTAATGTATTGAAACAGTTGTTTTTTTTTTTTTTGGTCAAAATTATGTTAAGTTTAGCTGCTTAATCTCTTATAAACGGTAAAATTAAATTTTTATTATATATATATATATATATATATATAAGTTATCAAATTTGGAATTCTAATTATGCATACATTGTTTTCTTCTATTTTGAATGAAATGTTGCAGGATTTTACAGACCTCCAGAATTTTCACTGCATTACACTTTTATGTATTTTTTTTGCTGTCACTACCACAAGGACTGAATCTAGTTGTGAAAATAAGAAAACACAATGTACATATGACACTCATAACTAACATGGCCAAGAGGAATGGCATCAGAGGTAAAACGAGATCAATTCAGAGGATGATAGAGCAAATAAATTCTAAATTTCCAAATTTTACACTAAAAAGCATACAGGAAGGCATAAAATTAACTGAGCAATTAGAATCTTAATTTTTGAATGCAGATTCTTGAATGAAAGGAGCCCAAAGTTCAAAAGGGAGCTTCAAAAATGCTTAGTTCCATATGATGAAATTCACAAAGATTTATCAAGCAAAAGCAAACAAACCCAGATTACTGATTTTTTAAAATCTAGAATGATATATTTTTGTTAACATTTGTTAACGAAATAGTGCATTTTTGTTAGCTTTTGGAATGTAACTCCCCTTTTTGTACTTTTTCCTTAGTCCCATGTAACATGGTTTCATACATGACATTTTATAGGAACCTAACTACCATGTTATACGAGGGTTACCTGTAGTTCCATACAAAGACTCATAGCAAATGAGTTTTTCAAGGCAAATATAGAAAAAATATAAATTGTCCATCTTGTTAGATGAATAAGTTATGTAAACATTCATAGTTTTGCTGAACATGTTCTCAACAACTAACCATGTCAAATTCAGGAAGTACTACTGTTCCACAATTATCCACTTAGAAATATCAGCATGCTAACTTCTGGTGGAAACTTGAAGATTTTGTACCACTGTCATGTTAATCAATTAAAAGAAGCTTAAAGGGGCATCATTATAGGCCACCGTAGCCGAGTAATCAGGTGTGCTGGTGCATAAGTACACGTGCCTTGAGTGACCGGGGTTCAAGCCCGTGACTGCTGAATACGGTGCTGTTTCTTGTATTCTGTCTATCTTGTGAACTCTTTGGTCATTTGGTCGTTCCAGAGTATAAACAGAATTTATTTTATTTATATCAAAAAAAAGCAAACTAAATGAGACTTACAGTTAATATTCCACTACTATCACTATGGAAGAAGATTAGACTGCTTATAGTAAATTCCCTCTAATCTCTACCCTAATTCTCAACAGGAACAGGCAAGAATTATCCTCTCCCCAATAGAATGTGAATGGCCTTGCATTCTTTCAAGGATCAGCATCATGCAGTTCAGCCGTCCTAAATATTTGAACTTATTATCAATAAAAAAATTCCTTCTCCAGGATTTGAACCTGGCCTTTTCCATGTGGAATGAAAGAATGGTGATTGCAACAGTGCACTAGCCATGACCTTGATTTCAGATGTAGATAATGTGTTGCTCTCAGCTCAGTCTACAATCTGTGAAGGTAATAGTGCTGCAATACTTGAATCGTAATAATTATTAATAGGGGTATGTACCATTATTGGTGTTGAATTTCAGCCGCTCTGTGGATTGGTCATTGCACTGTGACATGTTCTTTGCAGCACTTGGAAGTTATACAGAAATCCCATGAACATCTTCAATGCAGCTAAGTCGGCCATTGGAGAATTGGATCGGTGTGTCTGATTCAGTATTTCCTTCACAATCTTCCCTTAAATTTTCCCCCTGTCATGAGGGAACAATAAACTGATTTGTCTACCTCAAGTAAGCAAAAGATATATTTTCATTTAATTGTGCTTCAGCTATCACTAGGTAAGCCTAGACAGTCTCTTATTTGGCTGATTTAGTACAAGGAGCAAGTTCTGTAGTTTGAATTTAAAGGGAGGCTGGGCTTTTAGTTTCGTGATACCAATGAGTTTTTGGTAGTGCCTGGGGTACCACAGGTAAAAGATTTCTGAGTTATACTTGCATTCTCATGATGGCTGGGATTACCATTTATCTTTGATAGAATTCCATATGGATATGGGTCAAGTGGTGCTTAAGTTTATGTTGACTGTTGATCAAGCAGTGACAAAACTTGACATAGCAGTTGTGACAATATAAATTGATTATTTAAATAATTTTCTAGAGCCTAAAGCTGAAGCTTGAGCATTGTGAATGCATTTCTGAGTTCAACGTGCATGTCTCTGGCCTAAAAGGAACCTGTTTAAACATATACTTATCGAAAATGCAGAGCCCACATGCAGATTAACCACTTAATACATCGTGGTGTGCTCTGGATGATAGAGATGTTGTGAGTATGGAAAAAATGTTGTCTTGATAGAATATAAATGCAGCACTTAGAATTTTGATGTTGGGACAGTGGCCCCATGATACCATGGAGCAGCATTTGGATGCCATAGATTGTCTAAAATGTTTTCCATTCAGGTGCATCCCTTTGCATTTGCAGTGTATCCTGTGAATATGAAGAAAATGAAAGCCTGCATTAGTTGATATTTTAAATCTTAACAGAAGGAAATAAAAGTATTACAAAGGAAGTCACAAAGTAAAGAGAAACTTAAACAAGAAGCTGCCTTGAAAGTAGCATTTATTTTTCAACATAATGGCATGATACCACTTAGGATATTGTTTTTCTCCCTACTAAAATATTTGTACTAGGTGGCTACTTAATATACCTTCACTTTTAGGAAATAGTGCTAATTTCACAAATGGGTGTTCGGACTATGAAATATGAACAGTGGGCATATAAGCAGGGATGCTGTATGTTTGCAAAGTGCAAGAATGGGCAAGACGATATATTTAGTAACTTCGAATGACTTGTGGTAGTTGGCTCCAGATGTGCCAGTATGTGAGTATCTTCGAAACCATACCCTGCTTGGATTTTCACTTACCACTATATCTCAAGTATATCAAGGTAGTCTAACCAAATAACATTCAGCCGACAGTGATCCTGTAATTTTAAACGGCTTATTATTGTGTTGGGGTGACAGAAGTTGACAAGACTTGTGCAGGATAACAGAAAGGTTAGTCAAATAAGAACCCAGCACAGCTGATGACAGAACCGGGTTACACTCCTTGTCAGCAAAAAATAAGGCATGGTTGCAGTGGGCTCAGGAACATTGACATTGTACATCGGAAGATTGGACAAATGTTGCGTAGTCTGGTGAATTCTGGCTCTTGCTGTTTCACACTGATTGAAGGATCAGAATGTCAAAACGTGTATGGATCCATCATGCTAATAATCAACAATGCAGGCTGATGGTTTTATTGCATGTGGAGTGTTTTCGTGCTGGGACAGTGGCCCCATTGATACCATGGTGCAGTATTTGGATGCCACAGATTAAAATGTTTTCCATCCAGGTGCATCCCTTCATTGTTGCAATGTATCCTGTGGATGGATTCTTTCAGTAGAGGGAGGCTACTAAAGTAGGCTGATTTCAATAAGTGAATTCAGACTACTTCAGTAGCTTCCCCTACCAGATATCAACCCAATTGGGCACATGGAATGAGGTGGAATAAGCCTTTTGGAGCAAACAAAAAAAAGTAAAAATATACCGAAAAATTTTCTTGAGCATTATGCTCATAAAATCACTTCAGTCTATCGTGTATCATTACCATTGTAATTGAATAAGGTTGCATGCCTTAAGCAAGTTCTTCACATATCACTAGTCATTCTTCAAATGTTGCATAGCAAGACCTGACTTGCATTGTAGCAGGCTAAAGTCAGAGCATAAATTTTTTCTGTTGCTGCAAACAGTTGGCATAGTCCCAACTCAGTTTGAGAGAATATATTTCAGCTTTTATGATATTAAAGCTACTGCAAAAGGATTATTTTCTTATAAAACTTTTTCATGTCAAACTTTTGTGATTTACATTACAAATTGCTGGCAACGATTATTTTCTGGTGGTGTAGGATGCTCCTCAGTGCTAAAATGAGCATAATCCTATGCCAGGTATGTTAGCAATATTTGTTTCCATTGAGCAGGCCATTGTCAGTTCTGATATTTTTACAATATATCGAGTTGGATTTAGCATTTCACCGAGAAAATCTACAAACTGCTTGTCTGAATTCCAATTTTGCCATTGCAGCAACAACTTTTGAATTTTTTGTCTTTAGATCTTTCCTTGAGAACATTTCTTGAGGTGCACAACTAAGTACTGTATTTAGTTCTTCAGAAATTTGAGTTTCTTGTCTCAGTTTTAACTTAATTCATTTTGTTTAATTTTTATTTCTAGTGCATTGACTTCTGTTACACTGGATTGTTCAGAAACATTCTGGATTGCAATTATACATCTGGTATTGTGCCACTCGTTTAACTTTAGTTTGCACATTATTTGCCTTGCAGAAGCCATTCAGGGTGCATTTGAAGTTCTTATTTGTTCCCAAATTTCTTCAGCTTGACTTTGCTGCAATTGATGCTGTCATCATTCTCCTTTGATGCTAGTCACATTTTCCTTTCCTTGGGGCATTCGTTACGCTCTTAATTCAAACAACTTATCTGTCTGTGTGTGTGTGTATATATATATATATATATATATATATATATATATATATATATACAGATCTCTAGAAGAAGGTGATGAATCAGATGGGGTTCACTTGATTTCAATGGTACGATTGTTAACGATCTTGCTGAGGTAGCTGAAAAACTGAATGAGTATTTTGCATCTACTTTCACATATGAGTAGTTAAGGGAGGAGAATGCCAGAAGTTTATCAAACTGTAATGGAGCTAAAGGATTTTGTAATAACTGAGAGCAAAGTGGAGGAGAAATTGTTGAAGTTAAAATAAGAAAGGCACCTGGGATGGATGGTTTCTCTCCAGTTATATTAAAGGAGGCAGCAAAGGAAGAAAGCAGGTCCTTAGCCATGATTATGAGGCCATCCTTGGACTCAGGGGAGGTCCCCCACGGGCTGGAAATGTGCAAATGTATCCCCGATTCACAAAGGGGGTTTGAAAGGTGACACGAGTATTACAGGCCCATTAGTTTAACTTCTGTTCTGGGGAAAATAATGGAGTCACTGTTAAAGAAGCACTGCAGGATCATCTAGACAAGATTGCACTTATAGTTCAGACACAGTATGGGTTTGTTAAGGGGAAGTCTTCTCTGCCCAATTTGATTGGATATTACGATGTGGTCACAAAGGAACTTGGATGCAAAAAATAATCTTGATATCATATATACTTGGATTTAGGAAGCTTTTGATACTGTTGCACATGGAAGACTACTGTACAAGTTGGAGCAGTATGTCATTAAGGTCAAGTTGCTGCTATGGTAAAGGGATGATTAAGTGGGAGAAGACAGAGAGCAGTGTCCCCTCCAGGGGTCTGTGTTGGGCTCATTGTTATTTTCTGCATTTATCAATGATATTAATATATCAGACTTAAAAGTCCAAGTTTGCAGGTGATATGAAGGTTGGTAGGGTTGTTAATGACAGTATGGTACTACAACATGATCTGGAAAAGTTGAGCAGATGGACTTGAGAGGTGGCAGCTGAAATTTAACATTGACAAATGCAAAGTGATGCATATGGGTAGCAGTAATGCCAAAGTAATGTACCAACTGTGTGGTACTACACTCAGAATAGTGGAGAATGAAAGAGACCTGGGGTAATTGTGCAGTCAGATATGAAGTTTTCTGAGCAGTGCCAAAAGGCTGCAAGAGTAGCTCATGGGATCTTGTCAATGAAATATAGGAATTTTTCTTGCAGGGATAAGGAGGTGATTATCCCCTTGTACAAGGCAATTGTCAGGCCACACCTTGAGTGCTGTATACAGGTCTGGAGGCCTCATTTTAAGAGGGATGTAGAGCTGCTGGAATGAGTACAGAGAAAGGCAGTGAGATTGATGAATGGAACAAAGGTTGCTGTTACCAAGAAAGACTTACATTCTGCAAATTGCAGTGTCTGGAGACTAGGCGCCTGCAAGGTGATCTGATTGAGGTGTATAAGGCCTTGAATGGTTTGAGCAAGCTCAGTGTTGATCGGATTCTTTCTCTTGCTGAGATTAATTGCCTGAGGGGGCATAAATTGAAATCGTGGAAAGACAGTTTTAGAATAGATGTGAGGAAAATTTGCCTTTAGCCAGCAGGTGGTTGATTGCTGGAACAAACTTCCATCTGTTGTGAAAGTTGACAGCTTAAATAAATTCAAGGCAGAAGTACACAAACATTTGGAGTGAATGGATGGGTGAAATGGGAAAGGTTTTTTTTTTTTTTTTGGCTGATGCTATATAAGCTTGCTTTCTTGCATCATATGCCTCTACTAATGCTAATGCAACCATATATATATAGTTGCTGCTGTTTAAAGCTGAAAACCACAAGCAAGTGTTTTACGTACTATAGGGTACTCTTCTAACATAGCACGCCATGATGCTACAGCGTGGCTTCATGTTTACAATATGATAGTGCTAGTTCATAGTTTTGCAAACTGTTGGCATTAGTGCTACATGTGATGTACAAAAATATTTTCTGCTTTAATGGTTATAACGTGTTTTTTTTTTTTTTTTTTCCCAAGCAAAAAAAAACAAGTAATATTTGCCAACCAATCTTTTTATTGGTTCGTTTTGCTTGTTGGCATCAGGAGTATACTGTGGACATTGTATTTCAACAAATATTTGTTATTTTATTTATATTCAGCTGGTGTTTCTATTGCTGTTATTTTTAGACACATTAGCATATGCATAATGTGACTATATTTGTCTTCACTATGTCGTCCATCTGTTTGTCCTTCCATTCGCATATAACAACTAGGCTATAAATTTTATATTTAGCCCTTTTAAAAAGATTTGTCGAGTTATTCCAGATTTTATTAAAATCAGACCACAATTTTATTAAAATCAGATACACAATAGCATATGCATAATCTGACTATATTGTCTTCACTATGCCCTTCCGTTTGCATATAACAAATAACTCGACAATAAATTTTATATTTAGGCCTTTTAAAAAGATTTGTCGAGTTATTCCAAATTTTATTAAAATCAGACCAATATAAATTCGGAAATTATTAGGGGTTTTTTTTTTTTTTTTTTTTCATACATATCACATGGGCATATTCATATATTGTATTTGAAGCATTAGATACGATGTTTGTTGCCATGCACTAGTTGTAGGAATGACTGGAGTGGCAGATTCACAGAAATGAAATTCTCAGTTTGCACAGTCATTACATTTTTCTTTCTTTTTTTTTATTTTTTTTTTATTTTTTAAAGTGAGAGTTATTAATATTTGCTAACACACCCGAAATGTAATGCACTGCATACTAATTTGCTCTGATTTAATAGTGGGACTCACTCATACTGAGTATTTGTACGTACAATAAATTAACTCTTTTGAATTTCTTTCTTTTCCTATAATAAATACCAATTTATTTTGCCTATGGAATACTGTATACAGAAAAAAATTTATATCACATGGTGTAGTACACATCACATAGAGTGAAAATAATGATTATAGCTACATTAGGAAACTGCACTTTACCAGTAAGGAATGCATATATGATAGAAGGCTAACATAGAGATAAAACAGTTAATTATAATGAGCTATAAGACTGGGTAATAATATGGAGATTCTGAATCAATTTAAAACTATGAACAAAACCAATGAATTATGAGATAATATTCTCTGTGATATAATATCTCGTTTATTTATATAGGAGGCACATTGATATTATTTATTTACTTATTTTTTTCAAATTCACTATATACACACACCCTGGGACATCAGATTGCTAAAAGTGCAGTTCTCTGATCATAATTTTTCAATATTGGAAACGTTCTATTGCTGTCTCTCTCTCTTTGATGAAATGGTGGCAATATAGTCTTCCTATATTATGTTTTTTTTTATTTTTTATTATTATTATTATTATTTTAATACATATGTACTATATATTATACAATATATTTAAAAAACTCTGTGCATATTCACCTACAACACATTATACTCACAATTCATAAAGTGGGGTGCTTCAACTTCTGACTAGTCAATTATTTCTTGTATTATGTTTCTCATATACTTATTATTTGTCTTTTATTAAGACAAAATATAGCTATATGATATTATTAATTATTATTATGCAGTTATTTAAGAAGTGTACAAATCATCCCCCTTTCAACCTATTAAATACTTGTTCAATGGTGGATTTATTGACTGGAGAGACTAAAGTTCCATGCTTTAAAGTTACAGGTGGTCAGCTATTTACAGTGTCTGACTACTTTATTAGGAAGGACCCTGGCAGTTTTAGCAATATGCCTGCAGCACTTCATGCAAGAATATTTAAGTCAGAAAGGTCACGTGGTGTACAACTTTGCAGGAGAGTTGTCGAGTATTCAGAGGCTAGTGTCTGCGACCAAAAATGAAAAGTAACGAGCAAGCAGCTAGCCTCCAGGACTGAATTTCAACTGTAATTGTCACCAAGAGATGGAACCAGTACCTATACAAAGAAAACTCGACAAAGACCGCACTATGAAAGTAGGAGACCTCAAGAAAGCTATTGCTCTCAGACACCAAGAGGAGAACAAGGGTGCTTTGATGCCAGGAACACAAAGGATGGACTCAGGAGAACTGGAGGCAAGTGATGTGGTCCCATTAAATGAATTTCTCCACCAATGGAAGAGTGGCCACATGGAGGAAACCACAGCAGCCACTGGAATCATCCTGTTGTGTACCGACAAGGCAGGCTTCCTATAGTAGCCTCCACCGAGAATGCGGGCTGCTGGTGGAAGTATAATTATGTTAGGCATGTTTTCATGATATACTTTGGTCTCCTGATCCCATGGGGTTATCACGAACACTAGAGCTAATGTGAATGTCATTGCAAATCAGGTACACCTGAAAGCATTGCATATTTATTTCTTTGCAAAGGGGTACTTTCATAGTAACAACTTACCATCTACCATTGCCAAATTAACCATCTATCGCACCAGATGTGTGAAAGAGTGCACTAGCCAGCCCAATCAATGAATCTGGGTCCCATTATTAAGATTTCCAGTTCATTAAGAATGAACTTGAAAGTCATGATCACCATTCTCTGACTATATGAATCCAAGAATTGAGGACAGTTGCATAAATGGTCCATTATTCCTTGTCACTTCAATGCCTCATTTACTCCGTGCCACATAATGTCAGAGCAGTGATTCGGACCAACGGTGGTTCAACACATAATTAGCTCATGGTCCTGATAAACTGGCCACATGGCAAAATTAAGCAGAAATTGACAATAGAAATTATTTTTCTATAAATTAATTCAGCTTATATTGACCCATTTATGTGTAAGTGTTAGTGGAGGGAGAGGGGATTGACAGGTTCCCTCTTAGGGTACAACACTACGGCATTAATTTTAACTAAGATATGACTACTGGCACAACTATTGTTTTATCAGTATTCAAAATCTTCAGCTTACAACTCCATTCCATCTAACAGATAACTGCATATCCCAGTTGGATTGGCATCATCTATTTAAAGATGTTAATCATGCAGTCAGGTGCTGTAATAAAGAAATAAGTATTTTAAGGAATTTACAGAACAAAATTTTATGAGTACTGAGGAAGGACATTGTATAATGATCTTTGAAACGTTGGTGCAATGAAAATATTTTTCTGTTATGGTAAAAAGGTAAACAATATGTGGCTAAAAGTCCTTTATTAGGCCTGCCCTTCTATACTCACTGTGGAATCAGGAGAGAGAGAAGCCTAGTGAGTGACCTCAAGTCGCTTATTGTTTATCTCTGTACTATAATTAGCTGATACTTGCCTATGTGATATTAAAGTTACTAAATTTTATGTTTTCCACAATATTTTTTAATGCTAGCAAGTGTTACCCGCATCATGGGATTTCTTTTTTTCTCCTTTTAATCTTAGTCCAAGTCACTTAATGTCTTTGATTAGGTCCACCCCTAAATCGATTTCCTGAAAGAAAAAAAAAAAAGTATGACGTACACCTGTTTAGAAACAAAGGTGAAATAAATAAGTAAACTGACTTTAGTGCATTATATATTCGAAATATTATTAAAATAATTAGTGTAATACTTAGTTTGAAATACTGTGAAATCTTTTTTTTTTTTTTTTTATTCTGAAGTATGATGTTACTAAATAAACAATCTTTTTAATTAAATTGATCACCCTTAAATTATATGAAAGTAATAGTGCTGAAACTTCAATATATTGCCTACTTAACTATTGCTGTAATTTACCATATAGGAGGGAAAAAATTAACAAAGGAGGAAAAATAACTTTTTTCCATTTTTCATGGTAATAGCAGTAATCACCTAAATATGTAATACTCCCATATGGTTTAGAGTAATTAATTCAATTAAACTTTTTTATTTGATAAAATATACCATGTAAGTTCTCATTATCCTGTTTGAACTTTCAGTTCTGAGTTGTTAATCAAGAAACTGGATAATGTATTCTTTACAGACCAAAGCCTGAACAATTGTCGTTTATATACACTGAAAAAGGACATGGTAGTGTGCAACGCAAACCTGAGGAGAACACTCAAGAGCAACACTAACTATCGAATGTATTGCTGTATGCCAGGGGTGGCTAATGTTTTCCTGCAGTGCGTTCGGGCATGGATTTCGAAGCTATCAGGAAACTTCTGGCCTCCCCATTATCGATCCTCGGCTGGTGCCACAAAATATTTATTTACTTAACTAAGCAAAGGAATGCTAAGCACTCGTAATAAAAAAATTAAAAGAATTTTACGGTTATAAAATAATATACGTTAAGAAAATTTTTTTTCCTTTATAGAATCGACATTTGGAGGGAATGGTGTGATTTTTTTTTTTTTTTTTTGGCTGATGCTGCATAAGCTCATACACTTGCTTTCTTGCATCACATGCTACTACTACTACATAAGCTCACTAACTCCCCTACTTAACTGCTAAATTACACTAAAAGTCAGTATATATGAACCATAGGTTCCTGTCACGCAGGCTGGCTTAAGACATGATTGAGCAGTTTCCCCAAATGGGGTGCCAAAATTTAGGGGGCGGAAAATACCCTGAAAATTCACTGATTTGCCGTAAATTCCAAGTTGGAGAATGCGCACCAAAAAATCTTGCACAGGGTGCTGACAGACATAGAGCCACTTCTGCTGTCACGTTGAAACCCATTCATTTCTGATTTTTAAAATCAATTCTATAGGAGGATGAATGCCACTAACAAGAACTGCAGGCCACAGGTATCAGACGTGCTGCTGGCTAGCTAACCCTGCTATACGCTTTACGCTCCCTATTGGGAAAATAGGATAGGATCAAGGAAAGGTTTGCACATAAATCACTTTGCGTATCATGTAGCAGCATATGGCACCATCTGAGATTGGGGTTTGAAAAGATTGTAGCCTGAGCACGAAAAGTTAGTGGTATAGTGTTAAAAAAAAAAAAATTATTACATGTCCCGAAGCTAACAAAGTTGTGTGAATGAAGAAAGGTGGACAAAATCAGTCTCCCTGTAGTCTTTCAATATTTCGGTGAAAGGGACATGCCAAAGGCAAGTAATGGGGATATGGTTACAACAATAGGGGGGTATTCCCCTTCATATTCCATAGTTGAGTGGGTAGCAGAATTTAAATGAGAGGGAGATCCTGGAAGATGACTCATGGTGTGGAAGACCTGTGACATCCATTACTCTGAAAGTTGTTGGCAATATGCATGATCTGGTGATAAGTGACAGTTCGGTATATTGCCAGTGCCTTGGGCATCTCGTATGAATGTATGTACCATATAATAGCAGAGGTTCTCTGCGTGCCAGTACAAGTGGGTCCCAAAATTACTGATAACAGTTTAAAAAATAAATAAAAAACCCACAAGCGTCAAGCAAAATGAATGTTTGCACCTTTTTCAAGTAGACAGCAAAATTTCTTGCAAAGTTTGCAATATGGATGAGATGTGGGTATAACACTTTCAGACAGAGGAGTGCAAACAATGGAAGCACAGCTCTCCTCTCCACAAGAAGGCTGAGAGTTGATTCCTGCTGGCAAGTTGATAGCATTTTTTTTATGCTGTTGGAGTGTTGCCAGTGTTAATTGTAATGTGGCTCAAGGGGTTTCTTCCAACTCCCAAGTTGTGCCTTCTTGCAAGTCTGTTATTACCATGGCTGCAATGCATGAGCATGACTTCGAAATCTTGGACTATTCCCCATATGCACCACCTTAAAGGCCAAAGAGTCACAGGAGCATATTGCGCAAATTCTGTGAGACGTTTGTTTGAAAACTTCAAAAACAAAAGCTGAGGAAAACTCAACAAAGGAACCTTGTTCCACCAGGACTGTGTTAATTGTAATGTGGCTTCGGGAGTTTGTTCCAACTCTGCATTGTGCCTGTTCGCAAGTCTTATCATTTCCATGGCTGCATGGGTTTGAAACCTTCGACTATTCCCCATATGCACCGTCTAGTACCCTCAGACTCACCTATTTTGTAATTTGAAAAATACCTGGCTGGCATCCATTTTGCCACAGTGACTTCACTTCCGCAGTGGATGCATCCCTGGAGGTCCGAGAGAAAACTTTGCAGCCAGAATCAACGCATTGCAGCATCAGTAGCAAAAAGTATCTACTCCAAAGGAGACTATGTTGAAAAGTAACGTGTTACCAGATTCTCAAATTAATCATCTTTCATACTCAGACCACGAACTTTACAAATGTCCCTTGTACTATTCTAAATTATTCAAAAACTTTTTTTAATTTATAAACAGTATAAAGGTTGTTCAAATGAAAATTCTGTTTAATTTGAAATGTGCATATCACTCGATTGAAAAATATATAAAATACTATATTATACAATATTAAACATTTTTCCCACATTACATAAAGTATTTCTTAAAACACCTTTGTCTTCACATGATCATCCATGTGAAAATGTATGTTATTCAGAGCCCTTTTCAAGGAAACTTTTTCAAAGGTCACGAAAAAATATTTGACCTGAAAGAATATGTCAGAACCACATAAAAGTTACGGCATCCATAGTAACTTTCACCTTGAAAGGGAATAAAGTGAATGCCTATTATGCGGTAAAGCAACAATCAGCCCTCAGTATGCCTGGATTCAAAGATATCTGGCGTTTCATTGAGAGCCAAATATGAGTGCCTGTTTGCACACATTTTCCCGCAATGAAAGTGGCATGCAGTGTGCACAACGCCAGCTCTAATGTACATCACTTTTGTGCTCTCGCAAAGAACAGTATGGGTGATTTCTTGCACCAGGCCAATGCATCTTCACAATTACTGCAGCACTAATTATGGAAATAAGTGTTTGTCAAAAATGTAGTTGATTCATGGCACATTGACAACAGTCCATAATTTCACCAAAGTGATCACTATGTGAAGTCGAAAACGCTGCTACAACACGGTGAGCTAATTTGGACACCAAACTTATTCACTGCATGATTGCCTCAGGGGCTCACATCTGGTGAGTATGGCGTGGCAAACCTAGGATCCTGAACTGGATATAATCATTCTTCTCTTTCTTGGTGATTCCCTTCTACTTCTCTCTCTCTCTCAGAGTAACATGGAAAATTTTTTTTTTTCCTTTTGGCTGGTGCAGCATAAGCCTCAGGCTTCCTTGCACCATATAGCTAATAATAATAAATTAGTGTTTGGCGTGCTGTATCTCCAGACATACAAATATATGTGTGATCCAAACGAATTTTTCCTCAGAATAAAAGTTTCGAACTTTATTTAAACAACCCTTATAGTATTATCTCTAAATATATATATAATAACATTTTTTTTAATAAATTTACCTCTTTCTGGCCTATCACAGTCATCTTCAAAAGCCCTGTTTTCATAGGTGAAACCACCTCGTGGAATCGGTTTGATTTGCTCCTCTTCGTCTTCATAATCTGGTAATGGTATTTGTTTTGCATATTTCAAGGGATGCTTTTCGTCACGATTTCCAAGAGAGACTTTTGGCCACTGTTTTCCTCCATCTGCATAGACATTTACAGATACATGAGGTATATTCATCTCAGACGAATTCCAATCATTTCTCTCTCTAGACGGGAGAGTCTCAAGTCTTCTGCCATCACTGTACCTGAACGGACGCAGGCTGTTACTCCTCATATCGGATCTTCCACCTTCGTGGTAGCTAGAAAGACGGTCATCGTCGTAATGAGCGGGACGTTCACGGTTCCATTTGCTAATATGCTTTCCTTCACTATTATATGGCCTTGGATCATTATCATCATCATCGTAGTCTGGAGTAGGATAATCCATTTCCCTAGTATTAGGAGCATGCTGTCTTTCGCTTTGGACATATGGTAAGCTACTTCCTTTGATCTGCTGCAATTCATAATTTTGAAGCGTGTTGCCCTAAGATGGAAAAAAAAAAAAAAAAACATTTCATTAATGATATTGTGATAAAGAATATGATAAAAGAACTCGGCGATACGTTGGCAAGAGTACAATGACTGCTTTTCATATGTATTCTATTAAAGCAGAACCGACTCTTAACATGTACTAGCATGAATGCTAAAATATCTGACCCGTTGTCGACTTTTCCAAAATACTTTCTTATCAAATTAGAGACATGAGCTGGTATTTTCCTTACTGAAGCCGATTTCCCACCACGAGAAGCTCTTTGTACTTGATTCCTATAACTGCGCTCAAAAACCTCTTTCTCTTCTTGAGACTAGCATCATAAGAAATGGTATGTGATCAATTTTGACAACACTCGTGACTGGACAGAAAAGAATCTACATGTCACCATCCATTCAATGCGCATCCGCAACAATTTATTATTAATGTGTGGGCAGGAATTATTATCGACTGCTTAATCAGTTCTTCTGTTTTGCCTGGAAGATTAAGCAAAGAAACCTATTTAGATATTTTAATGAATGATTTGAGCGATTTACTAGATGCAGTTCCTCTTGCTATCCAGCGTCGTATGCGATTTATGCATGACAGTGCTCTGCCATATTTCAGTCGAGTAGCCAAAGATTGTTTGGATGAACATTTCCCTGATAAATGGACAAGCCATGGAGGCCCCGTTTCGCTGGTTGCTTGCTCTCCAGTCCAAATCCATCCAATTTTTACCTGTGGACCGTCTTCGTTTACTCTATACTGATTGTCAACAGTGAAATGCTGTAGAGCAACAAATCCAAATACCTGGAAATTTTGAATACTTCAGGTAGCCCATGGCAAGGAGTGTTTAGTTGTACTAAGTGTAAAGTGTATTCATGTCTGACGGCACCAGGGATTCTCCACATTGCTTTCATTGTGGGTGTAACAGTTGACTGCAAGGCCAGAGATTTAAAGGTGATGGATTTTTAAGTATAGTGTTATGTATCGTTCTTCTGGACATTTAGCCACTAGACCCCTGCTGAGGCCCAAGTTGCCTACACTTGGCCCCGTGGAGGGAATATTGGGGTGCCTTCTCTATCGTCTTCAGCCTCACTCCTACTCTACCTACAGCTAGCGTACGCTTCACACAAGCTCAAAATTTAATTACGTCTAAATTAAATGGCGTTTATAAACATTTGGCCTTTCGAATTCTAACGCACACCCCTATGATAGCTTTTTTTTTTTAAGGCCCTCTCCACTGAAATCTCAGGAAACTAGGTGGCAGGGCCTGCCAGAGTAAAAATTTCAACTACTGGGTATCTGATCTGCCTCCATGGCAGTGGTGTATTCGAGCCGGAACAACGTTCCAGTACTTTTTTTTTTAAATGTCAAAATTTATATACCTAATATTATGAAATGGCAAAACAAAGGGGGGGGGGGAATAATATCTATTTTACCCACTGCTACTAAAAATATATATTAATAGTAATCTTTAAAATAATAATTTCTTTAAAAATTTATTTAAAACAAATATAAATTTCCAAATAAAACTTGTACGTTTCTTACTAAAGTACAATGTGTTAGATAAAGGGATCCAACGAATGAGATATTGTGTGCTGCATGCGAAAACTGCATTTTGATTTGCCACGAGCTGAACGCTAGAACTGGTTCTATGAACTGTGAGTCTGATTCAGTTACTGCACAGTTGATGTGTGGCATAATCATATAGTCTTCTGGAGAACGACATACAGGATTTTTTTGGCATTTTTGTATATATTATATATAATATGTACATGAGTTTATGACAGATCTCTATTATTTAGATTATTTATTATTGTTTCTTCTTAGGTAAAAATTAATTTTTACCGGATTAAAGATATAAATTTAAATTTACATAATTTCAGTATTTAAAAATTAAAATAAGAAATTTTCATTAAATACAAAATGAGCGAAAAACGCAAGCAAACAACATTAAATAGATTTCTTGATAAAAAAAACTGAAAACTGTTTCAAGAAAATGTACAATCATGTGAAAATGATAACATGACCTCTTCTTTTCCATCAAGATCTAAAGATGAGAGAAACAGTGACACAGAATTAAATTTTTAATTGGCCCCACGTTTGGAATGCTGACATGTGGACTGAGAAGAAAAAAGCATATCCTTGGCTTATATGCGACGCCGGAAAATTAGGATATTTGACTTTTGCTGCTGTAAAAAAATTAGGGCCGTCTAAAACGCAGGGAGTTTGCATTTCAAAGGAATGAAATTTGGTAGTGGTATCATCTTATGGCAAAGATAGAAGTGCACAATTGACATCTTTGCGTAAGAAAATTTATGAACATTCGAAAAGTACTTCATATATACAGGCTGAAAAAATCTTGCAATCTGCACATTTAAAGCGGTAATTGATCAAATGAATGACTGAAATTTCTAGCACCTGTAAGGTTTTTAGAATTACATATTATATTGTGAAACATGATCGACCATAATCTAACCATTTTGAGTTGTTACAACTTCAAGAATCGAATGGCACTGTTATTGCTCACGGTCTTCGTTCAAGATTAAGTGCTACTAATATAATAGAGCATGTCGCAAGGCAGATGAAATTAAAATTAATTTCATCCAAATAGTTTGTTCTAAATTTAGCCCTGATGTACGATGTATTGTTTGAGCTATCGATTCTTTCAGTCATTGCAAAAAAAGAGATACGACAATAGTATATGCAGACAAATTGATTCGTCGTACAATTCGTTACTTGGAATTTTTAAAAGATCCTCAAAAAAGAAAAAAGTTGTTAGAAGTCTCAGATGCTATTGAAAAAATGCAATTATTTTCAGTAACATTAACGGACAATAACAAAGTAACATTAATTCATAGAAATCAATTTCTAAACAGTACTACTGAATTTACTGAAGGAATTTCAACTTCAGACATTATGAAAGAGTTGCGAATTTTTGAACCAAGCGAATGGCCATCTGAAATTGAACTTTGATTTGGAGAAAATGAAATAGAATCTCTCTGTAAACATTTTAATTTATCTTTCACAAAATGTTTGAATGCCTACAGAGATTATTAAGCTAATGGTGGTCGTAGCGTGCCCACAGATTTGGAACATTTAAAAACTTATTCCAAAATTATAGCTAGCAGTTCTGAATGCGAGCATGGCTTCAGCAGTATGAATTTAATATTAACTGAGAAAAGATCCCGTATCCTTGTCGAACATGTGGCAAGTTTGTTTATTAAACTACACGGTCCACCATTAGAATTATGGAATCCAAATTTTTATGTCCGAACTTGATTGGGGTCTCATCGTTCTGCTGTTGACCAACAAACAAAAAAGTGCAGTCACACAAGAATACGTTATCGATCCTGTATGGAATTTCTACGATTCTTCTGAACAGTATTTTTGATATTATTTTGGAGTTTTTGTTTTCGGTTTTTTTCTTTTCTGATTTTTTAAAATTTTTTTTGTCTTTGTTTGTTACTTTTGAAATTTTTATTTAATAGTTATAAATAAATACTGAACAAATATTCTAATCTTTGACTTATTTATTTTTGCAAATGAAAAAAGCGTAGGCAACTATTTCTAGTTAATTGATTTCGGTACAATTTTTTTTAGCAATACACCTCTGCTCCATGGGGCCGAATGGGTAACGTTGGACCCCAGCAGGGGAAAAATGGGGAGACAGGGATATGGAAGTGGACATGGATATGTTAGGCACTTCCCTAAAAGGTACCACCCGGACCGAAGTCCATGTGCGCTAATTTCATGCACTTAAATTTATTAGTACCCAAAGATTATTTATAAATTTAAAAAAATATATATATAAATAAAACAATACAATAAAAATGAGTAAATATAATAAAAATGTAATAATATACGTATCTATACAGTCACTCCCTGATTAACGTAAGGGTTGCGTTCCGCGGAACGCTATGTAAGTCGAAATTTCCCTAAATAAGCATTTAGGGAAATTCCGCACTCGCAACTATGCGCGCTGAATTTGATAGAAGCAAAAAATAAATGTTCGATGAACATGTAAATAGAATTATTCAATAATTTTTTATCTCATGCGCAGGAAAAGTTACAAAAATTTAAAAATTATAAAATTACAAAAAGAGAGCAAGTTTTACTTTTCGAGCATCGTTCCCAGAATTAACTCTCCAACTGATAAGCACGCCGCTGTGGAAGTTGAGGTCTGTGGCGATTTAGGTTTTTTTTCCAACACACCACAAAAATTCTCTGCTGCTGCAGAATCGCACTGGCGACTTCACTACATAATGGTTTGGAAACCAGCACGGTGCTTGAACCTATTAAACCACTCGTTGTTTGTCATGAACTTGGCTTGGGATTTGCCGTACTTATCGTTATCTTCATAAATAATTCTTACTTGATTGATCGTTAGATTCAAGGGCATTTGCTTCTGAGTCTGATTTTCCATCCATATTATAGCTTTTCCTCTTCGATATAGCACCTGAACACTGTTTTGTAATCACTCTTGATCTTAAGTGCGTTGATACTTTTTTAACATGTTCTTTTATACCGCGTATTGTCCCTTAAAGTAGTATTCACTGTTGAAGCAGTGAAACCTAATTCCGTGCAATAGAAGACAAACTTTGTCCTGCTTCGTACTTCTTAATTAATCATCTTCATTTCTAAATCAATTTTCCTTTTTCCTAGCACTGCCAGCACTTTCCTTTGGTCCCTTTCCCTTCACCATTGTATTAAGTAAATAGGAATGAAGAGAAGATTCTGAAAATTTAGTTGTTTTTTATATGATTGAAGATTTCGCCAGTTATCGGTATTATCACAAATGCAATAAGATCGAGTTTACTACCCGTTTATAATAGATTGCGCTAACAGAAAAGCCCAATAAACTAAAAATGAAAATTATTTTTTATTGTTTTTATGGTAGTGACCTCCAGAAATGTGTTTGTGAAAAATATCACAAATGCGTTCAAAATTGATTCTTATAGCGGAACATATAAATAAATAAATTTTCTGTTTATACTCCGGCACGACAACCAAGTCAGTAGAGTTTACAATAAATCGTCAATACAAATATTTATCGTATTTAGTAGTCCGTATTTATCGTATTTAGTGGACCGGGCTTGAGTCGCGGTCCACTCAAGGAACGCGTGCTATGCACTCTCGCTCCTGACCACTGGGCTACGTCAGGCCTTATTATGATAACAATGAAAGTGTAGCGGAATTTCCATTATAAAAATGACGTGACCTTTTGGAGTGGTGCACTATGGCCATAGATGCTGATGCGCCAAATAAATCCCCAACCAACCAACCTTTTGGAGAGATAAATAGCTTAGTCACACAGCGAAAATTTCGACTTACAGAGATCTTGGAACGAATTACCAAAAAAAAACAGTGTTATTGGGTTCACATTACGATATTTTCACGATACCTTCATTTATTCCTACGATATGCAAAATAGTTTCCACGATTTTTAATTGAATTTTGTAATTTGAATAATTACATAACGATCTAAACAACAATATTAAAATTTTGAATAAAACCAAAGAAGTGCGTAGTATGACCAGCAAAGAAGAGCTACCGCATTTAGCCTGAAGGAGATGAACACTGTCCAAAGCGTTCAGTTTCCGTCCAGACCTCACAGCGGTATGCGTGTGTAGATAGAATTCCGGCTCTTCTTTTAAAAACCTTATTTATAAACTCTAAAAATAATTTAAATATTCTTTTATCTAAAATAAATTCTGGAAGAGAACCATCATTTAATACAAAATCACCTCTTTCTAATTCAGATCTAATATCCAAATAACTATAACAGTTGAGGGTAACGTGAAGGGTAACGGTCTCCACCGCCCCGCACTCACACAGGCCAGAGGGAACCCTGCCAAACCAAACTGAAGCCAAGGCCGTAATTTAAAATTTATTGTCGAGACGGAGGGCAGTACAAACGACTCTCTGCCATTCTCAGAACAGTTCCATCTATCTTGCCAGATATTCATGAGTTCATCATTTATTCTCTGCCTCTCAGCAACCATCTGATGGAAATTGAATGCGGCCCCTACCACGGAGCACGACCAGACGCCCAAAATTTCAATGGAAATGCCTCTTTTCAGAAAATATCTTAATCTTATTACTAATAAGTCGGTAGGTAATTTACCCGATATTACTTGTAAAGTATCAGTTGCCGCTGTATGGCAAGCCCTTATCACACCTAGAAGAGCGAACCTCTAAGCTGAAAATAGATGCTTTTTAATTATCACCTTCGTAACACGTTCAAACCAAGCATCAGAATGGGTTAGCGCATTATGGCCTTAGCTGCCAATGTGCCATTAAAAACCAAACCAAACCAAACGCATCAGAATGGGTACAAAGACACATTCATATAACGTATTTAGGGCACGCCCCTTTATTCAAAGCATGTTCCCCGTTTCCCTGACAATAGAGTCACCAACAACTACTAGTTCCTTTGGGACCAGCGCATTCTGCCTTGGGGGTTGCCGCTGTGTTGTACGATGACCAAATGCAAGCTCTGGCGTTGATGTGGGCAGCTGAGAGCTTGATGGTCCCCTCAATTTAGTTCCTTCGAGGGCATCCACCCTGTCCTTCAAGCTCTCATATAGGCCCATAAGAACGCTGAGTTGTTGCCTGATTTCGATACACTCCTTGCATCGCGCACACACAAAGACGACATCCCCCATGGCAATATCATGTCCCATAGCTGAATGCTCCACAAACATCATGCAAGCTGTGCATTTTAGAAGGCTGTGATTCAGAAGGCAACTGCCCCCTTCAGTTCTCCTCTGAGCCACAGCACTTCCATTAGCTTGAGCCTTTTGTTTTGCTGCTCTGGTCTGAGTCATGATTTCTTTTAATTTAAATAAAATTTCAATTTCAGTTTATAACCCTAACTTATCTCCCAACACAGTTATAACGGAATATATATTTTTTAGTGTCAAGTATTAATTATCTCCGAGTTCCCTTTATATAACTTCCGTATCAGTTATGTATTAATTAATTATGTTACTTTTGTAATCTAAGTTGGTATATGTATTTAGTTAAAAGTGCACTTTAAATGCCAACGAAGTTCAACAAGTTTAATAGATTTTACCGATAACTGAAAATATTATAACCTATACTATACTATACTATACTATACTATCTAGGTTCGATATATAACGATCGTATGACAAAGACAAAGGCAGGAAGTTACGAACGGTAATCTATGGACATTTAAGTATTAATTAACTTTCAAATCTCGCTGTCTCAATTCAGAATAAACTAACGATCCTTACTAGGTCTATAAGCTACTTACAAAAAATGATTTGATGTAAAAAATATTCAATAAGCGGCTAAATATGGCTAAAAAACATCTCGTTCAGCGGAGTTGCAACTTGTAACACGTGGATACCCTTACCGATACTTTTATGCAATTGCAAGGCCCAGTAAAGAATAAATACACCAAATTAATCAGAAAAACACAAAATAATGCTATACTACTAAATTTAAATCAAAAGTTTTAGAAAAACAATGATTTCAAATCAATAAATAAGAAAAATCCACTTAGCGGCTTTGAACACGTCTGGCCCCTACTAGCCTCGTCAGCAGACTCTGACGAATATCTGGAAGGGAAGTATTCCCCATTTGATCCTGACGACCCTCCGGAGAAGGCGTGGTTTATTCTCCCTTTCCGGAAGAAGAAACCATGCTACCGTTGCCCAAGACTAACTGAGCCACGTTGAAAAAGACCATAACAATTCCTCGCGTCACTGACGAGATTCGAACTCTCATCTTTTCCAGCCGGTGTTGGGAGGACAATGATTATACATACTATGCTATCCACGAGGGTGCCGACCGGGCTAGCCGAGTGGGTAAAGTACCTGCCCGGCAACCCAAAGGTCGCGGGTTCGATTCCCGCCTCGGGCTTGGATCAAAGTACTGCAAAAACCTTGGGAGGTGCAATATGGCCACAGAAGCCGATGCGCCAACAACTACCAAATCAAATCAATCCACGAGGGCTGTGAAATGCTCTTTAATTCTGTAATGTAATATTGCCCAATCTCTTATGAGTCATCACTATTAACACAGGATGTTTGAGGCATCTAATTCACGCAGATCATTTTTTTTATTTTTTTCGCTTAATGTTATAAAATGTTCTCGAAATGACTTATTGTTACTAATTTTTTATATTTTAAACAATTCTTACCTTTGCAAAAATATCATCCGTCTTCTTCTGTTGTTGTATTTCTTTAATTCGCTTCCGAACAAATACTACTTGAACTATCTAATGAAAGCAACGAAATTAGAAAAGTTACTGAAATATTTTTGTAAGAAGGTAATAAAGATTATCGATAATAATTGAATGCACTGAATGGAATAACAGAGGATATTGGAAAATAATGCAGCACACTATGGAAAAGGAGAACCACATTAAACAGTAATGTGATTATACGAGGGGTATCAAAAAGTTTGTACCCTTACCTAGAAATAATAGCCCTAGAGAGGTGAAACTTCACAAGAACTTTAATCCTTCTCTATGTACCCTCCAAGTATAGTAACACATTTCTCCCATCTATGGATCAGTTGTTTAATGCCTTGACCATAGAAGTTCGCACTTTTTACCTGAAACCACGATTCCACTTCATTGATGACTTCCTGAGACGACTTCCCTCCACTGCTTTGACATGCCTTTAGTCTCTGGATCATACCCAGCATTTGTCATTTGTCATCAACCGATCAAAAAAGTTCTCAACATCCGCATTATACAAATCCAACAGCCAGCGAGAACATTATATTCAACATTGCTTCTGCAAAGGCCTCAGCAATCTTGGAGTCCATTGTGTAGGAGACCATAGACATGTGCAGAGGAAGATACCTATAAGGCATTAACCACCTATGCGCAGGAAACATTTGCACTTAGGCGAGCTATGATTGCAGAACTGAGCCGAAGAACTAAACTAGACCGGCGTGGAATAATTCTCCGTCCCCCCAAAACAACACAGACAGGACCATGCTAACCCGAATTAGGTAGGATTTATTGCAGGCACCATCCAAGTTGCGGGATGCTGGTACTCCTCGGAGTGCGGGATTTAAAATTTGTTGCAAAGCCGAAATGGGTAGGATATAGTGCTGGAACCGATCTAGGTACGGGATTACAAGTACTATGCCAATGGCAATTACACAGGGGTGCCTGTCCCCTGCGACTCTTAAACCCCCACCCTTTCCCTTACTTCGCCTTAGCAAGGGTTGATTAATTCTTCCCTGTCAATCCACTCAAATTCATTGCTCTTTCAATCCTCTCGTCTTCAATACCCCTTCTTCTAGCTTTTTTTTTTTTTTTTTTTACTTGGTCTCTGTCAGGAAGCTCAGAGAACCCTGGCGGAGGCCAGCCGGAGTATAATGGGCAGCGCCTGGCTCACCTCCCAGAGGTGGTGGCGGGCAACGTAGGTTTCCCTTAGGGCCCTGCGGCCAAGAATCCAGAGACAGAAAATAGCACTACTCTGTCACAAACCAGACACTACACTTTTTTCTGGCTTTTACAGATTCTGTTTCTTCACAAAGTACCATGCGCAGATGTGGGAAATCACCGGTGGCGCCTTCCACAAAACACTATGGTCATGTAAAATTCTCGAATCCCGTCGATGATGCGAGGAACTTTAATGGACTTTTTTCACTCCGTGTCTGAGTTAGTAGCAAGGTGCCCCCCCCCCCCGAATCTGGGGTTTTTCGTCCAGCAAAACAGACAAATCGACTAGAGAACATACGCAATTAACAGACATAAGACACATAGCACGGCAAATGAATTTAATTATTCGGGTGGCTTAAAAATAATAGTTTGTTTTATTTTGTTTGGTCATGTAAAATGCTGCGGGCAGACCCATAACTAATTCCCACTGCATTTGCAATGAAATGAATTGTCACACATCTGTCACTCAGCACCAGCTGCTCAACCTTTGCAACCGTCTGTGAATGTTGATGGCCTTCCTTCTCTTGGCTTGTCAACGACACTTGTACGACGCACTGGAACGCCCGTTTCCACTTTTTTACGGTGTCATAGGATGGACAATTCTGCCCATACACAGCTTTCATTTCTTCGTCAATTTCCTGAGCTTTCTTGCCCTGCAAATGCAGGAACTTGATCACTGCTCCATATTCCACTTTGTCTGCCGTAGGGTCCTTCCTCAGATTCCGGGCTCCACCTCTGGTGTATGATCGCCTACGGAATGAAATTTCACATATCAGTTATTGAATACGTAGACAACTTATATTAAAAACGGCATCCTCTCGTAAGTGATGTAACTTGTTCTTCTCTGGCTATCCTTTCCATTAGAATACGATGTCTGAAAACACAGTTCTAGAATTGATTTTTTTTTTCTTTTTCTCTTTTTTATTCAATGGCATCAGTGACTTAGATGTCGATATCGCGAATCTTTGGTAACTGTGAGGTCAGTAATGTGAAAGTGTGGTGTTGATCGGCGTGTTTCAATCGTTTTCGGAAATTGAACGAAAAAATTATGGAACACAGAATTATAATAATTTTTTTTTGTGAAGCTGAACAAATGGGCGACAGACATTTACAACAACTTTAAGCATGTTTACTCGGATGGTACAATATCGAAATCACTTGATTTTAAGTGTGCATTAGGTTTGCTGATTAGAAAATGGAAATGATTAATAACTCGAGATCAGTGCAGCTGGTCCTTCAAAGGGCAGTCAGATTGGCACTTATGGGTGGAGAGGAACATATAAACGGTATTCATTTATTTATTTACTGAGCAAATTAATAAGAAGTTGTGAGCAGATACTTACGTTAATAATCCACAAAATTCCACCTCCTTTGGATATTAAAATCGCCGTTATAAAGTTCTTGTTTTCAAGTAGAGTGCCATCCTAGAGAGAAAAAATAGGGAGAAAAAAAGATTATGAAAGAATAGAACACAGAGACCAAATCACTCTCTCTTTTCCCCTTTTATTACAAACCAAATTAATAATTTCTACATGAAGAAGGTCAAGATGATTGTGCTACTTCTGCAAACTATGTTTTCCTAGTACAAAGCTCGAGAGTCTGTAGTAAGTATTCCCAATAACAGGCCATAACAGGTGAAAGACCATTTAATGGAAATTGTTGGTTTCCATTAATCAACAATTATAGAATGAGTCAGTATACTGAATGTCATAATAATAATTATTATTATCCGTTTATTGATCAAACGCCCCTGTACAGAATTATCTAGGAGGGTGGCTCATACATAAGCATCCATGTTCGCGTATCACTAAATGCTACGCTGCATTTTTTGTTGTTTTTCTGCTGTTTCTCGATTACTTACTTGATATTTTATATCAGCCACTTACTTGCATAATGTACTGACTGAAAACAAAGGATCTACCGTCCAAAAATGGATAGGTGAGGCAGGCCTGATGATACCAGAGATACTTTGAGTTATAATAAATACAATTATTTATTCATAGAAATGTAGGACACGATTCCCGCTACAGGCAACCAGAGGAATCTTACAATTAACTGGACACATTACATTCAGTACATAAAAACTACGTGGGTACGCAGCAAATACATTGAATACATAGACAGTGCAATATACACAGCTAATATTGCAATAAATGGATTTAATAGTTATTATAATAGATTGATTATACAGAGCTTATGTTCCATTATAGTACTTAGATTTTTATAGTTATTATATACAAGCTGCAACACATTGAGGCAGCATGGAGACTTTCACTGGGAGTTATTCCGCTGACAATTACAGGAATACTGACTGCACTTCACTATGGATTTGCGCTTTTCTTCTCTGTAGACAGAATCTCTGGACCACACATCCAAATCAATGTTTGCGGAGTTCAGCGCGCCTATGATGCTGTTCGGAAAGAGCCGCTTGAAGGTCGAGAGCTTCTGCAGGTTAGAATAGAGCACTGAACGGTTTCTGAAGGCTCTACCAGGGATTTTCCAGCCTTCGATTTCCCAGATATTAACGAAGTCGAGAGCAGCGGAGCACAGATTAAGCGCCATTGTGAGCTTCCTCGCATATGCCAGGTGCTGGGCCGGGGTGTATCTTAGATTTATGCAGAGCTGTGATTTTGATATTGTATAGGGTAGGTGAGCCCAATTGTTGGCCCACTTTAGGACCCAGAATTCCAGACCCTAGAGCATCTTCAGACTGGACAAACTTCAATACCATAACTGATGACAGAACTAAAATAGTAGAGGAGAAATTTTCTGACTGTTTCCTTGTTGTGCGCTCTACAGAGATACCCCAGAAAGCCCGTAATGCTCTTGTGTTAGCCGGGCTTGAGTGGTAACATACAATGTCGTCGGCGTAGGCCATAAACGCAGATATTTCAATCATTAATGGAACAAATATTGCTGAAAAAAGCAGTGCCGACAACGATCCACCTTGGGGTATACCTACTTCCACCTGTTTTGTGATGCAGTTATTCCCTTGCTGGAAGGTAAGGCACCTCTTGGTCAGCAAATTTCTAAGTAGCTTTGAGACATTACCTGTGAAACCGTAGTAGTTCTCCAGGAGGCACATAAGTGGCTTAACTTGCACTGAGTCGAAGGCCGCTTTCAGATCCAGAAAAACAGCATGCATAACATAGCCTTGCTCCCATGCTTGAAGGGTTTTCAAATTCAGAGCCTGTATGCATGTTATCGGCGATCTTTGTGAGAGCGCCTAATGTGTATGCTGAGGTCTCCGGGAAAGGATCTGATTGACAACCACTTTAAACAAGCACTTCTCCAGGCATTTGAGAAAAGCGAGGAGATTGAAATAGGCCTATAGTCAGTAGTAGAGGTCGGGTTTTGCACCTTTGGAATTGGGATGACTATAATTTAGCCAAGCGTTTGGGACGACTCCCTGTTGTAAAATTCTATTAAACAACTTTGTCAGCTCGTCGCTCATGAAGTAGGAGGCAACTTTAAGGCAAAAGGTGGGAATAGAGTCACTTCCCATTGATATTTTATTGGACAGGGCGTTGATAGCTTTGATTAGCTCCTCTTCGCCAATTGTCATGAACAGTGCACTGTTCCGGGGGGGGGGAGTCCGCAACTGCACTGTCTGTTTTGACGAACCGGGTTACATGATCGCACCATTCGGCCAGGTCTAACGATTCTGCTGATCGGATGTGATTGGCAGACCAGGATCGCTGGCCACAAGCCATCTCTTCTCTACGAACGAGTTTACAGCCTGCTTCTTGAATTTCTGGAAACTATATATATAATGAAAAGCTAGTTCGCAAGTAGTATCCGCTCAAAATTGTCATATTAGGACCTAAGAGCTATCTTATTTGCCACTATGTATTATGTCCATAAATTGCCTTTGTTCGTTGGTCGATTTGCCTGTTTTGCTGGATGAAAACCCGGAGTTTCCGGGGGGGGGGGGCTTTACTGCCACGCCTGAGACCACCTAACACAGCCATTGAATTAAAAAAAAAAGCCTAAAAGTTCCTCACTCATTGACAGGATTCGAACCTAGGTCTTTGTTCACCGGGTATAGGGAGGATGGCGATTTTAACCCCGTTCTAACTCGCAGACAGTAGCATCAGCTCAAGTACTCTTAAGAAATGCTCGAAACTGAGCTTTTAACAGAATTCAACCTCTGAAATCCCAGTGCAATTCGACAGGCCTGGTTGCTCAGGAAGTGGGGATTGCCCCTTGTAAAATTGATATCTTTTACATTTCACTGTTTACAGTGTAACAGTTCCATTGTGTTAGTCCAAGGCAAAGAATGGAATTTGTATTTCATGAAAGCGAAAGATACAACTTTCATGAGGATATTGAAACAACTCTGCTTAGAAAGTAGAAGTACCATTTGCGAAAATGTAAATCTAAAGTTCCTAGAGTCGAAGGTTGGACAATTGTGCTGAGCAAGGACTTCAACCAACACAGCGAAAATGTCAGATTTCGTCAGCAGATAGTAAGTAACAGAGTAAACAGGATGAACATGGATTAACATATAAGAAAAAAAACATTCAAATTATCCGTAAAGAAACTGGGATTTTAATTTTCCACATCTGCTCACGAAGAAAGGAGTTCAGTAAACCTAATTTTTAGAAAAAAAAACTTAAGAAAAATAACCGTAGGAAATTTCTTCTTCTCTTGCTACAAAAAATAATATCCTTCATGCTTTAACTGCAGTTGAGATCAAAACTAATAAAGATAATAATTTGGTCTGTATTAATTACAAACCTTTCAATATAATAATTCTCTCCAAAACGTATATCAAGTTCGTTCGTTCGTTGGTTAACCGATATAAAATAGTTACAGTAAAGAGTAAAAACAGAAATGTCGATACCCTTATATACGTTTGCTGTACATAAAATCAAATTGAATTGAAACGTGTTGGTTAACGTATGCAGCATGTTAGCAAATAATAATAATTCATGATTTACAGCAAAAAAAAAAAAAGAGTGATTTTTGCCTATTCGAAGGAATGGACAGTGTGGCGTATGCAGAACGCATGGCAACAACAATATATAGTGCTTCAACTAAAATATGCGGTATATACACTGGTGCGCAAAACTTAAGGACCAACACTATTTCTAAAGGATACAACCACAAAATCAAACGAAATAGCCTGTGGCGATTTTCATAACTGTGGCCGTTCAGTAGAAAGCTGGTGCACATACAAAAATTTGATTCGTGCTGAGAGGGCTCACATAAACAGATAAAAGCAGCAGTTCAGCAGTTATCTGCAAATTACCGAATGGTGAGCACGATTGTTACAGACGTTCAATTGGCTTCATACAGTGCTACAGACAACGAAATGGCCAGTAGACAACATCTGGATGACTTTACCCGGGGTCGAATAATTGGGAAGCTCAAAGAAGGTCGAAGTGCGAGGAGTGTGGCTGCAGAGTTCGGTATCGCCCATATCATCGCCTATCATGCGTGGTCGGAATTCAGAACGACAGGTACAACTGTTCGAAGGACCAGTGGTGGTCGTCCACGAAAAACAACGGCGAACGATGACCGCTATATACTCCTACAGGCCAAGAGGGACTGACACCAGACAGCGGGATCCATTGCAACCAGGAGCACAGGACGCAGGATATCGCGGTTTACTGTGGCCAGGCAACTCCACAAAGGTGGACTGTTTGCCGGACGCCAGTACGTTGTGTCCCTATAACACCTGCCCATTGGATACACCGTTTACAGTGGCGCATCTTTTTTTTTTTTTTTTTTTTTTTTTTTTTTGTTAGTTGTTGGCGCATCGGCTTCTGTGGCCATAATGCACCTCCCAAAGTTTTTGCATTTTACTCTGATCCAAGCCCGAGGCGGGATTCGAACCCGCGACCTTTGGGTTGCCAGCCAGGCACTTTACCCACCTGGCTAGCCCGGTTGGCATTGGTGCATCGAACACAAGGGCTGGACAGCAGCACAGTGGGGTACTGATGAGAGTAGATTCAGTCTCAGCAGCGATTCTGAACGTCAGCTAATCTTGCGAGAGGTTGTAACACGGTATTATTATTATTATCCGTTTATTAACAACACGAAACTGTTTGTTTGTTGTTTGTTGTTTGTTTGGTTTTTAGGAGCATTAGCAACTAAGGCCATATTGCTCCGGGATATGCGGTGGTCATATCCTGACCTTTCCACATCCTCCGTATTTGGTGGCGACGGGCTCGAACCCGGGTCTAATCAAGAAGCGTGTGCTACGCACTGCTGCTCCTTCCCACCTGGCTACGGAGGTGCCACACGAAACTGTGGGTCACACTGGGACGGCAGTGTGCCAGGAGGGTGAGTGATGTTTACGGGTATCACCCCGTAAATATCACTGAAAGGGATCGATATGGCGGTCGAGGTATTCTCGTCTGGGGAGGCGTTATCTTGGATGGACGTACACAACTCCGTATACTGGAAAGCGGTACTGTAACTGGTGCACGCTACTGTTCCGAGGTGCCATTGGCCCGAGTTCGTGTTTATGGATGATAACACCACACCCCATCGCACTGCAGCTGTTGATGTGCTTTTTGAAAGTAAGGAGATTGTTCCTATGGATTGGCCTGCTCATTCCACCGATCTAAATATCATCGAACACATGGGACGCTCTGGGAAGACGCCTAGTGGCATGTCCACACCCAACTGAAAATGTTTACTAGCTGAAGATGTCGCTGACAGAGGAATGGACAATGTTACCACAAGAACTTATCAACAACATTGTTCTATGGCGGTGCAAAGCCTGCATCGACATTAGGCGTGGCCATATCCCCTATCGATCGTCCCTTTGTTCCATCTTTGGCAGTGATGCATCTGTATCGTGCCAGCCAGTGCTATGTTGCCATTTTTGAATAAAGTCCCTCTGTACCATTTTGTTTCCGTTGTCGTGTCGATGTTGTTTCCTTCATCATTTCTGTACCTGACGAGGTTCCTTGGGTATGCTTTCCCATATCCAGGCCACTCCTATGAGAAGCTAAGATGAAAACCTGACTGGGCCTTAAGTTTTGCACACCAGTGTAGAGAGTCAGTGTGATATGTATGAAAAAAATAAAATAAAATAATAATTGCCGGATTTCTATTAGACTGATTTTAAGAAAATTTGAGATGGATCTATAAATATTTCCAAAAGGACTATAAATATAAAATTTCATGAAAATCGGCCCACTGACAGTTGATTGGGTGTTGTAGGGTTTTAGGTGCATCAACTTAGGCCATGTTGACCCGTATATAATATTTCTGTAAATTGCATGTGTTCTGTGGTCGATTTGCCATTCGTTAGACGAAAAACCCAAATTCCACAAGAAAAAAAAAGCATGCTGCCATCGCTTGAGACCGACTAACTCAGCTACGTTGCGAAAAAGGCCCATAAAAATCCCTCGTGTAAATGACAGGATACGAACTCAGTCTTTTTTACCTTCTGTGGAGAAGACGAGATTCTACCAACTGTGCTACCCGTGAGGGCCTGTTAGTCGAGTAATTACATTCAGACGGACAAAAAAAGAAATAAATAATCACCAGATGTCTACAGCATTTAATACTTATATTGGAAAAGCTTGACAGATCGTTCTGAAAAAAAAAAGGGAAATATAAAATTTCATGAAACCCATCTGCTGGGAAGCGAATTATTAAATGTGGATGGGGTGGGGGGAAGAATAATTGACGAATTTCTATTGGTTTGATTCTAATTAAATTTAGGATATCTTGACAATTCTTTTTCAAGATACCAAATATTAAATTTCATAATAATTTAGCCTCTATGAATTGAGTTATTACATGCGGACCGATAGAAGAAGGTGGTGAAGAAAATAGCGCATTATGCAGGTATGTGCTACCACACCTAAAAATGCGTGACATTTTAGTCTCAAATGCTATTCCATTCTGTTTTGTGTAATCCCTGCAGTTCGTATACACCTCTCTAAAACTTCTTGTTATAACCGATGAAAAAATGAATAAGTTTTTGCCTTCCGTGTCGGGCAGAAGGGGAATAAGAGAACAAAGCGAGGAGGGCGTCTAACTTTACGCTATTACGTCTATTAACACCAAAATCTCAAAAATGGGGGGATAGAATTAAAATCTGCCACTGATTGGAATCTGCGCGCATCAGCAAAGTTAAAATCTGCCACTGATTGGAATCTCCTTACATTAACTTTGCCCACATGACATTCCTCACGCCTTAGTCTGCTACATTCAATATATAGCTCCAGCAAATCTAACCATGCTTTATTCAGTTGAGAAAGGCTCCATGCAGAAGCCGAATGCCCCTGTTGTATTTTATTTGTTTTTATTATTCTGCAATGAGATATATTTTTAACGCTCTTAACCAGTATATTTAACTCTCTAACCAATATATTTTGAACGCTGTTTGTGTCTCAAATTCTTTTAATTATAGCTATCATTTTAAGTTGTGCATTTTTTATTTAAATTTTCTTTCGAATCGGTTTGGCGTTTGCAAGAATTTGTGTACCCAGCTCTCGGTTTCAGCGGGTTCTTCACTCATAACTGGGACATTTCAAGAAAATTATTATTCAGAAGATCAACATTTCAGGTAAGTACAGTACAACTTATAGACTAAATATTTATTTAGAAACTGCTTATTGTTATTTGTATACATAGAGAAGTAACGAAATTTGGTATGAAGAGTCAGTGACATCATTTGCAGTGACACAGCCTTCACCACTTAATAGGACATCGTGGGTAGCAGAGTTAGTACAATCACCGTCCTCCCTACACCGGGTGGAAAACGATGTAAACCCAATGGCCGCAGATCATTGGGTTTACAATTTTTATGAAACAATGAAAGTAAATTACAAAGTACGGAAATGGTTGGCTCGTATTTACAAATTAAATATTCTAAGTGGCTCATATAAAGGTAAACTGAAAGGGGTTAAACAGCAAACAAATGAAAGAAAAAAGTTCGCCACATCATTAGCTTGTACTTCATACAACAGTTTTAACAAAACTGTAAACACTAGAACTCGTCATATCACCACCATCTTCGTTCTGATAAGGTAGCATCATCACAACACTAGTCCTATTTTGCAGAGACGTCTGAAGGGAAAAAATGGCACGATATAACCAGTCCGACTGTTGCCATTGCGTGGATAACACGTTCTTAAAAAGCTTTTTCCCTGCGCAAACTTGTTGAGGTCGGCATCGAGTTTTAAGACCTGACAGCATTTGGAAGGGGACGAAACGGTCCGTCAGGAATAGCCGAGTATTCTGGAGGGTCAGTTTCGGAGTAGTCCTCAAAGCTAAGAGAGGATATCTTAAGCAGTATAAATCCCATATGGATGGGATTTATACTGGTTCAGGAATTAGGCCCATAACCATTTTCACCTTGATGACCAGCCTCTGGGAATCAATAAGCTTAAAGAGTTGTGGGATCCCCATTACATTTGCTAATGCTGTCGTTCTGTTTTGAGACGGCAGATTGAATTTCCAATTGGCTCACTTCAGTAGTCAATGTCCATGACATGTTTCTTAGTCTTCGGGGTGGCTGAAGCCCAAGCTTCCGAAGCAATAGTGAATAGACAATGGTTCTGATTTAGTTCTTGATGATTCCGAGATCTTTAATAGGCAGCAGAATTAGTTTTGTTGTCCAACACAGACTCGAGGTCCATGAGGTGAGTTTATCCAGTTGAACCATCAAACCGGAGTTTTTGGGTCGAAAATTACACCTAAGTCGGAGTGAGCAGTTATAACAGGGATTTGGGTGGTAGCAAAAGTAGGTGCGATCAGTATAGGATTGGACTTCACTGAGAATATCATCTTTGTCTTCTCGAGGTTGATCGTCAGGCCAAAGTGCTGAAGATAGGAAGACCAGAGTTCGAATCTAGTCAATGACGCGAAAAATATTTATGGGTCTTTTTCACAACATGGCTTAGTTAGTCAGTGTCTCAGGCGAGGGTAGCTTTTTGTACCTGAAAATCGGGTTTTTTGTTCAGCAAATCGACCACGAAACACACTCGATATACAGACACATCATATAGCCCAATTTGGTCTGAGTTGTTGATGCGCCTGAAACCCTACGACAACCAACCAATACGCCACTTATAGAATAACATATCCTTACTAATTAACACGATCTGCAAATATAGAGAGCAGAAATAAATATCCTTACCGCTTTGAGTCCTTTGACCAGGAGGTAGATAAAAGCTGCTATTTCTACCACCATAGTAAAGATCGCCAGGAGAATCCACGGATTCATCAAATAAGTTTTCGTCTAAAGTAAGAGAAAAAAAATAAATTTTAGGTTCGTTTTCAATGCGTTATTAATAAATTAAATAAATATATCTAAATAGAGTTCAGATTATTCGAAATATGGCAAAGGTACTTGTGATAGCTGAAACTTACGTTGACGTAAAATATTTTACTTTTAGCCTCACTTCTTGCTGAAAATTGCGGAAACCTGAATATATGATTTCTTTTTTTTTCTAATATGGCCACATCTGGTGAGTATGGGTTTGGCACACCCAGGGTCCTGAGCTGGATATCATCATTCTTTTCTTCTCTTTCTTTGTGATTCCCTTGTACTTCTCTCTCTCTCTCAGGGTAACTTTCTTTTTTTGCTGGTGCAGCATAAGTTTCAGACTTGCTTGCATTATGTGGCTAGTAATAATAATAATATAGTTTCTTTTCAATAAACAATAACATTGATATGCTTCATTTTCCATCAAAGAGGATGGAACTAAAAAACCACTTCATTTTTTGCTGCCTGGTGATAAAACCCGAAAAGAACTTAGAAATGTAGCCTTTTAAGGAATTCATTCAGTGAATTGAACATACTGGGGATTGGGAAATTTCATTTATCATATTTTCCGGACTATAAAACATACAGGACCATAAGGCGCACTCAGGTTTTAGAAGCTGAATTTTAGTAAATAATATTTGATGATATATATATCAGAAGAAACCAAAATCACAGGTTGCTTAATAAACAAAATATAAATGTAACATACTCCTTGTAGAAGCTAAAATAAATTCTTTACTATCACTTCTTCATTACCCATACTATGATTTGAACTTTCTTCGAAGAGGACATCATGTTCGGTGCCATTAAGGGAATTGTTAACTCAACATTTTTTGAAAAATTTTGGTTTTAGAAAGAAGTAGGATTTTGTCGATTCTTTCATGAGAATAAAGGACGAATTCTTGTGGGACTAATTCTGATTAAAAAAAAATTCTCACCACTAGTATTCCTTCGGCTCATATGACGCAGGGAAATTTTAGGCAACATTCTCCAGGAATAAAAGTGCATCTTATGGTTCGAAAAATGTTATTTAGTATTCAGTAGCTGAGTAACCGGTTAATTCGCGTGCTATAAGACTGTTTACATATATAACATAATCATTTTCATAACATAATCATTTACATGATTATGAAGGCATCCTTGGACTCAGGGTAGGTCCCCACGGACTGGAGATGTGTAAATGTATCCCCAGTTCATAAGGGGGGGATCGAAAGGTGACAGGAGTAATTACAGACCTGCTAGATTAACTGCTGTTCTCGGGGAAATAATGGAGTCGCTGGTTAAAGAAATGATGCAGGATCATCTAGACAAGACTGCAGTAATAGTTCAGACACAGCATGGGTTTGTTCAGAGGAAGTCTTGTCTGACCAATTTGATTGGATATTATGATGCGGTCACAAAGGAACGGGATACAAAAAATAATTTTGATATCATATACTTGGATTTTAAGAAAGCTTTTGATACTGTTGCGTATGGAAGACTACTGTGCAAGTTGGAGAAGTATGGCATTAAGAGCAAGTTGCTACAATGGATAACAGGGTGGTTGAGTGTTGTTATTTTGGTTTTTTTAGGAGCATTAGCAACTAAGGTCATATTGCTCCGGAGATATGCGGTAGTCATTCCCTGACCGTTCCGCATCCTCCGTATTTGGTGGTCACAGGCTTGAACCCCGGTCTAATCAAAAAGCATGTGCTACGCACTGCTGCTCCTGCCCACCTGGCTATGGAGGCTCCATGGTTGAGTGAGAGAAGATAGAGTGGCAATTAATGGACACTGCTCTTCATGGACTAATGTTATTAATGGAGTTCCCCAGGGGTACACGTTGGGCCCATTGCTGTTTTATGTATTTATCAATGATATTGATGAAGATATAGCAGACTTGATGTCCAAGTTTGCAGACGATACGAAGGTTGGTAGGGTTATTAATGACAGCAAGGATGGTACGCTACCGCAACAAAGTTTACTAAATAAGTATAAGTTAAATCACTCTCCGGAAATCTTTTGTCGGCACGTAAATTCAATCGTTTTTTGCATTTCCTCGAAATGAGTCATAATAAAAATAACTGGACACGGTAGGCACTTGTAAGCAGCATAAGCTATAAGTTTGCCTACTTGACAATGACAATGTAAGATGTAAAATCCTACAAATTTAAAATAAAAATAATTGTTTTGCTAGAAGTAATGTTAAAGTTTGAAGAACCCTAGATTAAGTGATGGGATAGTTTAAGCGTGAGAATTGAGAATAGTAGCAAAGGGGTAAACAAGTAATTCAAATAATATGAGAGAGCAAACAGGAACAGCAGGACTAAGTAAAGGGGTGCCATTTGAGAACGGGCATGAAGGAGTTGCTTAAGGAAGAGCAATAAGACGTAAAGCGGGATTATGCGAGGCACCTCCTTTGACCTATGACACCGTTGGAGCCAAAACAGGAAATGAGTGGACGTCCAGCGTTCGCGTCAAATTAAAAACGGCGTCGGGCTGACTGAATTTTGGGTGTTCGGATACTTTTTGAGAGAAAAGTGTGAAACGAAAATGAGTGTTTTTGGAGGTGGCCAGTGGACGTGAAAGGCCTTGTCTATGAAATTAGGAAGCTTGTATGTAATTGTAAGAACCCATTCTTACAACTATCTATAATAATAATTTCATATCTCTTGGAAAATTATTAATGTTTAAATCGGACGGCTTTCAGCAAATTTCTTGTGCTCACTCTCTCTATTCGTTTTGGTAGAGAGCGGATTAGCGTAGAGAGCTGTTCGAAACGCAACTATACAATACAAGTGCCAGTGGAAACAGTTCTTGTTTACGGTAAACAGAGCGGGGGGCGGCACTACGGTAGTAAGGGACAAAAGATCTCCCATCTCCCCCAAGAAAGGGTTCAGACTTCAAAGGAAAAAAGGAGGACCCGAGATATTAGAGTATGCCGTGTTCGGGTAGCATACCGCAGAATAAACGGGCCGACACAGAGAGCGCTCTTAAAAATTTCAAGGGCGGTCACTTAAAATAAGGCGTGACGAAAGAAGTAAGTGGACGTGGATGGACCAACGAAAGTTCTGGAAATTTCTAAGCGTTCGGAAGTCCTCGCTACAAAGAAAGGGGTCTTGACCTACCAATCGTGGGTCGAGACAATGGAATGTAAAATGTGCAAATGAGAAATAAGATGAAGATGGTGAAATAGTAAATGATTGGTCGAGAAAAAAAGGGAGAGAGATAACAAAAAGGTGATGCAGAAAGGAAAGAGTTGTTCCCAGAAAAAAAAGTTCCGGGAGAATCGCGGAGGAGGGAGCTAGAAAGAATGGTATTAGAAGTGACGGGTTTGTCAACGGAGAGTTGGGGGGGTAATGGCAGTTTAGTGGGTAGTGATAACCAAGAGGGGGGGAAGCGATTGAGAAAAGAGTGAGATCGAGGGCTGATGGTTGGAGCAGGGCTGCTGCTCCAACCATCCGTGAGAAGGTTGGAGCAGCAGCCCTGGAGAAAAGAGTGAAATCGAGTTTCTCACGGATGGTTGGAGCAGCAGCCCTGGAGAAAAGAGTGAGATCGAGCTTCTCACGGATGGTTGGAGCAGCAGCCCTGGAGAAAAGTCCTTGTGCACGGGAGGAACCGCCAGAGAGCAGCGTAAGAAAGTGCTTCTAGTGGGTCAGCAGAGGCCAACTTTGAGAGACGACTGCAGAACAGGACCGGAAACACAAATCTTACCCAGGAAAAGGGAGAAGAGTGCAAGTAAGTTAGTTTAGAAAATTTTGCTAACAGGAACAGTATCGTAAGGGATTAAACGGGAAAAGAAATGAACAGGACAGTTGAAGGGTGATTGTAACAAAATTGAACACTATACTGTAAGAGATGGAATTGGAGAACAATAGTAGATAGAGAGAGAGTGTGAGAGTTACTTATCTGTTATTAGAAGTATCTGTAAAACATAGAGATGCGTTAGATGTGAGAAATTTGATAACATGAGCTGTTAAACTGTGAATTGTACTCTGTAGATTTATCTTCTAGAGTGTATAGAAGAGGAGTGGGAAATTAATTGAATTATCCTATATACTATAGACACATATATATATCACTGTATAGGTTAGTATGATTAGTAGTTGTATAACAAAAAGGATTGTTGGAGGTTATGCCCTTTGTAAGGGAGAAAAGTAAGGGTGGAAGCCATTTTATGCATAGTAATGACAGAATTGTGAAAAAGGTTGATACAAGATATTTAAATGTGTGTAAATAAATTTTGTATAAAACGGTGAAATAAATCTTATGTTACTATCTTATGCTTCGTCTTTGGGGAGAGACACCACAGCATTACTACAAGTAACAAGAATTGTCCAGACAAGGGAAGCTAAAAGAAATAACATTCCTCAGTACTTGGATCTTCTGATTTAAATTAATAGAGAAAGAGAATTAATGGTGTTAAATTACTAAGCAGCAGATAGCTTGTGGGCCTTAGAAGGGAGATGAGGACCCCCCCCCCCTCCGCCTGTCTCAGAATAAAAATTTAAGTGACAGCCGATTGAGGTTCCAAGGTAACGAGAAGCCAAAATTGTATATTTATGTATTTCCCATTTCCCACATAATTATTTGTTTCTTTTATGTAAATGTTGTATGCTCATTAACAGTTTGTTAAATTTTGTAAACAAAATGTGTGGTTTTAATGTTCTGCTAACAACTGCTTTACACACCCTAGAAATTGGAATTTTCTGAAAATTGTAGTCAGATTTGCGTAGGTGGGGGTGATAAAGAGGTCAATAGGGTGTTCAGCGAATTGCAAATTTTTAGTTTTAGGCTTTTTTAATTTCTTTTCAGATTAAATAAATACCTAAAAAAATGTCTGGTAGAAAATATAAAAGCGGAGCTGAAAAACGAAAAATACAATTAAATAGAGAAAAAGAAAGAAGTAAATGTGTCAAAATTTCAAATTTTTTTGTATTGGAAAATAAAAATGAGAATCTAAACGATATAGGTGCAGTAATAAGCGAAAGAGAGAATAACTTAACCGAAGAGAAACAGAAAAAACAACAAAATATATATAACAATAACGAAGAATTACTAGAACTAGAATCACAACCGAGAACCTCTAAAAACAATGTTAACGGACATGCAGTACCAGACAAAAATATACAAGATCTAGACGATGACCAGTTCTCTGAAGTCTCTGTTGCTGTTTTGCAAGAAGATAGTGATAAAGAGGCAGAAGAGGCTTTAGAAAATGCAGAGTTGCTCGCTAAATATGTTGACGAAGGTTTGTGGCCTACACAGTTAAATGATAATTTTATTAATCACTGTCTCTCACATGAAATTACTTATTTCCAAAATAAAGATGCAAAAAATATATATCCAGTTTCAATAAGGAATTACAAAGAACAAAACAGATCACCTTCAAATAAGTACTTTACGAAAAAAAATTAAAAATGGTCAATTACTGGAAAGATCTTGGTTGTGCTATTCTACCAGTATGGGAAGTGTTTTTTGTCTAGTCTGCAAACTCTATTCTAAAATTCCTTCTCAATACACAACCGGCTTCTCTGACTGGAAACGTATAGGACCTTGTTTAGAAAGTCACGAAAATTCTGATGAACATAAGAAATCATTGTTAGTATGGTTAACACGTAAAGAAAATAAGTCTGTTATTGATAAGCAATTTCAGGAGCAACTAAGAAAAGATGCGGAATATTACCACAATGTCCTAAAACGTGTCATTGCAGTGGTGAAATATTTAAGTGTAAGGGGCTTAGCATTCAGAGGTCACGAGGAAATATTTGGCTCTCCGCACAATGGTAATTTTATGGGGCTCTAGAATTACCAGCAGAGTTCGATCCATTCATGCGCGAACATATCCATCAACGAGAACTGCGAACAAAGCCTTTCACTTCGTACTTATCAAAAACATTTTATGAACAAATAATAGAGATTATGGGAAAACAAGTAATAAAAAGAATTATAGCTGAAATAAATAGCGACGATGCAAAGTACTACTCAATTGTGATGGACTCGGCACCAGATTTGTCCCACAATGACCAACTAGCTATTATAGTACGATATTGTTTTGAGGGAAAAGTGTATGAAAGATGTGTATCTTTCATCAAAATTAGTAGTCTAGTGGCTTATCTTTATTCAATTCCTTACAAGAATTTCTAGAAAAAAATGGACTGCCACTGGATAATTGTAGAGGACAGTCTTTTGACAACGCTACAATACAATACAATGGTGTGCAAGCACATCTCAAACAAAAAAAATAAATGCGCTGATTATGTGCTGTGTGTTGCGCATTCCCTAAATCCAGTTGGTGGGGAAGCGGTTAAAGTTGCAACTCAAATTGCGAACTTTTTTGGAGTAGTGCAACAAATATAGGACAACAATGACGAATGAAAGATTAAATTATTTATCAATTCTTTCCATAAACTGTAATTTAACCAAAGAATTACAATGTGATGATCAAATAAAAGAATTTGCAGCAAAAAAATGCAGAAGAGTTACTCTTTAAATGTCTTTAATGTATTAAAAATACTTACATCATATAACTCCTAGAATGTTTATTTTATTTTTAAGAATAAGTATTATTTTTGTTTTTTTTTTCTTAGTCTTTATTCTTGACCTGAGAATTTGTTTCGTTTTTTTTTGTTTGTTACTAAAAGTAATATCTGACACATTTTATTTTTTATTTATGTTTGATGTTTGTTATGTATACAAAACCTTTTTTCATTATAACTGTATATAAAAGTTTTTGTATATCCAAGTGCATCAAATAAAATTAAAAAAGTTCTTCAATGTCTGTTGCCTATAATTTTTCCTATTTAAAAAAGGGTAAAAAACAGTTTTTCCACAAAATGGCGAATGAGTCGCCACAACTAACCCAAATTTGGGTTAATTGGGTAGACCTCAAACAGTGTTATCCAGGGCCCCAAAGTTAACGGTCCGCCCCTGTGTGGAACTAACTTTAGTTTGATCTAAGACAAATCTTTTGCATCCAGTCTCTTAGCGACAACATCATGGTATCTAATTAGATTGGTTAGACAAGATCTCTCTCTCTCTCTCTCTCTCTCTCTCTCTCTCTCTCTGAGGTCGTACATGGTCTTAGATGATCCTACATTCTTCTTGAACCATAGATTTCATTATTTTTTCTGACACAGAAGTCGCGTTTTCGAGTATTTATATTGTTTCAATAAGGTATCTTTTTGCTAGATTTTCGATTATAAATAACTTTATCATTGAAATTATCAAAGTAATCTTCACTTCTTAGTAATTAAAATTACAAAAGATGAAAGAATGTTAAGATTAAACATAAAAGCATATGTCCGTCAAGGTTTCAAATTACCTTATTGAGGCAATTGCATTAGTAGTGATTATCGTTATCTCTTCGTGCGTGGATGTACCTTTCCGCGTAATGATAAGTACACAATAAGAGAGAATAACGAAAGTAGACAGATCAGACTTATCAGCGTTATCTCCGGTTAAAATTCTATATTGAAGTGCATGCCTGAAATTGCAGAGTGAGAATGGCCGTGAACCACACAAAATTAGCTCAGTTAAAAATTGGCAGCATTGTTTTGTGACGTCGTGCTGGATCGAATAAGCAATGTGCATAACTTTTAACACTCGTGCTACCACAGGAACTCGGTGAAAAATGCGTGTGTGATTAAGCATATGTGCGTCATTTATTTAATTAAATTTTCTCTCATATTCAACTCACTGGATCCACTCGTTCTATACTGTCAAAATTTACTTGTACTTTATATTATTTTGTTTATTGATAGAATTTTATCTCTACTGACTTTCAGCTTCTTGTGTTCGTTGAATGTTAAGGAGAAAAAAAAATACATGTACACGTATGTATTTTTCTGATAATATATAAACCAATATGTTTAAATATTGGTTTATTTAATATAAATATAATTTTATTTAATATAAATATAATTTTTAATATAATTTAATATAAATAATAAATTATATTAAAATGATGTTTTCTCTTATATACCCTGTAGCAAAGAGAGGTAAAAATGGAGACTAGTGAAGATTAAGAGTTATTGCCCGACATAGCCCGGTGGCCAAACACGAGAGTGCAATAAATGCACGTTTGAATGCTTGTGGTTAATTAACTATATTTAGGTCTATGTGACTGATAAATATAGCTAAAGATTGTATTCATTTTCGAAATTATAAACTCCTGCCACCTAGTGGTCATGCTGTAGTGTAAACAAGACCTTTTCTATTCGTACATGGATACAAAAAGGAAGAGTGAATCAGATAGGTCTTTTACTTGATCGAAGTGGAAAGGCATTAGAAAACCCTGAAGAAGTGGCAGACGAGTTTAACTAGTACTTTGCAACGATCTTTATACATACAGTACCATTCACACTGATCCCTCACAGTTACAAATTAAGTGATATATCAGTCTCGGAGAAAAGCATATGTCGAAAACTACTGAAGTTGAGCCAAGATCCCAGGGGCTCACATCTGGTGAGTATGAGCTTGGCACACCCAGATGATATCCAGCACAGGGTCCTGAGCTGGACATCATCATTCTTTTCTCTCTCTCAGGGTAACTCGAAAATTTATTTTAGCTTCCTTGCACTACATAGCTAGTAATAAGATTAACAGAACAGATTTATATTTAGAACTTGTTCCTGCCTTGCACATTTTGTTTTTGAATGACATTACTACCGCTGTTTGACTGTACACCTTCTCTCTTTGTGGACTACGTTGGGCAGCATTGGATAAAGACATTTATTTTTTACTTTATGCTAATTTCTTCTTCATTTCTTCGTATTCTGCTGTCCTGTGTGTGTTGCTGACACGGGGATTCTTTTGAATGATTCCAATCTCGCTTAGGACATTCAGTGCGTGACTGTTGATGTTGGCCATAGTACATGCGTAGGTGTGGCCCACCTCCCCCGTGGTGTAGACGGACACTGGGCAGGCTATCCAAGTGATCGCCTGCCTGGCGACAAAACGGCCAGAAACAACACAACAACACACACTGCACAAATAATATTACACGCATTTCTGGCCTTTTACAGTGCTCTGTAATCATCGGTGTACAAAGGCTGAGTTGAACTTTCGTTCAGGTGCCGTCCTACATAAGATACTATACGTGTTTAATAAGATTCTCCATGAAACTCTATTATATAACCCAAGTCAAATTGGTATTACATGTAAAATCCTTTGGATCAAGGGCTGGCTGAAAGATAACAGACAGAGAGTAGTTCTAAATGAACATTCCTTGGGTGGAGTCCCTCGAGGATCAGTATTGGAATCACTTCTAATTTTAGTTAACGACCTTGATAAGGGAATGCAGGAGAAGCTTGCTAATTATTTAAAAGTAGTAAAGGTAATTAACTGCCAGAACCAGGCCATTTTGCTTCAAAATGACTTAAATCGATTGCGCAAATGGTCTGAAAAATGGAAAATGAAGTTCAATGCTTCTAAATGTAAGGTTTTACATCTAGGGGACAGAAATCCGGGAGTTGCTTATAAGCTAAAAGCAATGGTGTTAAAACTGGTTCAGGACGAAAAAGACTTAACGGCTACAATTCACTCAGGCATGAAATTTTTCATGCAATGTAACGAAGTGAATGATTAGAAAGGTACATTGTGTCATGTCCATGATATATAGGTTCTTCGCAAGTAGGAAAAAGGATGTCACTCTCTTTATATCAGATGATGGCGACACCGCATTTAAAATACTGTGTTCATGTTTTGAGGCCAGGCTTGAAGAAAGACTTCTAGAAACGGTTCAAAGAAAAGTTACTAGATTTGTGAGGGGGGGCTACTAATCGATCCCCATATGAAGAACGACTTAGAAGATGCTCATTGCAAAATTTGGCAACGTACATCTTCAAAGGAGGGGACTTTATAGAGCTTCATAAAGCTTTGAAGGGAATCAGTACAATGAATGAGGGAGGTATATTTTCACAGGTAGAAGAAAGAACTACGGAGTTCTTCACAAATGCAAAATTTTAGTGAGTAACAGAAGCGTGGATCTCATGAAGTTTATTTTTTGGGCCACGTGTAGACCATTAGAATGAACTTCTTGCCATGGTAATCGAGGCAGAGAGTTTGGTAAAATTCAAAACAGAATTGGATGGGGAAACGGGGAAGGTGTGAGATAGAGAATACTTTTCTTTTTTTATGGCAAATACCGAAAAGTCTGCTTCCTTGCATCTTTAGTACAACATTTTAATACTAATACTGAGCCCGAATTAATGTGCCACTTGTATAGCTAATTAAAGATAAAGATAACTAAAAGTTATTTGCGGTGGCGGCTGGTAGCTTATAAAGGGCCACAGTAACATTTTGAAACAAATTAGTTAAGTGCGTAACACATTTTAGGAGCATTAGCAAATAGTAATAATTCATTATTTATAACAAAATAAGGCTACCGACGGACATGAAAATTTGCTACAATGATTCCTAAAATTTTCAAAGGACTGAAATGTTGAAATGAAATGGTTGTAACTGGGCCTGAAATGTTCTGTTGGTGCTTGGTACGAAAAGAACACATATTGAAAATTTAATGTGTTCTGTGTCCTCTATCTGACTTTTCGTTCTGCAGTAATACACTAATATATTTTCATTTAGATGAAGAGATTTCTGTGGTTTGGGAGAAGGCGGTGGGGGGGGCATGATTGATTCTGAAAGCTTTCCAGAGACCAACGAAATATACGCTGAAAATGTGATATCGATTGAACTTTTTCTTATTAAATAGTCTAAACATCCAATAAATACCTCCATTACAAGTTAGGTAATGTACGCAGTGCGTTACATTTCAGGAACATTTTAGTTTCGTCTTAAAATTAATTGATTTTTTTTTTTTCGTTTTCTGATTAAATGATGTGAAAAGTAAATACAGTATAGTGATCTTTTAAATATAGTTAGTTTTCTTCTCGTCAACTTTATCGCACACTTTAGCCGTTCAGTTCAATCACGACTGTATAATATTTATTGCTCTTTCCCATATATTTTTAAGTCTATTTTTTTTCTATATATGTCTGTATGCACTCTTCACAAGCAGCATGACATTCACGATTCTTTAGACAGCTTTCGCACGGACTGTCTAAAGTTAACATCACTGCATTGAAACTACATTTAATCTATGAATTTCTATTTCCATATAATTTGCATGGAAAAAAGAAATAATAATTACCAGATTTCTTTGTCAAATTTTAATTAAATTTGGTATACCTCGACAAATCTTTCTATATGAACGAAATATAAAATTTTATGAAAATTCGTACAGTGGGAGTCCCTTTGTTACATGCGGGCGAACAGACAGACCAGACCAACGGACATTTTGAAGACGCTTATGCATATATGATAACACGCCTAAAAATAAAAGTAAATACTAATATAGTTTGGGAAGGACGTTACGTGGTTGTAATTCATTACGAATTATTAATATATATCATAAACCACGGTGTAACGTGGTATGAGTCCCTCATTCTTCCCTCTGGTGAGGCATGGGCTTGCCTCACTGAACTACTGGGGTTGCCTACTCTATCGTCCCCATACTTCTGCCTTATTCCATCCAGTCTTCAGACTCCTCCCCTTCTATCTTTATGCAAGCGTAAGCCCCACACACCCAAATTTAAACTTGTCTAAATAAACTTTCGCCCATACTCTCGGCTTTTCCAATTTAAGCGACATTCCCCCCCCCCATATGCAATAGAAATAATAATTTTTTTTAGGTTCTAGCTACTGAAATCTCAGGAAGCTAGGTGGCAGGACCTGCCAGAATAAATAGAAAGTACTGAGTACCTGGTCTGCCTCCATGAGGAGGGCGAAAGTGGGGCAACGTTGGGCCTCAGCAGAGGCCCAGAGGCTAAATGGCCAGAGGAACAACGGTACATGACATTACACATCTACAATATCCGCTCACTTTTAAATCTCTGGTCTTTCCAGTAAACTGGCACACTCACAATGTATGAAACGCGGAGAAGAGGGAAACCCCCTGGTGCAGCTTGACATCAATACACTTTACACAAAAAAAAAAAAAAAAAAAAAAAATCACGGTATATCGTGGTATAAGAATGGTTTATGATATAATTCGTAAAAGTAAATCTCTTTTTTTTGTATTATTGTGTTTATTACTGATTTATATATTTGGTTTATTACATACTAAATTGTATTTATATTTTTATTTATAAATGAGTAAATGTTACATCATATATTGATAAGGCAACAGAACGAAGCAAACCGACATGCAACTCTAAAACTGGCTGCCATTGCATACATATAGCAAATAACCCATGCATGCGCACAGCGACGCTTTTAAAATTTTTATTCCGGCTCGAAAGTGAATGAATGTGTAAGAGTAATATTGGCTAAAGTTTCTAGTTATGTTATGTTATAGTTTTAAGCAACTAAGGCTGGGGCGTCAATACGGTGTAGGTTATGTGTTCTTTGGTGCTGGAACCAGTTTGTAGTCTAGCGTGCTTCTGTTAATGTTTATTTGCGATGAATAAGATTATTAAAATAAAAGCTTTGAATAAGATTATTAAAATAAAAGCTTAAAAATTCTGAAGCTTTTAATACTGTCGTACAACGATAAACCTTGAAATTAAACGTTTAGGAAGACTTTTACTTGATTTAAATATGAAAAGACAATGCTTTAACGGTAAAAAAAGGCCTGTTTAGTCCAATTTATTAGCCTTTAAAATTCTGAAGAAAATTCAGATTGATTTTTAATGTAAAATCCTGTGCTACATTTTTTTAATAAGAAGGATTAAAAATCGATGTTTAACTACTGTTTTTATTCCAATGCAATTTATGTTTAAGAAGTTTTACTATTTTGGAAAATAAAAAGAGACCCACCTTATTTCCTCGAAGAAGACAAACGGCTGTCATAAGCCATAAAACATTTAGCGCAAGGGTAGCCACTGTTATCCAGAATATCGCTACAGAAAAGAAAAAGGAATATTAGTCAGTCAAGTTATTATTTATCCATTGCGATTTGAAAGCACGTGCATGTTCAACATTCAATATAAACTGAACGTCCAGAGTGTGCACGAGGCCCACATGAAGCAGAATACTCTCTATTGAAGGGGGTTTTTTTCTCCCCTTTCCATAATAGTAACGTTTCAAGTGTGGGAACAGGTTGACCCGAAAAGAAGAGAAGTTGAGATACGTAGTATTCTAATAAGTTTAAGGCTGAGAACAGAGCATACTTATTAACTTTGTACTTGGATTTCTGGAGATTATACTTTTCAGGAAATACAAAAAGCAAAGTTGTGCTTAAAAAAAGTAGTAAAGATAAATGAAAAGGACAAGGAAGGCTCAATGAGTTTGAAATGTGAATGGAAGTTGACTAGCTGATAATGTTTATTATTTTGAATTAAAGTTTGTTAATTTAAAAATAACAGTAACTGTGGAGATCTGTACTAATTTGGGACACTAGGTCTTTACCAGAGTCAGCATTTAAGGAACTGATGGTGGATATTGGACTGTTTGTGTAGAGCAGGGTTTGTCGAACTGGGAGGTGTAATGTAGCATACTTTCACCATTAAAACTTTGAATAGGATTTCCACTCAGTAGAAGGTCATTAATAAACAGAACAAAACGGGTGAGTGAAAGGACAGCTCCTTTGACAACTTTAATATTAGTTAAGAAGTTAGAGAATCACCTATTATTCATGAATTGAGCGGTCAGAGAGCAAACTGGCCACTTAATTTCAAAAATCAAATCATAACATGAAAGCACGCTTAGAAGACTTAACCCAAACACGATTGAAAGCCTAGAAATGTCATGAAATACTGATGAATTTCCCAAGCGTTATGAGATCTTTCAAGTTTTGTGAATATGTAGGAAAAGTGATTTGTTCACGAAGACATCGCTCCAGCTCATCCCGCTGATGCTCAGTTAGATTGACATCGGTGACTGTCCTGGCCAATGAATACTACGTGTAAAATCTCCTACATGTTTCTCAGATCATTTGCCTAAATGAATGACTAACATTGTAGATGAAGTGCATCCATTTCCAGCTGCACTTCATCTACGATGCTCATGTAAATTATCTTCTCTCCGTTGGGATTAGTGGGCCAAGGGTTGCAATAAAAGCATTCTATTCCCCCTTCCCCACCGTTGATGAAGATGCAATAGGCAGCGTTCATTCTCTTCAGAATAGAGTTAATTCATCAGACTTCATATGTAGCTTTCTCCAATCCTTCTGCCCTCGTGGGTAGCAAGTTAATATAATCATCGTCCTCCCAACATTGGGTGGAAAAGACATGAGTTCGAATCCCGTCAATGACGCGAGGAATTTTCATGGGCCTTTTTCACAATGTGGCTGAGTTAGTCGGTCTCAGGCGAGGGGGGGGAGCATGGTTTTACCTCCTGGAAACTCTGGTTTTTAGCCCAGCAAACAACAAATCGACCACAGAACTTACAGGTATAATATATACGGCGTAGTATGGTCTAAGTTGTTGATGAGCCTAAACCGTACAGCAACCATTCCTTCTCAGTCCACTCTTTTCACTCTTGATACCACTGCAGGCTTTTCTTTCCCGTTCACTTCTCAGAATAAAGACCTGGAGGGTAGATTACAAGAGCGGAGATGTACCGACGATGCTCTTCAAATTTTGAGGAGTTTGGTCTCTATCATGGTCTATTGTAAATGTCACTACAACATGACAGTCTTCGTTTTCATGGGTTTGCATAAATCGATCCATTACATCGGTCCATATAAAACGCATAACATCGATCTATATAAAATGGGCAAGCAATGTAACAGAGAATTCATCTTTAGTTTCATTTTGGAAAAAAATAATCATTGCTCTTGCCACATAAAAATTAATGTTGTTTAAATATTATTTTATGTGCAGAATGCATAATTGGTGTCAAACGAAAGTAAGAGTAAACACTGATTTTAGTTTATATACAAAATACGAGAGCGAGTCGTAAAAACGAGAATTATTTTTACCAATAACTGCTTTTTTATTTTAAAAAATCACCATAAGTTAGCATTTGTCCGTTTTGATTACTGCTGGCACTATTGTTTGACAGCCTCCTTCACTTCATCATCCAAGTAGGATCAAAGGTCCTTCCAGATCATTTCTGGGTCTTCTAAACAGATGAAAATCTCAAGGCAACAAGTCCAGCTGTACGGACGCTACTCCGTCATTTCCCCATTCAGCTTCTGGACAGTAGCCAAGGCGTGTTGATTCCGTCTGGGCGTTCTTGCGTTGTCGTGTAATAAATGACACCGTCAGTCGAACGTTCGGGTTTCGTGGCACGTCGCTGATTAACTTTGAGGATTCTAGCATAATTTTGTGAGTCAGCTGTTTTCCTCTATGCAAGTAATAGCTTAGCACAAGTCCTGTGAGTCAAAGAACAGCAAGGTCTAGTGGAGAAACTATCACATCCCCAGGTTTATCAATCCAGAGGCCCAGCGGTTGGTTTGGTATGGATGTTAAAGATCACGTAGGGACATTCAGCAATCTCGGAGCGGACAGAATTTACACTTTCGCTTCTGGCATGACCATAACCATCCGAATGCTTTCGAGAGTCGAATTTCTTCTGCCTTGATGATTAATGTTTCACTGCGTGTTGCGCCGCTTGCTCTCTGGTTCTTCACTATCTCACCTACAGCCATTATACAATCCAAGAAGTCGGCTCCTTTCCTTTCATATCGAATTAGGTGTTGCTGACAATCGCATTAGCAAGAATTTCTCTTCACCTTTGGGACACTTGAGAATTCACTTCCCCCAGACTATCCGTATCCAATGCAATTTCTCATCGATGATGATGTAATCAAGACTCACAAATTATATCGAACTTCCTATCCGCATCATGACTGCCAAGAAATTTTCTTCTGTGATAATTGTGACTGTTTGTCTTTATAATAACTCCTATTTAGTATAGGCCTTGCGTAATTTAAATTTTAGAAAATCGAAATCTCGTTTACATTTGACTCGCCTTCGTAATAAATGGATTTAGCTTTGCATTTACTTACGACTGTATGGTATTTCATCCTCCAAGTATAATTCAAAAAAAGGCGCCATATGGTTCTCGTAGGTCACATTGCTGATTGCTACAATCACCGAAGAGCACCAAGATACTGTGTACAGGCCCTGCCACTGGAAAGATAAAAGAAGAAGAATGATAATACATTAAGAACTCCTTAAATGACTGTTCTGAATTAACAGTATTTAGAGTAGTTGTTGGCCTCAACTAAAGAACTGTATTCCACTAAGCTTTCTAACAACTAGTAAACATACGAGATGTGATTAAAAAAAAAAAGATCGGGAACTAAACTAATATATGGAAAATGATGAAGCTTGCTGAACACGATTCCAACGCATCTGCAACTTCCAAAAGCATTCCTGATAGGTTTCTTTTGGACAGTTTCGGTATCATATTCTGAATAATTTCATCAATCTGAATAATTCCCGCTCTCTCTTTCAAAACAGTTCGAACAAGCGCCCCAACCTTCAATCATCAAACGTTGTAAACTTGTGACATTTAAAAAGGTCTTTAATTTTTGGAAACAAAAGTGGGTGGACTAAGTCAAATGAGTGTGACAGATCGGGGTGCACAATTATGAAGTGTTTCTCAAGAAATTCTTGAATGGAAATCGTAAAGGGACGTTGCCATGAGTCAAGTCAATTCCGTGAAGCCCGTTTTCCTTGTTGTTTCTCCGAACAGCATCACCGCAATCACCGTAGAACAGTTTTATAGGATTCCTGGTTCACCATTTGACCATGCAGGACAAATTCATAATGAACTAAGAGTCAAAAAATACGATTAGCATGATCTTTTACATTTGATCGATATTGTCTTGGTTTTTTTGGGCCTCGGAGAAGACGATATCTTCCATCGAGAGGAGTGGGCCTCTGTTTCCGAGTCATAACCATATATTTACAATTCATCACCAGTAGAAAGAAAGGTTTGGGTCAGCTGCATTACCTCGCAGGAGATCCCTCTGTGATCCTCCACACTTATAATCACAAAGGGATTGTCTTCAAGCCTTCACGGTGCTGCTGCTGATCCAAAATTTCATCATCAATGAGAATGGAAGCGAGTTACAAACTTGGTTGAAACACATCGTGTTCCTAGATCTGGTGTTGAAATTAATTGATATGTTCCATATAAATTTGACTAGCAACTGCGCGGATAGTTAAACGCTGATCATTCCTTATCAGCGATTAAATCATTGGTTTTTGAAGTTGAAGAGCTGCCAGAGGAAGGATAATCTCCGACGGTCAAGTGGCTCCCTTTAAACGTTGCAAACAACAAAAACGTTTGTGAATAACACATAGAAAACTTCTCCGAAAGCTGTTTTTAATATTTCGTAGATTTCAGTTTCTCTTGTACCTAATTTCAAACAATTTATTGCAAATTTTCTGCCCAGTAGAATCGCTCATTTTAAAATTAACACAACTTTCTATTCAACGCATGCGCACCTTGAAGTGGTGGAACTTATGTTTAGTCTCCAGAGCAAAGCTCCGGTAATCCTCTTCCATTATGCAGTATGATTGATGCATTTTAAGGTTATGATGGACATCCTGGCAAGATCCAATGTTACTTACATTTCGAGGGTACAGTTCTAAAACTGTGTTCGCAGGCATGCCGCTAGATAGTCCCCCCCGGTAGATTGTCCTGGTTACGCTTTAGGAGGCTTCCGGATCAGCTAATGTATAATTTCGCTTGCCTCTTCTCTGCCAGATAGTGACTGGAAGGAGTCCGAGTAGTGTGTATGCGGGGGGGGGTCATTCTTGAAGCCACGTTATGTAAAGGAGCTAGGTATATTCTTACCATGTGTATGCCATATCAAAAAATCTCATACAGTATGTCCCTCTTCCCACACCTTTTCTTTCTACTTAATATGTACACCATGAATTGTCAAAATAATAGAACAAACTTATCTGCGAAACATCTAAAGCTCCCAAACACTTCTTCGTTCATTTCACAAACATACGTGGTCTCAGTTCTAATCTCAATGATGTCCATTTCCACTTAGTCTGCCAAACCCCATGTACTTTTTCTGACAAAATTCCAGTTATAGGTTGATTCAACCACTGTTCATCTCAGCTGTCCGGACTGTTTTCTATGCCTTTATTCCACTTTCCACCTTAAAATCTCGTCCTTTATCTAAATCTTGGTTTTCCAATAAATGTGGTAAGGCTGTTCAAATGCACTAAGAGAAGAATGTTGCAATTCGTATTTGGCTTGTTTCCAGAACTCCAGGTTTATTTTCTGCATACACTAAAGCTCACAACAATTGTAAAGTAGCTATTAATCAGTCCAAACTAAATTTCGAACAGGCTAAATAGAAAACTTGCTTCTTGTCCAAATGGTAGCCGAGCATTCTAGTTTCGTGCCAAAGCTATTGGTTGCAACTTTAGCCCGCCTCTGTCTAAACCATATGGTTCTATTGCCACTCCAGCCAGAGATAAAGTTGACCTGCTAGCATCCTATTTTTTTTCCAAATTGCATATTGATGAACTTGGTAAACCACCTCCTATCCGTCCTAGTACACTCCATGCAATACCTCCTGTGGCCTTCCGTCAAAAGAATATCAGTAAGATTTTGATCGATCTTGATGCCAAGAAAGCTCCATATGCTGATGGTATTTCTTCACTTGTTCTCAAAACCTGTGCTACTGAACTTCCTATTTGGTATCGTCTTTTCACTTTCTTATTCCTTATATTGAAATAAACTCCTCTTATTTTACAAACTATCTTATTCCAAAAGTGTTTTTCCTTCTGCGTGGAAATTTGCTCATATCCAGCCAGTGCCTAAAAAGGATGAAAAATTCCTCCCATACAATTATCGTCCCTTTGCACTTACTTCTATTCTTTCTAAAGTAATTGGAGAAATTAATTAACCGCTAACTCTTAAACTATCTAGAAACCTTCCATCTGATCAACGATCGCAAGTATGGATTTCGTCAGCGTCCATCCACTGGTGATCTTCTGGTCACCAGTGGATGCACAGATGGGTAACATAAGATCTGGTGATCTTATGTTACCCATCTGTGGACAAATTCAATGGAAAAGTTTGGTGAAACTGAAGCAGTTGCTCTTGACATTTCAAAGGCTTTTGATTGTGTTTGGTATAAAGGTCTTCTAAATGAACTTCCATTTTTATGGTTTGCCAATTGTAATTGGCTATCTAGTTTTTTCTCTCTGACTACTCACTGCAGCTGATGGCAGATGGCTCTTTGTCTTCTAACGTCTCCACTAATCCTGGGCTGGTGTTCCCAAGGTTCAGTTCTTGTATATTAATGACTTTCTTCTATTGATTGACCTAAAATCCCATCCATAGTTTTTCTGATGATAGCATATTGCATTTCACCTTCCAGTTTGAGAAAACTTGCCCTGCACAAACTGCTTCAACTTCCCGAATATCCACTACCAGTTCCCTAAATGCTTCTCCAGGAATTTTTCTATTGGGGAAAAGATAACTTAATTGATTTCAATCTTTCCAAAACTCAGACCTCTCTTATATTTCGCAAAAAGGATTCTTCTGCTCCTATGCTTATCTTCGATGACACTCTTAGTTCTAGGCAAGATCATATAACTGTTGGGGTTACCCTGATTTGTAATCTCTCTTGGCATAAGCACATTACAAATATTGCTTCCTCTGCATCTAAAAAATTGGTTTTCTCCTCTGCTCTTCTTTCGCGTTACTTTTCTTCCAAACAGCTGTTCACTCTGTACAAATCGCAAACCCGCCCTACCATGGAATATTGTTCCCACATCTGGGGTGGTGCCCCCAAAACTTTTCTCAGGCTTCTATATTCCATTCGGAAGAGGGCAGTTAGGTTAATTAATGACTCATCTCTAACAGTATCTCTCCAATCTTTGTGTCATAGACATACTGTTTCTGCTGCATGCCTTTTCTATAAATACTTCCATGGGCACTGTTCTTCTGAATTGACTTCTATAATTCCCGCTCTCTCTTTCAAAACAGTTCGAACAAGCGCCCCAACCTTCAAACCCATGCACGGTTCATTATAAGTTCTAATACCTCTCATGTTTGGGATTTTCATTTAAAAAAAAAATTGCTATTTTAGTAGAACTGTAGAAAACCCAACGATTCCTGTTTTAATATACCAACATGTTGCGACAAGTTTCAACTTGCCAGGATGCCACAATTTCAAGATACAAAATTACTCCTCATTTTAAACTTTTTGATCATGCCTCATATATGCCAGATTTATAAATTTTAACTATTTATTCAGTCAGTTTTAACTTTTAATCATTGCCTGATCACTGAAAGTGTAAACACTCCCTTTTCCTGGGAAACAGGTCCAAAGGATGATATAAAACTTCACAGGCCAATTTACTTCCAGAATAGTAACGTCCAAACTTTTGATACTGTTAATGATAAACGTCTCTCATCCTTCATTGCAAACCAACAGCAGGAATTTGTGTAAATAAATCATCCTATTTGCATAGTTCTATATTATTATTTGTGCAGGCCTAATTTCCATTGATCTGTTGTACACGGTACGCAATTATGACTGATTTAATTGAGGTATGATTTACTTTCTTCTATAATAATCACTCTCTTTGATTGGAATATTCTCGGACTTGATCTTTCAACAGTAATTTTTGTTTCCAATGGTTTATCCGCCACATATGTTAAACATTATTTCTTTGATATATTTTTTCCGCCTTTTTTTTGGAAAGTAAAGTATCGGTGTACCATTTTTTTTAAACTGATTTTCTGTTTCATGTTTATACATATAAAGGACTTTTGTTCAATCAAATATTACAGTGGTCATCTTCAATGGCTATCAGGGAAGGATACCACCTTTCCAAGTCGCGTTCCATGTTGTAGTTGTCACCATTTTTTATTTTGTCAGTTTAGCGACTAGATGTAAATAAACAAATCTGTGTAAATAAACTTTTCGTGAGTGAAGTTTCAATATGGGAATATTGTATATACCTCAACTACTTTAATCAGTATGGATTTTAATGTTGCTTACCCTTGGTAGCCGAGTGGGCAGGAGCGGGAGTGCAGTAGCACACGCTCTTCGAGTAGATCGGGGTTCAAGCCCCTGACTGCTGAATACGGTCGATCTGCCAACCCGCACTGGACCAGCGTGGCAGATTATGGTCCATTTCCCTCAGCATGAATTGTTGAGGAGGCTTCCATCCTGCAGTGGGTTGATAATGGCTGCACTTTACTTTTTACCCTTGTTTATATTGTTTGCTTTTATACAATAGCTGGTATTTCAAAATCATTTAAAAATTTGAACCAAACGTGCTCTGAGATGCGCGTTCTCAATTTTGTACCATCAGTCTGGTCTGCTGATTGTGCATAGTATTAGAGTCACACCCATCTCTGGTGCACAGCATCAAGACAGCTAAGCACAAGAGGAGTGAATATACCGTGTCTGTATAAACTCCGCATATTCTGTTGTGGGAGGGGGGTTTATTTCTTTTACTCATGATAATAATTCTATAACTTTATAAAATTCTTTATATCCCTTTTTGTCACCATATTTTTTACCCTTTTTTATACCCCCAGTTTCTTTTCCCCTCCTACATTAACACCTGACTCGTTTAATGTTTTTTTTTTTTTTTTTTCAGAAAATTTCAGATTCAAGGGGGTCTAGTACTTCATGTAGGCCTCCTCCGGTTTGGCTGGGTATTCATAAAGACGGACACAACTCAGGTTCATCATATATAATATTGTTTATTCACACTATTTACAAGACAAATTAACTGAGTACATCATTAGTAGGTAAATATTGTTAAATTTCTAGCATTAAACGTGTGCAATGGTGTAAAGACAATATAATAATACCAACACATCACTATGTTTTTTCGTGTCTCTTGACAATAGCTCCATCAGGTCCAAGTTAACATCTCACAAAACACTATTCATTATCCTTACAGTAGTGGACACGGCATACACTTTTAAATATATATATATTTAACTATATATATCTATGTGTTCTTTCTAAAATTTCCCTTAATTACCCCTTCCAAAATAAGGTGTTTGACATTCTTACATCTCAAGATAACACATATCTCTTACGTGTACATAGAACTAAGTTTACAGTCCTTATATCATATCTATATAATAAGTCCAATTTGCCTATCAGACTCCTTTACTAGTACATGTTCAAACTCTATTAATTTAAGGGTACTTCCTCTAAAGTCCATTCCTCTCTCAACCTAGTATTGTGTACTTATCTAGTACTTACATGTACTGCTGAGTGGATCTCTCTGCAGGCTTTTCTTTGTTTCTGCTCAGGGCGGCCATCATCTTCTATATAGGGCATTTGTCAGGATCCTCCTGGAAATCGTCGTCTGGCTAGTGGGAGACTATTTTTCTATTGGAATCTGCTTTCCGTCCGAACTCTCACCTCTCTCTCTGATCTGTAACTGTTAAATCTCGTCATGGTACTCATTTGCAACCCCCCCCCCGGTTTGCTTTGGGTATCCGAATCTTTCCACGACTCAGGATGCTTGACAGAATCGTCAGGTTTCGCTTCTCTGCTCTATCGGGAAACAGGACCTTTCGAAGTTCTCTTTCTTGTCTTCTCCACTCCTTTTTTTATATCTCTCACTTATCTTTCAATACAGAGACCTTCGGTTTCTGCCATACTGCTCAGGTCGGTTCGCTTTTTCATCCTTCCCCTGATTCAGTTATCTTTTTTTTCAGCAGCGACTATTCTCTTCCAGGACTCGCCTTTCGAACTGTCCCTAACACAGCGGCCCCAACTCCCACTAACTTACAAACAAAACACGACTGATATACCTACATCACACACATGAACAACAGACATTCTCCTCCTTAATTTCCGACTCGAAAAAGCAACAATCTTCTGTTCTCTGTCCCGCATCGCCTTTTTGTTCCTTCCTACCTCCCTAATTTTTTAGCCAATCATAACTCGATCACTATCTTCCTCCTCATTCGCTCGCCCTTACTACTTCGGTGTCGAGGCCCTTATCCTTTCCAAAAGGACTTCCGACTTCTCGAATTTTCCAGAAGCTTCGCCGGAACTTCCGGGAGCTTAGAAATTTCTAAATTCTTCCATATATCCATCTCGATCCACTTACTCCTTTAATCACATTTTGTTTCAAGCTACCGCTCCTTGATATTATTAAAGTGCTCCCAGAGTCGGCCTGTTGCAACTAGTGGCAAGCTAACCCATCACGGTGTATGTTCAATCGCGGGTCACCCCTTCCCTCTTAGTCTTAAAAGTCCGACCCTTCTTGGATTAAAAGCGGTCCCTTTATTCCATTCTATCAGAGAACTGCCCTCGTTTTGTTTATCGTAAACAAGGACTGCCCTTTACCGGTGCTCCCATTGTACTGTTGTACTCCGAACGGCTCCCCCCCCCCCGTTGCTACGTTAATCCTTCCACTACCTAACCTGGCGCCTCCGTAGCCAGGTGGGAAGGAGCAGCAGTGCGTAGCACATGCTTCCTGATTAGACCGGGGTTCGAGCCCGTCACCACGAAATACGGAGGGTGCGGAAAGGTCAGGGAATGACCACCGCATATCCCCGGAGCAATATGGCCTTAGTTGCTAATGCTCCTAAAAACCAAATAACAAACAAACAAACTAACCTTACTGGAGATAGCGAGCCCACGCAAATCTAGAAACCGTCCGATTTACTTTACTAAACTATCATTTATTTTATTTTTTTTTTCTACTCTATATTTTCTTTTCTCCAGGATATTTCTATTATCATGGATACTTGTAAGAATAAGGTTCTTACACTGTGATCACATTATCTTTCTGTGTTTTTTCTCCCGAAATTATAGGAATGAAACAGCGAGGAACTTGCTCAGCAGCCATGTGAATATGCCTTACTTTTATCTAGTCCTTCATGGAAAGTACCACACCTCTCTATATGTGTGACAAGTGACGTAGACTCTATCCGAGTTAAAAAAGATTGTAATCTTTTGATGTTTATTCTCCTTCGCATGGTCGTTAGTGGCAGTGTTTATATGTTTGTGCTACAATAATTTAAGGCAGTTTAGTTTAGAAAAAAATCTTAAAAATTATTACCTTTCCTTCTGTTTTAAAGTCCTGTTCACCCACTACTTTAAAAGAGAAAACATTTCCTTTCTTTCATCATGATTCAACAATCAAAAAGAATAAAATATTTAACCAAACAGTTTTAGTACGATATTGAGGCTTAGAAGCTGATTTAAAGAGTTTCCGAATTTGCAGGTATATGTTGTTGAGTCTTTTTTTTCGTGGGAAAATTCCAGCAGGGAATCTCATAATCTACAGTTTATTTTACGTAATAGTTAAGGACTATTTTTATAGACTGAGGTGTAAAAATATAAAATACGATAATTATTTTATACTATTGCCGTGTTAATGTTATCCTCACGGTGATAATACCAACTACCATCGTGTCTGGTGAAGATAATGTACCAGAACAGGGGGTGTGAGAATACATCTGATTATGAATGCACTGATTCTTCAACAAGGACCTTTGGCGGTCGAGAATGCAAGTCATCGCCTCCTAAGGCGCAAAGATAGTCACTCTATTCGTGGCGGTGGTCTATTCCTTTTACCCTTTCTTTCTCCCTTTTTTTCCCCTTTTCTGTTTAGTGCTGGTTTCTAGTTTCCTTTCTTCCTTTTCTCTCTCTCTCTCTCTCTCTCTCTCTCTCTCTCTCTCTCTCTCTCTCTCTCTCTCTCTCTCTCTCTCTTTTCCTCAGAGGCTTGCGGGCCTCTGAGTGTTATTTAAAATTACTGTCCTTCCATGTGGTGTGGAAAAGATCTCCGGTAAAACTTCCTTGCTTTATTGGGCGGGATTCGAACGCAGACCATTTCCCACACGATGTGGGAGGATGGCATTTAATTTGCAGAATGGACCTGCCTTAATTTTAATCTTCGTCACTGGGGTATGCCGTTCTCTCTCCTTTTCGAAATGATCTCCTTCGAAGTGTATGGCCTTCCTAATATTTCCTGTATCACGTTCTGGTTAAAAATGCCCAGCGATATTGATGAACCTACTTGTAGAACCACTCTTGAAGGCCATTTCTTGATAATTCTTTGAAAATGGTCGTTGTACCCACAGATTCTTGACCTTCTTCAATGCGCCTGTGCCTCTTGAAAATTGCAAGTTTTCTTCAAACACTTGTCTCTGTGAACCTCTGACATTTATCGAATAGACTCTGTATCACTCATACCAACCACTCCGAACACAATCGAGAATAATAAAATTCGCATTAACAGCATGTAACTTAAAACCATTTTACCGAACAACGTGTCAGAACTTGCAATTTTGTCGGCGTATTCTTGGACATCACTCTCCTGCCATCTCTATGGGAAATTCGCCGAAAATTCAGTGTTTTTTTGTATGGTGACGCTGCCATTCCGCGAATTAAATTATCAGTCTGCGAAATAGATACAATCGATGTGAAGAACAAACTCAAGGTATGCAATTATGCAGACTTATCATCGGATAGATAATATCTAATATAAGAAATTCCGAAACTTTTAAGTTCCTTTCAAGAAGTGCTTCTAGAAATTTAAGCCTAAAATTTCCGAAGTTATTTTAATCGCCGTGTATTTTGGTTTGTAGTACAGTATCTTATATTTTTTATACCTCAGTGATATCGGAGATAGAGGAATTGATTTATGATGATTAGAATAACCGACTTCCAATAACTCATTTCTAAAATACTGTGATAATCGCAAAATTGGCTTGCCTGATTTCCTACTATTGAAATTAAATGATATATGATTTGTAAGGAAGTGGGTGTCATGACAGCAGGTAATACAAATCGAAATAATACACACTAGTATTTGAGACGAAAACATATAGGCATATCTATAGAACCTTCCACTAAAGTATCGTCACTGCAATGTGCACTCCAGACTAAAAGTTTCGGAATCACAGAGTATGACAATTCTCATTTTTTATTTTTTTGAAATTAGCTATGACAATGTAGAGTTTAATATAAAAGAGATTTTATGACTGCCTTATACAGAAGTGGAATTCTGGCGATTAATTTTATAACAGTGTCTTGACTAACATTATTCAAAGATACCTGCAAGGTTCCGCATAAATTTTGTGATGATGGGCACACTTCGCGGACTTGACGGGCTAGATGATTCTATAAAAGCTGTATTGAGTTTTAGTCAGGCGATTGGGGTGGCCACACTCCATCCTGTTGTTTAGTTGCTAGAAAGTCCTGCACAGCTTAGAGCTGTGCTTCGGGTCGTTGTCCTGTATTACATTACATTTGTTCTGCGCGGTAGCACAGTGATATCGTCACCATCTTCCCCACATCGGGGTGGAAAAGGCCTGGGTTGGAATCCCGTCGATGACGCGAGGAACTTTAATTGGCTATTTTCACTCCGTGGCTGAGTTAGTCGGTCTCAGGCGTAAGATAGCAAGGTTTTTTTTTTTTTTTTTTTTTTTCGTCCAGCAAAACAGGCAAATTGACCAGAGAACACACACGTGATTTACAGACACAAATACGGGTTTATGTATTAAATTACGGGTAACCTTAACATAATAAAAATTACATTACATTGTCATTGTAATAAAAAAAATTTTCCACTAAGTTGAAGTCCTGAGGATATTGCATTATGTTCAAGAATGTTTTTATAGCCTTATTTTCTTAAAATTTTTTCAAGTCTAACGATGTCACCAACTCCAAGGAAACAAAAGCAACCCGAGAGCATGATGGAACCACAATCATGCTTGACTACAGGCACTAAACAATGTAGCACAATTTTTTTTTTTTCTTCAGTTGATCGTCTCACATAAGCTCTACGCTTGGATCCAAAAATTTCAAATTTGGTTTCATCTGTCCACAGGAATTTTGTTCACTCTTCAATTGTCCAATGATGATGGCTCTTAGCCAAAGCCAACAGTTTCTTTCAATTTTCCGTTTTTTTATTAATATTATTCGGACCGTTACATGACCATGAAATCCTGCTTATTTAAGGCGAAGTTTTACAGTAGATGTAGACAAGGGAGTTTCTCTATTTCTATTAAACATAGCTCGGATTTCAGGTGCAGAAGTCGTCGATTGCATTTAGAAATCAGTGTTATGGTCTTATCTTGTGCTTTCGTCGTCCTGATCGTGGTTTGTCCTTTAAACTGCCAGTCTCCTTAAATCGTCGAATGGTAGTTTGTACTCCTTTAAATGAAACACCTAGTTTTCTGCTAATTCTCGTGGAATAACTTTTTTTATATACAGAGTTATAATACCACTTCTTTTCTCAACAGCGAGATCCTTATTTCTTGCTATGTTTATCAAAAAGCACACAAAATACTATTTCTGAATGATGGATGTCGATTTTGTAAGTTATTGCAAAGCACCCTAGAATCGTCTACAATCTTCTATAACAGTGGTTTTCAACCGGAGTGCCCCAACAACATTCTTGGGGTGCCGTGTAACTTCAGTTTGTTACTTAAAGTTATATTATTTTTTTTTTGAAATTTATACATTTATTTTATTATAAAATGGTGTACAGTATCAATTGCACCGTATCTTTTTAATTTTGTAGTGATCTATAATTTATCTTTATTTAGTACCTCTATATAAAGAATAAAATTATTATATAGGTATATATTAAAAGGTCGAAAACCAATGTTTTAGGTATTTCTTTTGGCCTAGGGGTGCCGTGAAAAAATTACTGGGACACTAAGGGCGCCGTGAAGCTAGAAATATTGGGAACCTCTGTTCTATAATATAAAACAATACTCCCACTTTCTAGAATATTTTAGAATCATCTTAAACGTTCAGGAATCTTCTACAATGTTCTACCACATTCGGGAGTCTTCTACACCCCTCTCTGGAATATTTTCGAATATTCTAGAAATTTTCTCAACTATTTCTTAAATATTATTTGTTTTTGGACTTTTATACATAACAGAAAATATTTTAATAAAATTGGTAAACAAGTTGGTCCTATTTTAATAAAAACTTTGAAAATTAATTTAATTAATTAAAAAATAATAATTACGAAAAATTACATCACTAATGTACGACAGCTGTTCATTCAATTTAGTAAAGTTATTTTCATTTTTCACAGTTTTCCCGCACAAATATTCCACATTTTCTTAATATTATATTTTCCTTTTCCAAGAAACTCAATAATTCTGTTCTAAGAGAAATTCAGCTTTCTTTCTTCAGTTGAATAAATAAATTCCAAAGCGTTGTTCATGGTTTAAGATGTTTATTGTCAGTCTTGTAATAAATCATAAGCTTAGCGGATACATTTTGCATTCTTCTTTTCCAAATGCCTTCGTTCTGTTATTAAGGACAACCAGAATGAGGAACAAAGGTCTTCTGATATAAGGCGAGTAAAGTTCAAACTTCGCTACAGGAATTTATTATAGGGCTATCTTCTGGTTGTGATCTCGTGCAGCTGTCAGGTAGTGTGGTGAAGATGACACCTGAACATATCAGAAGGCATGCAAAGTATTTTTTGTCTTTCCGTTTTAAATAAACTGTTATATCAGCAGATACAATGAAGGCAGAAACAAATCCTTTTCAGCAAAAAACTCCCCTTCCCCTCCGTAAAAAATAAAACGCTATGTCGGATAGCGTCGCTACTCTTTATCTTGGCTGAATAAAAACTTATACTGCTTTTTTTTTCACACCATGCCAAAGAAAGTCTGTCTCGATCAAAGATTTCTGAATTTCTCCTCTCGGAATTTTTCATCCACCAAAATGTGCATACCAATAACTTACAGGTACTAATAATTACATCACATGACCTTAGTTGCTCGAAGAAAACAACCAACCATAAAAAAGGCTATGTAAGAATGAACAAAGAAACCTAACACCTAGATAAATGGAGTAACAGGATATTAAATGAGTAGAAATTCTGAGAAGTACTGATACTGTTTTACAGTATTTTTCAATAAGAACAGAATATTACTACTCGGCAGACGCATGTCAAGACTTCTAAGCGCCCGGATGCAAACAAGAAAATGTGGTCCATCCCCCACAACATGAAAGTGACCCACTGATACTAATCACTTTGCTTTCCTTTGCTTCCAAGCATCGAACTCAACACGGATCTGGTAGTACGTGGTTTGACAACCTTTTACACTGTAGCAGACTCGTCTTGCTGGTGTTCAGGAAGTCAACCCTTAAGTGATATTATTCTAATTTATTATCAATCACTACTCATGAGCCACTTTTTTTTTTTTTTTTTTTCATATAAACTGTTTAATAAAATCACCATATTTTCTTTACTTAGGAATAACTAGATTAACAACCAGAGTGCTACCGGCGAGGCTTGATTGATTCAATGACATAATTGGAGATATCCTATTATTTGTACCACATGAGAGTTATCTACAAGTTCCCCTTTTATCTGGAAATGTTAACAGTTTTTACTATCCGCATGCCAAAAATGTCTGACAATGTTGAAATCAAAACTGTTATCAGGTCATTATATCTTAGGTCATCTGGAGTTACTTTCGCCGGATGAAACTCAACTCCATACTGTCATTCTAACGGTGCCACTTTACATTTTAATTCTTGAAAAGTAGCAGCGTTAAAATTTATTTAGTATACAGTATAATAGTATCTTTTGTATTAATTCTAATATTTATTTTACTTTACATAGTTATCTGAACACTTTTAACGTGTAGCTAGGTGACAGCAACCGACAAAACAATCCGATAAATCCGAAAACAATCAGAACTAACACCATGACTCAAATTATACGATATTACTTACTACTGTGAGTATTCCAGCAATGATTACGGACGTGTACAGAGAGCATCCACAACATCCCATGTTTGTCAAATCCCCAACAAAATATAACAGTACAGTATTCCCAAGCAAGTCGCCCAACAACTCAACGATGGACTGGCGACAAACGCTGTGAACACGTACAGCTGCAAGGCAATGAAAAACATCCCAGAGATAGGCCTCATTTGGTTGATATGCTGATAAGGGCGAATACCGTTTTGTTCAAGTGATTAGATTAAACAATAAAGCTTATCTTCAGAAGTTCCCTTTTAATTTTAAAAGCTGATTTGGATGTTCTGATTGGAATGCGAAAGTAAAAGGTGAAACTTAATTCTTTCGGTAATTAATTAAGGCACGTGAGTGTACGTGAAGCAGAAGGATCTACATATTATTCTGTAGGCTTATCTTATTCACAGTTTGTTTTTGGTTGCACTGTGTTTGTCTGTCTCCCAACGATAGTTTTTCTGTTTACAGGCTGATTCGAACCAAATTTGCTTTAATAGGGCTGTCTTTAAAGCCCACTGCCGTGTTTCTAAAACCTCGCATGTGTATTTGACACCATGACTATTTCCCTTATCATCTTGGAAATTTGGGAGGCCAAAGTAATACCTAATAGGATGAACCGTAACATTTCAAATTTCCTGTCTGCCTCAGTTGCTATATGGGCTAGGCTATGAGATGTTTGAACAATGCACCATCATGTTGTGAATTATGGAACGAAAAAGGGGCACATCCAGGGGATGGCTGCGGGGCTTCAGTCACCCCCAAAGAGTCATCCCCTTCTTTATCCCATCAGGATCCCCGGGCACTAAGGACCCTTAAAAGATAAAGGGATGTGGCTCCCGATAATATTGCTACCTCTATTGATATTATGAATGAAAATATAAACCATTCTTCCTCCTCAAGGTTTTCTACACGTCCATTACCGCCTTAAAATGAACCACGGACTTAGCATATTAAAGCACAGTATCAAAGTCACTTCAACACGAAAAAAACCTAGTTCTGTTCGTTAAAAACCATTCTAATTCTATCTTTAAATCATCAGGAACCTTTTGAAAACTTCTCTCGCACTGCCTCATCAATATCATTAAGGAAGATGATAAACAGAAGAAGTCCCAAAACTATAGGAACTCCGCTTGCACTGGTCCACCCTGAGTCTGATTCAAGCCAAATATGAGAGGTAGAAATATTCAATACTCGAGCGTTGAAACCATTCGCTTGCATTTTCTTCGACTGGAAAGGTACACAAACTGAGCAAATCGGTTCCACAAAGTCACAGCTGACAACAAGCTCCAGACGCTATCGACGTGCTTGTTGTTGCTCCCGCGTCACAATAATGAACCATTTTTGGAACAGTTGTTGGCGTGTGACTAAAATGGCCTAAAAGAAAAAAATAGCACTGAAATGGAAATAAATGAGGTTTAATAATAACTGAGTTTTGTCTTTCGAAATGAACTGATCGGATTCTTTTTGAATTGAGATGATACTTTGGATAATAGAACGTCGTTGACTGTTCAGGGAATTTGTTCGGCCATGAACCTTTGTTTCGTGAAGAATACTAACATATTTACAAGATTACATAATCCTGTATTATTTGTAACTGCTTTATCCCCTGTCTCTAATTATATGTACATCCTCCTAAGTCAACGGGTTCATCACATGGTAGTTATAATTCAGTAAAAATATTTAGAATTATGTTGTTCAATGGCTCTTTTTGGCAGATCAAGGTAGTAGCCTGACTCTGCCGCAGTGGAACTAAAGGGACAGAAGATCCTGGTACCCTGGATATGCCGTCCCTTTAGCTCCATTCGGCAGATATGGAGAAGCTAGAAACAAGATTTTTTTTTTCCAGTCGCTCTTGTGAAGCTCTGTATCTCAAGATTCCTAGACGTAGTTCACTATGGAGCTCCAAGAGGATCACGCCCGCCCTTTTATTAATTTATGAACACTAGCTTGGCTTTATTCGTGTCCCCTTTTTTACTTGAGCCTGAACTCGCTCTTTTTTCTATGACAGATTGAGATTGCTAAAGTAAGGCCATACTTATAGAAATATGCAGAGGGCATAATGGTATCTCCAATCCACTGCTTATGCGCAGTGAATAAATTTACAACGACAGGTGCCCGAATTTTGGATTGTATTATACGGGGACAAAGTCAGGTAAAAAGCTTGGGAATCTCCAACACGAGAACGCTACCATACTGCTAATTTCGCATTCTCCCGCCCCCACTTCAAGCATCACTAATATGAGCAACATTATCACCTTAATTATGGTTATATCGAGATGGCTCGTAATTTTCAGAGTTGTCCTTAGCAAGAGTACATCCCTATACATCCCATTTATTCTCTCGGTACGAATCGGAGAAGCCATAGTATGACAACCACTGGTGTTCTACTCATTCTGTGTTTAAACACCTATCAATTACCTCTACCCAGAAGTCTAACTGTCCTTCTGTTCTCTCTCCATTCCTTCTTTGCTTTTCTACCAGTTCAACATGACATAACGATGTCGCTTACATATAGTCACATCGAGTTATGTCGTATCATTTTGAATGTTTCAAAAATGTCATGTGCAGTGACTTTAGAAGAGTTCATAAAGAAGTTTTTAGCTTTGAGCGCTGCTCTACGTTTGTGATTTTATTATATTTCGTACTGTTTTAATACCTATTTATCTCTATATAATTTTTAGCAATTTAATTGTATTTATTTTTATTTTATTCCATAAATAAATAAATTTATTTATTCTGCTTCCGTCCATTCGGTTTTATCAAGATTTTATTATAGTAAGCTTAAATAGCTTTTCAGATTAGTTAGCCATCATTTCCCTTTGCTAAATCCACGTTGTCTTTCTCGGTATAATTTCACTCATGTCCATTCATCATCGATTCCATACGTTTCCTGCTGCCGAATTAAGCTCGTACACTGTATAACCACTTTATTAGGACCATGAACCGATATCGTATTGACCGAATCACTGCTCCGGCACGAGGTGGCAAAGAGTCAACAAGGTGCGTAAGGTCATATGGGGAATATTGAACCAGTCACGTAACAATATTCCTCAATACCTGGAGCAATATGAGCAAAGGATTGTTCATCTTTCCAGTTTATCCTACAGATTCTCAATGGGATTAAGATCTGCGGATTGGGCCACAATGGATGCTTAAAGTTTTGTTCGTTTTTCTCGGACCACTCTTTCACACATTTGGGGCGGTGGACGTTTGTACTTGGGAATATTCCTGTCCCTATACATAGCGACATTGTCGGTTTAATTGATTGATAACGGTGTTCAGGTATGTTCTGTTTATTCAGTGCTCTCCCTCAAGTTGGATCAAGAGTCCAAATCATTTTATGAAAAAATATCCCCAATACCGTTATACTCCTTCCGCAGCCTGTACTCAGTCTCTCCAATTCCCATGTCCTTCAGTATCTCCAACTTTTGTCCTATATGAACTATCAAATGCCTTTTCTGAATTTACAATACAAGCAAATATTCTTATTCATCTCCATATTTCTTTCCATCAAAATTCTTATTATTATTCCTATCGCATCATTCGTTCGTCACCCCTTTTCAAAAACCATATTGTACTTTTATGATTTTCTCCGTTCTTTCCTTCAATCACTATCCTCAACGTCACCTTTTAATGCATGAGACTCGTGCTTTAAAAGGCAATAACTCTAACAGTATAAAATGATAAGTAGCTTCCAAAAATACTTATCGAATATTTTAATTTTAATGCGCATTAGATTCCTGGACTGTTTCCATCTAGAAATAATGCCTAAGTCCATCATAATTTCTCTTAAGAAAATTTAAAATTCTTCTGTTTACCAGACAGTGGTGTTGTCTTTACAGATTTAGATACATTGATATTTATGATCGCTACCTGCAGATGGTTCTTTAATATGAAAACTCTAAATATCAGCCCTCGTGAGTACCACAGTTGGTAGGATCGTCGCCCTCCTCACACAAGTACGGGAGGAATTTTTATGGGTCTTTTTCACAACGTAGCTGAGTTAGTCAGTCTCAGACGAGGGTAGCATGGTTTTTCTCCCGGAAACTCGGGTTTTTCGTCCAGCAAACAGAAAATCAACCACAGAACACACGCAATTTACAGACAATATACACGAAGCAACATAACCTTAGTTGCCGATGCTCCTAAAACCCAACAACAACCAACCATCTATCTAAATACAGTTGAATGCTTTGAAAAATGGGATCAAGAAATTTGTGTTTAAAAATTTTTCAACGCACGAGCAGGCATCATATTGGTTACAATAAGCAGTGAGTCTAATCGACCCAGAAATAACTGTATATTGCTTATACAAGTTTGATTTTTAGATTGGTTGCTTTGAGAGCAACACCGATTGAGAGCAACACACAGAGAGAGACACCGATTATTGGATTGGTTGCTTTGAGAGCAACCAATCCAATAATCGGTGTCTCTCTCTTTCTCCTGAAAATTAAATTTCCTCCTGATAACACATTCATATATATGCACGCTTGCATGTGTACCTAAACTGTTACCATATTCATCACATCTATTTAGTTTATAGCCCATCCCCAATCTCATTTTTGACTGACTCAATACCGTGACAGTTTTTATATATTGATTATCCTCATCTTGATTCTGTGTGCTTGAGTTAAAACCATAACCTGTCCGGTCATATTTTCATGTATGTCTATCTTTCCTGCGTGCGTTGTTTATCATATTAAAATTCTGCATCCAACATACACTGTGCTGCCACTTTATTAGGTACACCCTTGCTGTTTGCACAAAGGGCTTGTCCCACAATATTGCAAGTCACATAACCACAGTTATGGATGTAAATGCAGCAGAACAGCATTTCTAGTATAAGTTAAGAGTACAAACCGTAGCAAATGAGCTGGATATCATCATTCTTCTCTTTTTTGGTGATTCCCTTCTAGTTCTGACTTGTTCTCTCTCTCTCTCTCTCTCTCTCTCTCTCTCTCTCTCTCTCTCTCTCTCTCTCTCTCTCTCTCTCTCTCTCTCTCAGGGTAATTCAGATATTTTTTTTTTTTTTTGGCTGGTGCAGCATAAGCCTCGGGCTTCCTTGCACCATATAGCTAATAATAATAATAAATAAGAATGGGGAAAAGGAGTGATCTAATGAACTTCGAACGTGGCATGCTAGTAGGTGCGAGATGTGCTGGACAAAGCATCTCTGAAACGGACATTCTCCTGAACTTTTCACGCACCACAGTTTCAAAGGTGTATCGAGAATGGTGCAGTGAACAGAAACATTCTCTCAACGGCACTCCTGTAGAAGAAAATCGCTTATTGATGAAAGAGGTCAGAGAAGGCTGGCTAGAATTGTGCAAGCAAACAGACTGGCAACAATGTCGCACATCACGTCAGAATACAATCTTGGTGAGCAGAACAAAATATCGCAACGGACTAGTCGCACTTTGTCGCAAATGGGCTACAACAGCCGACGGCCACATCGCGTACCTTTGTTATCAATGAAAAACAAGAGCGCACTCCTCCTGTGGGCACAGCAACACCAGCACTGGACTATCGAGGATTGGAAAACAGTTGCTTGGTCTGACGATTTGAAGTTCCTGGTGCATCATGTTGATGGAGGGCTCAGAATTTTGCGAAAACAACATGAATCCATGGACCCGTCATGTCTGACGACTACTGTGCAAGGTGGTGGGGGCAGTGTTATGGTGTAGGGAATGTTTTCTTAGCACACGTTGGGTCTATTGATACCCACAGAAGGCCACAGATTCACGTCTTAATGCCACATCGTGCCTAAACATCGTTACTGACCAAGTGCATCCGTTCATGTTGACAGTTTATCCTCAGTCAGATGGTTACTACCAGCAGGATAATGCGACGGTGCACAAAGCCGGAATCACTATGGAGTGGTTCCAGGAACATGGCTTTTCTTTGCTGCAGTGGCCCGCTAAGTTCGCGGATCTCAATCCTAAGGAACATCTTTGGAATGAGATGGAAAGGGCTGTTTGCTGCAGGCCTACACCTCCGTCGAATCTCAAGGAACTGCTTGACACACTCATATCTGCATGGTACTCCATTCCTGCACAACGTTTTTAGCATCTTGTTCAATCTATGCCTAGACGAATTGAGGCTGTTTTGAACTCTAAAGGAGGCTCAACACGCTACTAGGTATTTGTACATAATAAAGTGGCAGCACAGTGTACAGTTATCCATACGCATATATTGTATATTGCAGCAAGCCAATTCTATTTCATTTCAATCTATCTCGACAAAAATGGCCACTATTCGTATTTTAATTACTTACACAAGAGGTTTTTTTGTCTTAAAATGAATGTTTCTATACTTATTATTATTATTATTATTATTGCTCTTATATTATTTCTCCCTGATTGAGGGTTCCACCTCGTGAAGGATTTTGGTTGCCAAGTACACGGGGTGGTTGTTATGTTTGGTGTTACTCTTGGTCAAGGAACTCTCAGACTATCCTACAGGTGTCTAGGATTGCGACTTTCTGGAGTTCCTTGTAGGTGTTCGCTGGAAGACCTTTTGCTGCTAGGCTGTTATGTATAGTCTTTGGCACCATACCTGTGGTTGACACGATTATCTGGATGGTCGTTACTTGTTGCCTATGCGACATCGCTTTGATCTCCTGTCTTAGGTTCGTGTACTTCCTGATTTTTCCCCCCATGGGTTTTCTGCAGGTTTCCAGGGTTAGGTACCGCTATGTCAATCAGATAGGCAGCCTTTTCCTTCTTGTCCACAAGGATTATGTCCGGTCTGTTGTGCGGGATTGCCCTATCGGTTATTATGGCGCGGTCGCAGTACAGCTTGTGGGTTGGGGTCTCTAGTACTGCTTGGGGTTCGTAATTGTAGTACAGTACACTTTCTTCGATCAACTGATATTTCCTTGCTAGCTTCTGATGTATTATCCTGGCTACCTGGTCGTGTCTATGAGTGTACTCAGTCTGGGTGATCACCTTGCATTCCGCGATGATGTGTTGGATCGTTTCTGAGGCCATGTGACATCGACGACTTGTGCCATCGAACACTCCGGGCTCCTTGGCGATGTATTTTCTATAGTTCCGTCTTGGGTGGCGAGCATGAATCTTTCAGTCTCGGGGAAGAGCGTCCCGCTCGTGAGCTATGCATTGGAAGCAATTTTATCTATGTGATCTTGATGGAGATCATTGTAGTGTCTGCCGTGGAGTGTCTTCTCTGCCCATCTTTCTAGCTTCGTTTGTGCCTCCTGGTTGGAGGGGGGGGACTCCTCGCTTAGGTTGAGTGGGGTGCACCGCTTGTTTATCTTCCTTATGGCCTGCTGGAGTGCTGCTGTGTGTTTCTGGAAGTAATCCTTCAGATTCACTATTGCTGTCTTCGATTGTTCAACGAGGTCTATCCTTCTTTCCGGGCAAATGATAATCTCTCTCTCTCTCTCTCTCTCTCTCTCTCTCTCTCTCTCTCTCTCTCTCTCTCTCTCTCTCTCTCCAAGGCAGATTTAGGGTGGTGTTGTGGCTCTTGGTCACCATTGTCCTTGTCTTTCTCATGATATCCTCCAGCTCGGTGTTAGTCCAATCTATAACCCCGAAGGAGTATTTTAGCATTGGAACTGCTTTGGCTTTAACTGTGTTCCTTCCGTTCAGCTTTGCTTTCAGCAGGCTTCTGAGTCTCTGATGGTATTTTTCGGTCAGGCAGGCCTTAATTTCCTTGTGCTGTAACTGCTGAGCTTGCATCATCCCCAAGTATTAGTAGGCCTCTCCCTCTGCCATGGCTTCGATCTCTTTACCAGTCTGCAGCTAGTAGTTTCGGTTGACTAATTTTCCCTGGTGCAATTCGTGGGTCTTGCATTTGTCTAGACCAAATTCCATCCTAATATCATTGCTGAATTCTTTGGTGATCTGGAGTAGTTGATGGAGGTGCTTCTCGGTTCCCGCGTAGAGCTTGATGTCATCCATGTACATCAGGTGGGTGAGGGTGTACAGGTTCTTCCTTCTTTGAGGTTATAACAGTACTTCCTACTGTTGACTTGACCATGGTACCATAATGTTATCAAGTTTACTATGACAGATATTGTTTCTCGTTCTAGATCGGATCCTTTTGATGTGCCTCGTTTTCACACTAGGTCTGCAAAGTGGCAGGTCTTTGACAAGGTAATAAAAGAAATGTTTACTCCTGAGCAGATGGGTATTATGGAATCTCTTCCTTTGGATAATCAAGTTGAATTTATACAGAACACTATTATACAGGCTTGTGAAGCCTCAATGAAATTTAGAAAGCGCAAACCATATCACGTTCCTTGGTGGTCTTCTACATTAACTGATTTAAAACAGCTTACTAGAAGGACTAGACGTGAATTCCAGAGGGCGAAGAGAAATCCATCGCGTACGGTACTTGAATTGACGGTTTTACACAGTAGATACAAACAAGCAAGACGAAATTATCATAATGAGATTCGCAAACAAAAAAGGACTTCTTGGGAGAGTTTAATTAGCACCCAGGGAAATAGTGATCCATGGGGACTTATTTACAAGCTTGTGACCAAAAAGATTCCACCAGGGGAGATTTTCACTTCTGTCACAACAGCAGAAGGTCAAAGTACCCTATCTTGGTCTTCTACTATAGATAGAATATTAGATGTAATTATACATCAAGATTCTGATACTAATATGTCACCGGAACAAATTGACATCGTACATTTAAATTCTAATTACACAGGATTGACTGAAGAACCTCCATTCTCTCTGGAAGAGGTCGAATGCGCAATAAAATCCATGCGCTCAGGTAAATCCCCTGGGTATGATAAAATTGAAGTAGATGTTGTTAAAAGAGTCTGGAAAATTGTACCAGCTTCAATATTAATTTTGTTTAATTCATGCCTACGAAGTGGTGAATTCCCTAGAGTGTGGAAAAGAGCTTTGCTCAAAATCTTGCTTAAGAATCCCAAAAAACCGGCTGAGGATCCATCATCATATAGGCCTATAGCCCTTCTCCCAGTTCTGGGAAAGGCGCTAGAGAAGGTTGTTGCCAGTAGATTAATTGCAGCATATGCCGACAAAAGACTTGCTTCTGGAGACCAGTATGGGTTTACCAAGGGACGAGGGACAGAAGATGCATTAGTTAGACTTCTAGATATTCAGGCTGATACAGATTCCAAGTATTTGCTCGGCCTCTTTGTGGACTTCAAAGGGGCCTTTGACACCCTTTGGTGGCAAAGTGCCCTGGCGAGGTTCCGGGAGGCCGAAGTGTCCATAAATATATATAAGCTTTTAAAGAGCTATTTTTCTGATCGTACCATTTCTGTCAAATCTGGACTGGAGGAGGTCTCTCGCAGAGTTACAAGAGGATGTCCACAGGGGGTCAATACTTGGTCCCTTGTGCTGGAATCTTGTTTTTGATTCCTGGTTGGTTAAGAGTTTTCCAGCTATTCATATGATCGCATACGCTGACGATCTTACAATATTAATCCAGGGTAATTCTAGGAAAAGCCTTGAAGAATCAGCAAATGCTGTGCTGTTAGAACTCTCCAACTGGTCTTCAACACATAAATTGCAGGTTTCTATTGCAAAAACGTCTCAGATGTTGCTTAAGGGAAAGCTTAACCATGGAAGACCTCCAGTTATTAAATATAGGGAACAATCCATTAAGTACTTATCGAAGACCAAATACCTAGGCATTTAATTGATGATGCTCTCAGTTTCCTACCACATGTTCAGTATGTGAAAGAAAAGGCTAAATTGTTCCTGAGCCGAATTAAACAGATAACAAGACAAGACTGGGGGTCTTAGAGGCCAAACCTTACGACTTCACTATAATTGTGTGTTTTTGTCGATAATTTCTTATGGAGCGGGTGCATGGGGCTTTAGAGCTAATAAAGTTGCTGTAGTAAAGCAACTGTTACAAGCACAGAGGGCTGCCCTCCTGACCATGTCAAGAGCTTGTCGAACTACCTCCACCATGGCTCTTCAGGTTTTGCTTGGGAAACTACCTGTCCATTTTGAAGTTCAGTACCGCTACCTTAAGTATCACCTTTTGAAGAAAATACCGTTGACCTATGATAACATCCAATTAGATCTAAGTGCTCCCATTAAGACTGAGAAGACAAGATTAAGGCAAATTTTTATTGCAAAATGGCAGCAAGAGTGGTCTTCATCTGATATTGGTGCAGTCACAAGGGACTTTCTACCTGTAGCAAGTGAAATTAAAAAGGAGGAGTTAAAGTGGTTTTCGCCGGGCTTATATGGTATGTTTATATTAACTGGCCACGGAAGTATAAATAGTAAACTTCACAAACTGGGACTTTCACCAACAACATCTTGTTTGTGTGGCCAGGAAGAAACTGTTAACCATATTCTTCATCAATGTCATTATTATAACGATCTTCGACGTGACCTACTTAGTGTAGTTCCTAACTTGGACTCCAGCAACAATAAAATTCTGGTTGAGTCTCAGACAGCTTTTAATGCTATGGATGTGTTTGCTTCTCGTGCATTTAAAAGAAGAACCGAAATTAGGTCCTAGTTTTACTGTTCCTGCAAGTTCTTGGATCCTTTATTGGATTAGGAAAGAAATATCTCTCATTTTTGATTGGATTCTATATTTGCAACTGATTAGTATCATAAAGTGCTACACTATACTTTCCTGGATTTTATAATAGACTTGTTCTTGATGTGAAACTGTTTTCTGCAGAATAGGTTTTTTCTGTATAAGGAATTTTGCTCTACTCATCGAGATACTATTTGGCCTTTAGCGTTTCATAGTTTTTGGAATTAATATTACTTTGTGAGTGAATACCACACACAAATTGTATTTAGGCAAGAACTTTTTAAAACATAATTTTGAACCCTGCCTAATGTGATCTCATCTAGGATTTGGACATGTATATTACTTTTGCGTTAACCCTGAAACATTTTATTTATTGGGCCAGGTTATGGCATTACCCTGGCATTACATTGGACGAATCTGTACATAGTGTATATTCTGCTGTGTTCCTGAAGAAGAGGATATTGTACATATTGCACATAGTGTCTTTCTGTGGAGCTTTTCAGAATTCGTGGAATTTGCTTTCACTGTGTTTTTTTTTTTTTTTTTAGAAGATCAATCATTTCTTCAACAACTGAAGACGTTCTGCCTACAAGAGGTTAGGCAAACTGTAATTAAGATGTTTTGCTGATCCTAGTTCCTAGGATGGGATTTTCCATGAGATAGGTCTCCATGGTTAGAGAAGTTAGTCCACTTCTCCACTTCTTCCTACTTTATTCTTGCTTAACTTCTTCTCACTTCTAATATTGGAGAGTCCCTCTGTTGATTCTCCTCTATTCTATCCATTTACCTCCCCAGATCCCAAACTTCTCCCTCTGTATTCCTCTTTTTCCACTTCACTCTCTTTTTCGGGCACTCTCAGGTGTTATGCCCTGGGCTTGCCCAGCAGGAGATAATTGATCCTGGCCGCCTCCACGTGGCGGGGTTGGGGGGTGAGACGTAGTGACCAGGTGTTACTGCTTCTTACCTGCTAAGAGCCAGGCACCGGCCGATAACATAACAACAGAACACATCATAACACTTACACGACCAACACACTACATACAATTGGCCGGTTTTGGCATAAGCTTCAACACAAGAAGTACAATAGCGGCTTATGGGGGGAACCCTGGGATCCGCCACAACAACATATGAATATCCCTGAATATCCCCTGTTGACCATGGTGGATAGCGGGTTAAGTGCTAGACAGAACCACAATGGGCTCAGGGCATCTCCCTGAAAGATTCCTCTTCTGACGGGGATTGGTCTGGTTGTGATTGTCTCGACCTTAATGGTGGTACTCCATTTCGCCATCGTTTCTCTAGGAAGTTTGTCACTATCGGATTGACTTTGTAAATGTTCAGCGACTCTATTAGCCAGCAATGAGGCACGGATTCGAAGGCCTTGCGGTAATCGACGTAGGCTTTGTACATGTCGTGGCACTTCTTGTAGGCGCTTCTTCCATAACCGCAGCATCTATGGTTAATTGCTGCTTGCATCCTTTCTGCTGTTCGGCCACTATGTTCTGGCTCTCCAAGTGGTCTGATATCTTCCTGATTATGCAGCTGGTCAGGATCTTGTACATTGTCGGGAGGCAGGTGATTGGCCTATATTTCGCCGAGTTTCTTGTATCTTCGTCTTTGGGCTTCAGATATGTGATTCCTTGAGTGAAAAACTTCGGGATTGTCTCTGGATGCCTTATCATTCGGGTGAACTGTTCTACCAGGTGCTTGTATGTGCAAGTGAGCTTCTGTACAAGTAGTTGTGGACGTTATCTATTCCTGGAGTTCGCCAGTTGTAAGAGTTCTTGATCGTCTGTTTTACTTCTTCTTCCCGAATCTCCTACCCTCTCATTTCGTGTACATCCTTGGTTTTCTTGCATTCTTGCTCTCTATCCAGGGTGCTAGGCTGTTATGTCTTACTTCCCTGCTCCATATGTTTCCCCAGAACTCCTTAACCGTCTTCTGCTCGGGTGGTCCGCTCCCTTCTCCGAGACTCATGTAGAAGCCTCTTTGATCCTCATCGAAGATTCGGTTGTTTATTTTCCTCTGGAAGCTCTCATTGTATCGGCGTAGTCTCTTGCTGAGTGCAAGAAGGTTCTGCTTCAATGTGTCCAAGTGCTCTCCTATTCTCTGATATATTTTTTTTTTGTCTCATGTTTGCTGTGGACGCTGTCTCTCTTGAGGATGCTCTTCACTTTTCCAATTAATTTCTTACTCCTATTGCCCCTTTGGTACTGGGTCAATTGAGCTACCTTGACTCTTAATTCTTCTATCTTCTGCTGAAGTCTTCTTTCCCAAGCTGGCGGTTCCTTCTGTTTTCGGTTCTTTTTGCTGCTGGTCTCTCTTTTCTCTTCCATTAATCCTTGACTGCTATTGCAGCACAATACATGGCTGTGTGGATGGCTTCCAGTGTTGCACCATTGCTGTCGAGGTAATGCGGTATTATGTGCCGATTGAGGTGGTCTGTGACACTCTGTGGCTTCTGCTTCGGTATCACGTGAGTGTTTGTGGGATCTATTCCTTTGAATCAATTAGGGCCTTCTTCCACTCGTCCTCTATTCTGCATATCATGACCTCATCTCTTTCCACTACCACTTCAGCTGCTGTGGGTTGTATTTCTTCTTGCTCTTCCTCCTCTAGTTCGGTGGTGGTAGTATGTTCTTCCTCCTCTAGTTTCGTATTCTTTATCCTTTGTAGTTGATTGCTCACGTCCTGCTTGATTTCTTTTCCAAGATTGCAGGAGCTATCAGGTTTTTCGTGACGATTGTCCTTCTCTGGTTCGCTGTTCGGTGACCTGAATATCCGGGATCGTTCCAGCCACTTGGTATTTAGTCTCGCCCTGTGAGTTGTCATATGGGTCTCCAGCTTCTTTATTTCGTAGTATGTTTGCATGATGTACGTATTCATTTCAATGCTCCACTTCATGCGTTGGTGTTTTTATCTTCCTGGGTGGTCACTAGCGCTGTTGCGCAGGAAGCATTTCCTGTTGGTGGGCTAAATGGTCTTGCCCTTCTCTTGGGGTAGCCATATGGAGGACAGCACCACTTGCTCCAATGTCTTCCTCGGGAGACTGTCTCTGATTTTTCGAACCGACCCCTCTGCCTAAGGGCTGAACGCAAATGACTTTATCCTACGCCACACTCCATGCAGTATGATTAATATTTCTCTGCAGCATCATCCATCTATGGACCTGTTTAGCTTCGGCTTATGTCCAGTGGTAGTTTGCGGGAGTGACGTCAGATGGCGCCACAATCTGCCTTAGCTGCCACTCCGACCTTGGCGTAGGCAGGTCCTTTGGAGCAACTTTCACGATGTTTATTTATTTATTAATTTTTTATTACTATTAATTTATTTATTACTATTATTATACCAGTCTCCCAGCGAGATGGAACCGCGTTCGCTTCGGCCAAGGCGGTACTCGAGCTCGGGTACATCAGGCTGGTAGTCCAGTGTCGTAGCCACTGGGTCACTGCGCCCCTATTATTATTATTTCTCTTTCGAGACGCCCATTAACAGCATGTACGTAGAGGGTGTGGTTACATTATTTCAATATTTGCATGAACTTATTTACAAAATCTGAAGATGAAAACATACAGAGCATGTGGTTGATAAATTAATTATTAAGTAGTTTTAACAATACGAAATTTTTAGAAATCTTCAAGTACCGTGTTAGTAGACTAGAAAAGAATAGCGAAAGCTTAAAAAACGGTACTCACCTTGAAATTAATCTGCGATGGTTTACTTAGGTAGCGTGGTTAATGTTTAAGTTGAATGGTTAAATTGAAAAATTAAAAGGGAGGGAAGTAGGTAAAAGTTGACTGAGTTAAATGGGCGCAAGGAAACAGAAGTGTACACATCCAAATCCTTGGTTGTCATCGAAATAAAAAAAAAGAAGAATAATTAAAAACTATGTAAGTGAAGCCAATAGTCTTAACTAACGAAAGTCCTCGTAAAGACTATTGGCTTCACTTACATAGTTTTTAATTATTCTTCTTTTTTTTTATTTCGATGACAACCAAGGATTGGATGTGTACACTTCTGTTTCCTTGGGCCCATTTAACTCAGTCAACCTTTACTTACTTCCCTCCCTTTTAATTTTTCAATTTAACAATTCAACGTAAACATTAACCACGCTACCTAAGTAAACCAATGCAGATTAATTTCAAGGTGAGTACCGTTTTTTAAGCTTTCGCTATTCTTTATTAAGTAGTTTTAATTAATTATTAAGTAATTGCTAAGAAGTAAATATTATTATATTAATTATTAAATGAGCGTTCTTGTTATATTTGCACCTGCCAGTATGCGTTACCAAAGATTTCTGTCCTATACACTTTGTCTGTACATAGTTTCTTTGGATCTATGTTTAATTCATTAAAATACTTAACAGTATTTGCTGGGAAGAATCGCCCCAGAGAGTCCAACTGAGTCAGTTCGCACTTGAGACTTGGTTCTTCCACATTTATTCTCGGTCGTATCATTCGAGGGCGAATGATCACATTTCCAACTTTCGGCGCATCTAATCTCCGTTAGTAGCTTTGTCATAGTTAATATGCTTCTAGCAATGAAAATATACTGCCAGAAAACTGGCAACATCTCTCCGCGAATGTGCCTGCTATGAAGACATTAGGAATGAGCTGCGAAATGAAGTCCCATCCTTCAGGATAAATCAAGCTGACCCCACATCACTTGTCTGCACTCCAGGCGTTTGCAGCTGCTGTCTTTGCCAGAAGAAAAGATATGCTTACAACTAATGCATAGCCCCATAACCTCAAGCACCATTCAAAGATCAATCTATTGACCTTTTCAGGTATATTATTTTTTTTCTCCCTTTCCTTGTCTCTTTTTTTTTTTCCTCTCAAAATCTGCACCACAGGCGGATGTTTTATTTTTCGTTGTTGCTGTTGTCCCTCTGTAATGGGCCCCCAGAGGATCCTGGCAACACCAGATGGGCCAGGGTCCCTTTTGAGACGGTACGTGCTATACTGGGACTGGCCACACCTTCCCGTGGTGTGGACGAGTACCCAGAATCATCTGTCCAGGTGACTGATGCTTCTGGGTAGCCAAGAGGCCAGAACAGAACATACACACACAAACCTACACCAACACATTTCTGGCTCTTTACAGTTGATTCTGTTCTTACGATGGACCTGAAATCTTTACTGGTTTTAGGATTGTTTATTTTTGTACGATGGACCTGAAATCTTTACTGGTTTTAGGATTGTTTATTTTTGGAACTGGTTTTAGGATTGTTTATTTTTGGAACTGGTTTTAGGATTGTTTATTTTTGGAACTAGTTTTACATAATATCTCTTCCATGCTTTCGGGATAACCCCGTCACTTAGAATTCGTTGGAAGAGGAGGTGGAGCGGGTCGATTGTGTACGCAGTACATATTTTTACCATGAATAATGGGAGCTGGTCCGGCCGGCCCGATAGTTACTTTACTGGGGAGAAAGTTAGTTTCCCTTAAGTTTTCCCTGGTGATATTAATTTCACATAATATTATGTTTCTAGCTTGGTTAGTGTCAGTGGTATCCATCAGTTTTTTAATCATTTGCTGCATCTCGTGGATGTTTTCCTCACAATTTTTCTGTTTTTCATTCAGAGGCTTTCCGAATGTGGCTTCTGTCCAGTCTCTAAAACACTGGTCCGTCATTTATTTTTTGTTGTTTTTTGCTTACTATTCTTTCTTTTTAGTTTTTCCCTTAACCTCAACGTATACTTGTCTTTTCATTCGAATGAACTTCGCCCTTTCACATTTGTACATAGTCCGATCAGCCGGGTTCCCAGTTCTTTTCCACTGAACCAAGAGTTCGCTCTATCGGAGATCTTTAATATTTTCGCTGCTCCTAGACAGGCAATATGCAAGAGTAATGGCGAAATCTCGTCTATGGCTTCTTCAGTAGACATTTTTAGGCTTTGAAAGTTATATTGCGCTAAGCATTGCAAGATGACCTGGCATTTTGTGGAAAATATCAAATTCGGTTCATTACCCTGGTATGTGCTGCAGTTCTGGTTGGCAGCTTGTCTTCGAAGAGCAACTTCCATTGAAAGCGCACAGTGGTCAGAAGAAAATTGTAAGGAACTGTCTATTAAGTTAATATCTTATGTAATAAATTTAATCCAGGCACTGTAATCCTCTTGTCGCAGGTGTTGTTAATTGTTTCTTTTCAAGCGCTTCTGTGTGGTGTCTACTGTGGTGTCTAGCTCTGCTTTTGCATCTTTATTCCTCGACAAAGACATCTTCAGATCTCCTAAGATGAGTGTGTTAATATTTACGTCTAAATTTGAGACTAGCCAGGTAAAAAAACTAATTTCTGGTCTCTATCGTATGTTCTTAGAGCTGAAGCTGATGTTATTGCAACCCTCAGAGCGTATCGAAGACAAAAGTCTCAAGGGCCTCCTTGTGCGAGGAGAACCACATTAAATTTTGTAAAACGTTTTGAAGAAGGTTACGTAACTGCTAAGCCTAAATGTGGTCACCCATCAGCATTACAATGAGTGATGCAAAGTACTCGCTGTACATCTCGTGTGGCGCCGCGTGCTAATCGCAATTTTGCGCTCTGGTGCTAATTGAAATTTGGCGCCCCCTTTAAAATTTTCTTAATATGTGTATGTAAGTTTCAGGTTTTCAGGCGCCCTTGTACGTTGGTGCCCGGGTGCAGTGCACCCCTTGCACCCTCTACAACCCACCTCTGTCATCTCGTGTAACTTGTATTCTCTGGAGCATGGTGCATAAAGCTTTAAAGGTAGACCTCCACCTGGTTCCGTATAAAATCAAATATCTCCACCAATTAGAACCATGATTTCAACAGATTGACACGGTTGCGCAGGATCCAGAATGATTATTTCATATCCTATGAACGGATGAGCTTTACCTTAATAGATCTGTAATAGGTACAAATTGTAGAATATGGGTTAGAGAAAATCCTCATGTGCACACTTCACCCATTAAAGGTTACGATTTGTGGAATATGCTATAATTGGCCCCCTTTTTCTTTTAAAACCATTAACAATCGACCGAGGGAATTTTGAGACATGCACAATTAATGGTACACGATAACTTAGCCAACTGCAGACTAAAATTATCTCAGAGCTTAATGAACGTGATTTACATAGAAGCATAATTTTAATACATGATAGCGCCGCGTCCCACATTGAGAAATAATGTCAATCATCTATGAGAAAAATTCACGGAAGAAAAGTTATCAGTCGCTATTTTCCACATCCTGCAAGATCACCCCTAACTCCAGTAGGCCTTTGGTTGTGGGTATATCCGAAACCGTTATTTACAGAGATTTCCTTTCAGCTCTGATTTTGAAACGCAATCTGTCGGGAAGTAATAGTAATAGAGGCATGTGATGCAAGAAAGCAAGCGTATGAGCTTATGTAGCATCAGCCAAAAAAAAAAAAAAAAATTCGCACAACCATTCCCTCTAAAAGTTTGTCCAGTTCCTCCTTGAATTTATTCATTTTACCCGGAACAGAAGTTAAACTAAGTAGTGGACATTCCATCAGAAATTTTGATGAAGACAAAGCACCTTCTTGAACAGTTCTCAAAACTGTTTCGCTATATGCCTACAGTTTTCTAGTTATTAATTTTATTTTTAAAATACCATTCTGTACTTAGTTTTCCATGGGCACAAATAGATTTTTTGAAAAAGGAATCATGAAAAAAATTTATTACAAACATAAATCTTACAACTTAGAAATATACACATTTTATTCACAAATCTCTCAGCGTGTTACAAAGTCATTTAAATTGTATTCATTATTCAATCATTGCGCATAAATTAAATACACTATTTCTTATTTTTCCACGTGATTACGGCACACCTCTAACTTACAAAATTCTAAATCGCTGCTTCGGTGCCTTTCTTCCTACCCAAATTATGTGTTCAGTTTTTCACTAGTTGCAACGGATCCTCTCTTGTTGCTAGAGGAACAACGATGCAAAGCATATACCTATAAGTCCCACGACGAATACACAACCGAAGAATATGAAACACAAGTTTAGCAACCAAAAAGAAAACAAATACACGGTGCGATCGCAGTACGTTGCCTGTCCAGGTTCATATGATGGCGGATAGATTCCATACACGGAAACACAACCTGAAACAAACAAAAAGACATTTAATTACAACCATAAAAAATAGCAACACTAAGAATAAATTGAGTTTCCTAAAGCAAAACGATGGCTAACTAGCGGTTTTGTTTTGATATTAACACATACGTCAATACTGTATATAGATGGAACGAACACGTGAAGCTGATATGAAGGAGAGTTCCATTTCTTGAAAAGGTAGGCGCTCGTAATATAGTGGCTCCCAATGTATGTTGGCAAAGAGGCTCCAAAGCAATAATTGTAGCAAGAGACTTTGATTTAGCGCCAGGGAGAACCAGGTATTGTTTGAAAAATTGTGATTTGAGAGGAGTTTCAATTTTTTTCAGTTTAAAAACAATTCTTCCAGATATAGGGTATTTTTGGCTTGGGAAAAACAAAATGCTGAAGGCCTCGGGCCACGTAGGTTCTCGAAGGTGGAGATCTAGGGCTGCAAGAATAGTTCTTTACCACTAATTGTTTTTTTCGAAATAGAATCAATTTTTCTTATCAACTTTTCTATTTACAGTTTATTTTTTTTTACATCTGATAATTAATTACTAAAATACAACAATTATTATATGATGTAATAACATTGTGTTTATAATTTAAGGCTGCCCATATGGCCGCGGGCCGCACAATGTGAAGGAATGGGTCGCGGGATTGATATCCCTGGTGTAAAGTAATAATGTTTTTAAATAATTCTACTGTGTAAGATTGTGTGCTTTAGACACTGTTAGTAAATTGAGATAACATCAGATTATAAACAAAAGGAAAAAGATTGTATTTAACTTAAGTTGATAAAGGCACATAATTTCCTTAGTTAAATATTACAAAGTAGAAATGTGAGAAAATAAAGTCGCATTGTTGATTTACTGTATACTTATTGAGTTAAACAACTATACCCTCACGAATGTATTTACAAACTAGTGACTGGATGTTTGTTGAAACAGCGCTTCTCAAACTGTTTTTTGAAACTATTTGGTGAGTATCACAAATCAACATGTTAAGGAACGGCATTTGATTGATTCGGAAAATTTAAATCGGACGCATCTTATTGATAAATTCTGTTTCAGAAATCGTTAACTGAGGTCGTGTCCCATTTTTCCTAATTTATTCAAATCAGATAATTTATTCATATCATTCATATCAAAGCAAATGAGAAAAAAAAGGGTTAAAAATAAAATTTGTTAAAATCCTTACCTGCTATAAACCAGCCAAAAGCAAATATATTCAACAATGTAGTGATCCAGCCAATAACAGTTGGTCTCTCAGGCATGGAGGCATCTGAGAGCCTCCAAAATCGCTCTCCAATATTGATCAGGTTATTAATAATCATTACAAATCCACCAACAGTTAGCATAATAGGAATAAACGGTCGATAAGGACAGTCGTTAATATACTGAATTCCTTAAGAGAGAGAGAAAAAATGCTATAAATCCATTCTAGTATATTTTTTGTATTGATAATTATAAACTAATGTTTTGAAATAATGTGATTATTACAAATTACATTATGTTTTACACACTAGGAAAAATACAGCGTATTTATATTTCTACTTTACAATCAGAATTACATCAAATAATCAACAAAACAAAATGTGATAAATTTCCAAGTATAGGATTTATTTTATCATGTGAATTTAATTAATTCACACGATCAAATTTGAATTTTCATCAAGATTTTCCTTCGAAATTTTTATAAAATCGACTATTATTGTTGTTGAAACATAGTACTCAATTCATTGTGTAATGAATTTGTTTACATTTAACTTAACTATTTACATTTAACTATTTGTTTGTATTTTGTGTGCTGAATCCAATGGTGCCATCGGTTTTTCTCTAGTATCAAAATTTTTGTGGCAATTAAAGATCTCATGTTCTTGCGACATTTCTATATGTTACATAACTGAATACCAATATACTACTTTACTGGCCGTTTCAAGGATCACTCATTTATTTCTAGCAAGTTTTAGAGCTTTTCCTCTAATTGTCTTGAAGTCCTTAAAAGTTTTGCTAACCAGTTGTTTGACGTCTTGACTGGTTTTCAGGATACTACCGTCCGAGGTTGTCAAAATAATTATATTTTGTTGTTCCCTAGGTGGGGATTCGTGAACATCAGTAGGTACAAGATGAATTAGTCAGACAGGCCTCTTTGCGCGAGCTGAGCATAGGTACTGTGTCATCAGACAGGGAATGATTCAATCAGTCCCTGTCTAGTGACTGGTTGACGCTGTTCTTTGCCTCAATGGATATGGTCGAAAAAACTGACAACTTTCCTCTAAGAAACTGACTCCAAAATGAAGTTCCTCACTCGCTCTAGTCCTTTCATTGTCGATGAAGAGCGCTGTAGTAATGTTCTCCAAATTAGATTATGTCGAGCAAAATATTTCCAGCAGCTTTGGTAACGCTATTGACTTCACTGGTGAGAAACTTGACCACTTCGATTTTAAGACTCGAGATGGCTTCATAAATGGACGATACAGCCTGACAATTATCTTTGTTATATAAAATACCAAGCTCACTAGAAGCTGATAACCCAGCAGAAATTTTCTGATAAACGCTTACTAAATGACCGGATTCGAATTCCTTCAATGACACTAGAAAATTTTATTGGGCTTTCGCGAACGATTAAATCAACCAGGTTCACAGCCAACCTGGTTGATTTAATCGTTCTCGGGAGAAGGTTGCACGATTTTTTTTCTTGGAAACTTTGGAATTTTCTGTTATTAAACAAGCAAAAAAATCTCACAGAATAGTGAGATTTTTTCACTATTCTGTGAGATTCACACACACACACACAGAAAAAAAAGCATTTCTTATGAGCGTAACAATCATAAAAATTGCGTACTCATAAAAAAGTGTGATTACTTCAAAATTTGGAGCACTGCTGCCAGATTGATTCCAGCTAGAGACCTCCAAAGTTCCTCAGCACGGTATTTTCTCCGAACAGACTGACAGACTTCAACAGACACATCCCAAAGTGCAATATTTCACATTAAACACACTTGAAATTGATCTAGACCCGTAGAACTCCAACTCGAAGTACAGTGCATCTGCCTTTTAAATTCCGATAAAATGTTAAAGAAAAAATTCCCTTATGTGTTCATCGATCTTTGAGCAGATAAGATAAGTTTTCTATACCACACCCATAATGACCGTGTTGACGTGTAGCGTTAAAATGAATAGGGCTGTTAGCGTTTGTTACTTTTGTAATTCCATATAAAAAGATAAGTTTTCAATAAGTCAACATGATCATGTTGCCTTTTAAGATTCCTCTGAATATCTGTTATAAGATTCATTATTGTTATTAAAAATAACTGTGATTATTAAATAATTTTATGATTATGTTAATAAATATCAACAATAATGCTAACTGTATAATTCTAGGACAAAATACATACCGATCACTGCCATTACAATTGGGATAGTAAGTGTCACAACTAAGATAAAGGACCACACCACTGCAAATATAATGGCAGTTAATTAGGTTATATTCACTGTATCTTCAAATCCAATGTACTTTTAAATATAGTTTCTTATAATCTACTTACACCTTATATTTTATTTATATTTTATTAGTGCGTTGTGGGAAATAAATGGTATAATTTAAAAATCAATGCATTTGTGCTTAAAAAGTTTTAATACATAAATAGAAAAAAACTTGATGATGTAGTAGCTAATGGTTTATTGATTTGACTTTACGCTTGTTTTGCACGACTAATTTGATAACAAGAACAGGGAATGGGTAAGAAACGTAATGGGAGGACCATTTACAAGAAGGTTAATTACAGAAACGTTACTTTATTTTTATTTTTTTTAATAAAAAATAAAATAAAAAAACAAGCGAACCTTTAAGGTCATGGAATCTTAAAAATTCACAGTATGGCCTTATCGATAATACAAAGAGTTCTAATATACGGATTCCATTTTTTCAATGGTAAACAAATATCACAGACAATACCTTGTACTTTACAATACTTGCCATTAAATGCACTTAACTAATTTCAGTGTCGATAAAGTTTAATTACAGCACTCATCATTTATTCGTTACAGGAGACGAGGATCAAGCCAATCGTAATGCATAAGTGTGATTGTGAGAGCAGCTAAAAGTTGCAAGGCGACACTTGAAGGACTGCTGCCAAAGTGAATAGAACATCGAGAACTTTTCTTTTTTGATGAATCTGGGAAAGGACAGATAACGTGGACTTTAAGATAGCAATCCTTTCAACAACAGGATGAGACCTGATGTGGACTTAGATGATTAGAAATCCTTTCAGCAACAGAATTAGGCCGTTCGAGGTTGTTGCAATACAAGAATGTGAGGTGCATGGAACTGTGGTTCGGTCAAAAGAGAAGGATAATCAGTGCTAGAGTGACGATGTTACAGATCTAGTGGTTGAAGAAAAAAAAAACTTCTCGTAAGCTTACATAGTTCATACGACAGTATGGACTATGTAACCCTTTACGTGATGATACGATAGGATAAAGCATAGGAATCGAATATACTTAAGTCTAGACAGATTCGATTTGCTGATGAGGAAATTTTTAGGATGGTGACCAAAACCACGCTGCTATTATCCAGAACAGTTATTAGTTGTGTTAGCTAAGTTCTCGGACAGCTAAGGACATGATATATCAGTGTATTTATCTAACTGGAGATAAAACTATGCAACCTTCCCTCGAGACCGATTAATTTGAACAGGGTGGATAAACCCCATAAGAATTCGTCCATGGGCTTCGAAAAGTGTGGAAAAAACAGAGATTGTAACCACTGTGCTAGTTGCAAAAGTTAATCAAAAACGGATGCCACTAGTTGTTTAGAGAGTTGAATTGAAACCTTAACAAATTTAAATATGTTTGCGAATCTTTTAATGATGTCAAGGGATACGTTAAGAAATAGTATAAATAATATTTCGCAACGCAGTAATGCGTCGCCATATATTATTTCTGTTTCTTAATGTATTATTTACACTGTTTAGTACTCTGCTGGTAGCAGAGTACTAAACTGAAGTCATTGTGCTTGTTCGCCGAGAGTAGGAAAATATCACCAGTGCAGTAAGAGAAGTTGGATTGTGTTCATCTGGAATTTAAGTGGAGGAGACACATTTGTTAATAAAATATGGATAAAAGATTGAAGAAGACGACAATTTCACAATAGAGTTGAGAGCTTGCTGTAGTAAAGTATAATCATCGTATGTAAGAAGTTATGGTTTGGTAAATATTTGTCTTTGGCGAATAGTTCGCATTGGACACTGCAGTCATGAGATTAAAGAGACAAACATTAATGTGATTGACGAAAATATGAAAAATAAGAGACCAAGCAGAGATCCTTGTGAAACACGGAGGAATCAAAAAACTCAAACTATTATATTAGAGCCACCTGTAATTTCTTACATATACCCATTTATTTATTATGTCTGTAAATTGCGTGTGTTCTCTGGTCGATTTTCCTGTTTTGGACGGAAAAAACCCAGTTTATAGGGAAAACACAGAGGAAACAGAGGGCAAAAGGAATGTGTTATCATCGACTCTGACGGCTCTTTGAGCAAACATCTCTGTAATGGGAGTGAGCAGAGGGGAGAAACACTGTAGAGTTGCAATTTACTTAACTGGGTTTGAGACTGGACTAAGTTGAATGCACGAGACAGTCTAAATACAGAATTACAGTGTGAAGTCCGTTTTCAAAATTAGACTAAATGAACTGACAGAAGATGGGGATACCAATGAAATGTTACCGTGGCTTCCTTATGTCTGATCACACACGGGTTGCCGTTTTCTCAGTTTCCAGAAATACCATAATTTCTCCAAGTATTATAACCTTGGACTGATAATCCACAAATCAGGAGCATTCAAAAATACCCATGGATCGGGTTAACAGAATGTACTGATAGTCCACATGAGTTATATTCAACTCATTCCGATCAAAGGCACGTGGTTTCAATCTTTAATTGCAGTCACATCAAGTAGAGTTTGTATAAGCTGTATGGAATTCACTTTGGCACAAATAATGTACACCGCATTAAGCCTGAAGGTGTCCTCACTGGATGCTGCTCTATATGGAATAATTTTCTACACGGTTTTCAATTATGGTTTTATACTTGTATTAGTGCAATGAGCACTTGCTTCTCTGCTTTGTATCACTGACGTACGAATGGAAATCATAAGAAGTTAAACAATAAAATTTCTGTTTGATATGCGTAGTCCAAAACGACCACATAGACACCGTATTTGATAGTCACGTGAGCTTGAATCATAGTCAACTCAGTGTACAACTGTACTCCCCCACGTTTGACCACTCAGCTCATGAATATTTTTTTTTCTCTGCTTGTGCTATACGATAACCAGTTTCCCTGCACTTCTCAATGAACAAAAAATTTGAGTGAATAAAAACAAAAGTACAAGTAGAATCATCCGATTCACTTACTTAACGTTACATTCCCTGTATCCGTATGCTATACCTCTTGCTCATTTTCTTTTCGGCGTTACTAGCGATTCACTATTTGCATGTTCCTGTAATTATTGAACTTATAAAATTTGAAAAACTGTTACTCCAAAAATAGGAGTACTCGTATATACTGTACAAACAAAGGGCATCTAAATCAACTCGGGGTATTTGTCAAATAATTTTAATTAAGTAAAGATGTTCGAATGATATTTTAAATCTCACATCACTTACCAGAACCAAAAATCATTAATAACAACGAAACACATAAATTACAGCAACCTGTTGACTCCTCTTTCGCTCTTCTAACTCGATCCATCAGAGATGTTGGTGCAAAGACACTGCCTATAAAGGAAAAGTTGTTTATGCAAAATTTCCTGAGTGCAAATAAACACATTGTAATTGTATATTAATGATGTTTCTCTCTCTCTCTCTCTCTCTCTCTCTCTCTCTCTCTCTTACATACCTTACTTTATCAGCTGATAAAGTAAAGTATGTAAGAGATGTACGATCGCAAGAAGTGATTCAAAGAATTAGTTGTACAACTACTATTTCAGATTTAAAGAATTCAATCCGTCGGTAGGTAGTGAAGGCACTGGAGAGAACACAATTGCCCTATCTTGATTGCTTATTAGAAAATAATGGTGACGCGTGGAGAGTTGCTTGAGAATAAAGATTAGTGAAAAAACTATCTTTGTCTTATTTTTAATTTGATTAATTTGCGCGTCCTTTGTAGTCAAGTTTTATTTATTATTTTTTTAAAGTAATATACTGATTAACATACTTCCACAATATTACTCTTCTTCGAAAGAGTAAATACTTCCATATATACTTATTACAATAAAAAAACGGTTTTTCGATACCCTATAGTTTGAGTTGTTATTTTTTTAAAAAGTTTTAAGGTACTTTAACCACCTGTACAAGCAAGATGATTGAGTATTAGCTAACGCTAAAATTCGCAATCATATAATAGCATATAGTTTTCGCTCCTAGACAAAAATTACTATTTTAAATCATATAATAAAAAACAGTAAAGTTGGTAAAGCATTTAAAATACAGAAATTAAAGCACTTAAAATCGTTCGAATTTTAAATGTTTTAACTTCCGGAATTATTCATACATTTTTTAAATTTATCATTTAATCTTGGTTTTTTTATTCTTATCAGCAAGTTTAATTTTAGATATAAACATCCAACTTACCGTTCACTGGTGGAGACTTGGGAGAAGATTCTCCTGGAGGTGCATTATTTGCGGTCCCATAATTGGAAGGTTTCGGAAATGAAGAATTTGAGTCGGCCATTCTTTCTTCTTTATCTGATATGAAAGAAATATACATATTCAAAGACTTATACGTTTCATCAAAATCCAAGGAGGTTTTAAAGAACCTCCTTGGATTTTGATGAAATCCAAGGAGGGTCTTCAGTAACTTGAAGTAAGAAAGGTTTAAGAACGAGCAATTGTCCTAAAAGTCGTGTATTTACCTTCATGCTAACAATGACTTTATTGGAATAAAAAAGCAATGCTAATTCACAATGACAGCTACAACTTGACAGAGATGTAACATTATTTAGGTTGATTCCTGATAGTCAGTATGCTCACATGGAATTTAAGTTTACAAGAATCCCGAGTAGACCGTTATAGTATGAAATATCCGGCACGACGACATTTTTGTTTATTTATTAGTAGGATTTGAAAATATTTTTGAGCTTAGAATTCGGAATTATAAATTATATATTTATAATTTATTCTATAGTTATTCTGTTATTATATGCTATAATTTTGTTTTCTTCCAATAAAACGATACACATTTTCAGTGTGGTCGAGTTGGTTTTTAGCGAGGGTTGCATTATTTTCTCCTAGAAACTCGGATTTTTCAGACATGATGCGTTGACTCCTCTTTCAAAACAAAACAGATTGTATATTAAAACTTCAAAACATAATATTAGCGTCCTCTGTTTTTTTTTTTTTTTTTTTTGTAAATGGAAATTTCCCTATTTTTGAGTTAGAAGATATACTGTCTGTATAAGTCAAGAAATAAGAAATGTCTTACATTTCGATGAATACTGGGGGATTAGGATAAGTTTTTAAAAATACAGTCTTTCATTACAGCTACATTAGGCTGCTGCCACATGAAACTTTATCATGCAATATACAGCACTTTGAAATAGGATAGTAGGAAAAGTAGTCAAACGCAATTCTACAACAGTTTAACAGCTGTACTGCCCAAACAGACATTAAGGCAAGAAGTATTACAATATGTGTTTCTGTTAGTAACAAAGGAAATAGGTTAGAATGTCATGTATTAAAAACCGGCATGACACACAGTGCTCTACACAATTAGCATAGAGAATACATGCATGAAAGTTTGCTTTGTAAAAAAGTTTAGCAGTCAGATCAAAATATTAAATCTCGTAAAGATTATCACACAACAAAGTTCATGCTGGAGATTACGTAATCTTTAAAATTCCGACCAGTGCGTTATTTTAGTGAATTATGTGAACCCAATCTTAGTGTCATAAGTTCATTTCCATAATTTTTGGAAGTCACCGATTCGTACTTCCGATCGGTATGATCGGAAGTACGAATTTTGTACGAATTTTGTTCGGAAGTACAAAAAAAGGAAGGAGGGGAGAAACCCAAAGATTAAAGAATAATCGACTATGGTTATTTTCGATTTAGCCAAACGAATTTTAGTTTCTACAGTATTAGTCATTTGTTTTAGTTAATAAAGGCTATCTATAAACCTCATTTCGTAATTAATCACGACGCATAATAGTGTGATCAATGGTTACTGTTTCGCTCGTTCTAAACCCAAATCGGTTCATGTTCTTATGTACGTATTTAAGACTACAATGATTACAAGAAGCTAAAGGTTAATAAGAAAGCAAACTGGTAAATTTAATTAAGACAAACAACCTTCCCAGAAAAGTCATAATTAAAGTTAAACCAGAAAAATTAAATAAAGTATAATTTATTATAGAAAATTTCCCTATAATAACTGTGATAGATGCCTTCCACACCGCCCGGATTGTTCGAGACTGGTTCGTGGAACATGAGGAAGACTCCAGATATTGTCCTGGTCTCGAAATTCCCCAGACATCAATCCCATCGAACATCTGTGGTTTGTGTTAGAACAGCAAATCCGATCTGCGGCGTCTCAACCACAGACCTTACAGGAGTTAAAGGATCTGCTGGTTACGTGTTGGTACCAGATACCACAAGACACATTTAGAAATCTTGTAGCGTCCATGTCTCGCCGGGTCCGAGCTGTTTTGGCTGCACGTGGAGGACCAAGACCATATTAGGTAGGTGGTCATAATGTATTTTGGCTCATTGGTGTAACTACAAAGTGTTTCCTAATTCCCAGAATGCGCTGTAGGAGTCATACTAACTAGACGACAGTTACCTGAACAGTGACAAAGAAATAAAATTCCTAAGGTGGGTGACCTTCGACGAATTGTAATTATAGAATCATCATAATCAAAAATATCGACAGTGTGATAAGTTAAGCAATGCTTCACATACTTAACAGAACTTATCTTTGAGGTAAGTTGCCAAACTGAAAAGAAAACAAGGAGAACTGGAAACAATTCTATAAAATATTTTGCCGACACCTAGGTACGTTCCGGTTGTTAAACCTCCAAGACAATTTTTTTTTTTTAATGTTCAGGTGGTCTGAATTTCTAAATTTTTAGAAATCCTAAATTTTAGGAATTTCTAAAAGCTCCTCTAGTCGGGTCTATAGTTAGCTTATATTTGTGAAATGATGCGTTCAAAATTGTGTGATGAATGTCCTCAGTACGGCTTGAAAAATGTCTGTGGAAAATTTAGGGCCGACCCAAGCTTTCTTGGCACCTTAGGCGAAATTTTTCAATTGCGCCCTTCAGTATTGATTAGTGATGTAAAAATCCATTTTTGCTGCAAAAATTATATAGAAGTTATCAGATAAGGTTTTTTGTTATATTTTCCCTCTGTTTATAAATGTGATTCCTTTTTATTTCTGTTACCCAGTGTGGAGTAATTTCTTATTTCAATTTGAAGAAGGACTTTAATGATTTTACGTTATATATTTAATTTTATATATTTCATTTCAATAAAAGAATTAAAAAATAAATAGAAGTACAGGAGAAAGTATCTTACAATTCAGATATAATTGTTGTAGGATATATTAAATAATAAAAATTCATGGAAGGAGCTAATATACTAATATAATGTATGACATGACAATAGTAATGGGTGCGAGGTTGGCCTGTGCAGACATTGCTCCTTAAAGCTCTTCAAACAGAGAAGTTTTTCCTGATTTATTTTCTGCTTTATTAGTTTAAATTGTCATATTAACTTATTTTCTAGAGTAGCTTTATATTCCTAGTTACGATACTTAGTTTAAAGTTTAACTTAGACAGAGATTTCGTAGATATTACTTAGTATCGGTAACGGTATCAAATCCACGTGTCACAAATTGAACGAGAGGTCTTTTAACCAAATTTAGTCGATTTATTAACCAATTGTTATATCAAATTATCTTCTATAAGTAGATTATAGACCTAGTCAGGATCCTTAGTTTATTCTAAATTGAGATAGCGAGATTTCGAAGCTAATCAATACTTACGAGTCCGTAGAAGTACCGTTCGTGAATTCCCGCCATTTTTACACGATAGCATAAGCTTAGTGTGTAGTATACTGCATAATATAATATTGTCAATTAATCAGTAAATCTATTAATCTTGATAAACTTTATTGTCAATTAAATTGTATTTTTAACTCTATAAATATATATAACGACTTAATCGTAACAAATAATTAATACATAACTATAGTGGTACACGTGATACGGAAGTTGTATAAAGAGAACACTAGATACCGAAAAAAAAAAAAAAAAAAAATATATATATATATATATATATATATATAACATAACTGTTTTGGGATATAACTTAAGGATTTAATTTTTGTTTTAAATTTTATTGAATTAAATTGGAATCATGACTCTGACCAGAGCAGCAAAGCAAAAGGCTCAAGCTAATGGGAGTGCTGTGGTTCAGGGGAGAACTGAGGGGGGCAGTTGCCCTCTGAATCACAGTCTATTAAAATGCACTGCTTGCTTGATGTTTGCGGAGCAGTCGGGTACGGGACATGATACTGCCAAGGGGGATGTCTTTGTGTGTGCACGATGTAAGGAGTGCAAGGAAATCAGGCGACAACTCAGCGTTGTTATGGGCCTTTATGAGACCTTGAAGGACAGGGTGGATGCCCTCGAAGGAAATAAATTGAGGGGCCCATCAAGCTCTCAGCTGCCCACATCAACGCCAGAGCTTGCACTTGGTCATCGGGCAACACAGGGGCAGCCCCATAGGCAGAATGCGCTGGTCCCACAGGAACTAGTAGTTGTTGGTGACTCTATTGTCAGGGAAACGGGGAACATGCTTTGTAAAAAGGATAGGTGGAATAGGACCAGGGTATGTCTGCCAGGGGCAAAGGTTGATGACGTTGTAGAGCGGATATCATCTTTTAAGGGCACAAAAGGTGATATAGTTGTACACGTTGGCACTAATGATATTAAGAGTAGGAGACCGGCGGAATTACTTAGCAAGTACAGGTCACTGTTGAAAAAAAGCCGTGAATTAGGGTTGAACTTGAAAGTGTCTGCAATTCTGCCCAGACACGATAGGAGGGAGTATATGATGAGAGCCTTGTCGATCAATTCGGCCCTGGAGGGATTGTGCAAGGCTCAAGGGGTAGAATTTTTTTCAGCCTGGACTGTACTTGTTAACAGGAGAAATTGCTTCTACAGGGATGGGATACACTTAAATAGAAAGGGTGCAAGAATTTTTGCTGATGCTGTCGAGGCAGTGTTAGGTGGGTCGGAAAACTGCTAGTTGGGGGGGGATACAAGGACTAATAGATTAACAGTAGCCACTGGCAGAGGTGGAAGTGATTCTTGCACTGCTTCTATTCAAATGAGCAGAAGTCTGAAAAACAAGATGCAGGATATTTCAGAGACTGCTGGTAGTCATTGCGTTACAAGTAAACACATGGGTTGTGTTAGGGTAGCTAAGAATAGAAACAGGTGCATGTATACCTGCATGTACACCAATGCTAGGAGTTTGGTAAATAAATTTGATGAATTTGAGGTATTGCTCAAAACATCAAAGGCAGATATTGTTGGGATATCAGAGACGTGGTGTCACACAGATATAAGTAATGCGGAACTGGAATTTGGGGAATACAATGTATATAGAAAGGATAGACAGGACAGGAGGGGAGGAGGGGTTATGCTATTAATTAAGAAACACATAAAGTCAAAGGAAGTGAAGCCAGTTGACATCGCTGGACAGGGCAGTGTCGAGTCAGTTTGGTGTGACATAAGCATAGGGAAATCAAAATTGAGAGTAGGAGTGTGCTATAGGCCTAATGACTCTGATGAGTATAATAATATATTGTACAGGGAAATAGAGTGGGCCAGTAAATCAGAGAGTCTTATAATGGGGGATTTTAATTTCCCAGATATTGACTGGAATTTGTGGGTTGGTCACTCGCACACTAGCAAGGCTTTTGTGGATTTATTGGATGATTGTTTTCTACATCAGCATGTTCGTGAGGCAACAAGAGGGAGCAATACTCTTGATCTGATTATCAGTAGTGATTCTTCATGCATTAAGAACCTGCAGATAAATGAACCACTAGGTGGCAGTGATCACAGTGTGTTGAAGTGGGATTTACTCAAGGAGGTAACTACCATCAGAGGTAAAGGGAATGGTTTTTGTTTTCGTAAAGGCGACTATGATGGTCTGAGACAGTATTTAAATTCTATACAGTGGGACCAACTGATGATGTTACCAACAGCAAACTCAAAATGGGAAGCATTCAAGGAACTAATCTTGGTGGCTACCAGGCTTTACATACCAACTAAGAAATATTGTTCAAGGTTTAGGCCTAAATGGTTGTCAGATGGACTAATGAGACATGTGGCAGAGAAGAAAAATGCATGGGATACATACAAATTAATGGGTGACATGGAAGCCTGTGATAGATATAAGTTGGTCTGTAACCAAGTCACAAAGGAGATTAGGCAGGCAAAGGCAGACTACGAAAAATCCTTGGCAAAGGATGCAAAGAAAAACAGAAAGGAGTCCTTTACATACTTTAACTCGAGAAGGAAAGGGATGAATCAGATTGGTCCACTGTATATTGATGGTTCAACAGTTGAGGATCCTGCTCAGGTGGCTAACAATCTAAACGAGTATTTTGCATCTACATTCACGCATGAGGAGTTATTCAGGAAGGAGAATGATGTAGGTAAAGTAAACATTGGCAGTGAGCTGGATGATTTTGTAATAACCTAGAGGAAAGTGGAGGAGAGATTGTTGAGGATAAACATAAAAAAGGCACCTGGGGTGGATGGGATCTATCCAGTTATATTAAAGGAGGCAGCAAAGGAAGTATGCAAACCCCTAGCCATAATTATGAGAGCTTCTTTGGACTCAGGGGAGGTACCCATAGACTAGAGATGTGAAAATGTAACCCCAATTCACAAAGGAGGATCAAAGGCTGACACAAGTAATTATAGACCTGTTAGTTTAACTTCTGTTCCAGGTAAATTAATGGAGGCACTGGTTAAAGAAGCACTGCAGGATCATCTAGACAAGAATTCAGTTATAGCTCAGACGCAGCATGGTTTTGTTAAGGGCAGGTCTTGCCTGACCAATTTGATTGGATACTATGATGTAGTCACAAAAGAACTGGATGCAGGGAATAACTTTGATATTATATATTTGGATCTTAGAAAGGCTTTTGATACTGTTGCACATGGAAGACTGCTGCACAAATTGGAGCAGTGTGGCATTGGAGGCAAATTGCTGCTATGGATAAGGGGATGGTTGAGTGGCAGAAGACAGAGAGTGGTAATCAATGGACACTGCTCAACGTGGACTAATGTTATTAGTGGAGTTCCTCAAGGTTCAGTGTTGGGTCCATTGTTGTTTTCGGTGTTTATGAATGATATTGATGATGGGATATCAAGTTTAATGTCTAAGTTTGCAGATGATACAAAGGTTGGCAGGGTCGTTAAGGACACTACTGACGCTATGCTGCTGCAACAGGATCTGGAAAGGTTGAACAGATGGGCTGAGAGGTGGCAAATGAAGTTTAACATTGACAAATGTAAAGTACTACATATGGGTAACAGTAACCCCAGAGCAATGTATCAACTCTGCGGTACTACACTGACAGTGGTGGAGAATGAAAAGGACCTGGGGGTAATTGTGCAGGCAGATATGAAGTTCTCTGAGCAGTGCAGACGAGCTGCAAGAGTAGCTCATGGTGTCTTGTCAATGATATACAGGAATTTTTCTAGCAGGGATAAGGAGGTGATTATTCCCTTGTATAAGGCAATGGTTAGGCCACATCTTGAGTACTGTATACAGGTCTGGAGGCCTCATTTCAAGAAGGATGTAGAGCTGCTGGAACGGGTACAGAGAAGGGCAACAAGATTAGTAAATGGAACAAAGGGTTGCTCTTACGAAGAAAGGCTTAAGTTTTGCAAATTACAGAGTCTGGAGACTAGGCACCGGCGAGGTGATCTGATAGAGGTGTATAAGGCTTTGAATGGTTTGAGCATGCTCAATGCCAATGGGATTCTTCATCTTTCTCAGAATAATCACCTCAGAGGGCATAAATTCAAATTGAGGAAGGACGGATGTCGGATAGATGTGCGGAAATTTGCCTTTGGCCAGCGGGTGGTTAGTTGGTGGAACCGACTTCCATCACTTGTTGTTGAAATTGATAGCCTAAACAAATTTAAAGCTCAACTGGACAGGTATTTCGAACGAACGGAGGGGTGAAATGGGAGAGGTTTTTTTTTTTTTTTTTTTGGCTGATGCTGAATAAGCTTGCTTTCTTGCATCATATGCCTCTACTAATGCTAATGCTAATGCTAATACTTTATTAATAAAAACCGTCTTTTAGGGACCTAACTACTTTATTATATTACATTAAATTGCATTGCTAATATTTTCTTTAAGCTGTATTACATCATTACATACGAGTATTACATTAGATCGCTTGTTATTATATTATATAAGTACAACTATACGACTATTATATCACCACGAAATTAAATACATAAATGTTTAAAGAAACAATATTTTTAATTTTCAACAACGAGTAAAACACTTTTCTCGCTTTCAAATCAGTAAATGTATAAATTGCTTTGCCAAAATCCAATGTTGCTACAATATTGTTTTCAATGGAAAAAACTGCTAAAGAATTTAGTCGTTCCTGTGGGATACTTAAACGAAGATAATGTTTTTATCAATTTTAATTTACTAAAACTTCTCACACAGCTTGCTAAAATTACTGGTACGGTTAACAGTATTTGCAATGTGTCATGTAATTTGTGTGAACTTAGTATATCTCTGAAGCGAGGTACTACAAAAAAACACAGAAAATGCTGTAATAGGTTTTCTTTCGATAAAAAAGCAAAATGCTTGTTTGTTACATGAATTTTTGGTTAAAAATTTACAAACAATAAAGGAGCTATGTACTTAATTCACAATAGACATCACTGATGTTCTTTCACACCTAATGAATACTTAAAAATAAAAATTTGCTCAATGAAGAACACTGTTCTCTATTCTGTTTCATCCATAGAACTGTCAAAACTTGTTTACCAATAACCTTCACTTCCCTTTTCTCCTTCTCAGAATTCTAACAGATGTAGAAAAAGGAACTTCCTCTGAAAAGGTTTCATGGCACTGGGTTTAAGGACTGCGACTTTCCGGCAATGAAATACTGAATTATTCGTCTTTATTATGTGACAACAAAGCCAAATCTAATTTTTTGTAGCTTTTCGCTCTCCAAATCTCTTTTTCCGCGCTCCAGCGGAAAAAAACTTCATTCACAAGAGAAAAGTAATATTTTGTGTTTACTTTAATCAAGACTTTGTAACCGTTAAGATATAAAAGAAAATGTAAATAGTGATATATTGTTTCTAAGTATTCGTGTTTGAGTATTATTTAGAGAACCATCCTTATAATATTGCCCTTAAGGCGCCCTCTCGGCACCCTAGGCTGTCGCCTGGCTCACCTGTACCTTGGGCTGGCCCTGCTGAAAATTGAAAACAACGTTCCTTGTGTTGTCTCTTTAAAATCAACAACCGTACTAGGATTATTTTTGAATGCGTTATCTTTGGGATATAAAATAGTTACATAGTTCTAAATCTGGAGACAGAGGTGGCCAAGAGAATATCAGAAAGTTTTGTTGAGAGTACTCTATTTCCACTTTTCAAATGTTTCTTTTAAGAAAAAAATCAGCACAATACCTGCTGAGCCACATAGTTATAAACAGGTTTCAGCGGTGTCAGCTCTGTAACTCATGAAAAAACAGGAATAAAGTCATTAGAAAAAACATCTAGGCTTAAAAAATGATTGTACCTTTAGTAGAGGTCCAAAGACGCCATACTGGAAAGGAACACGACACTGTAACTCGTTGAGGATTGTCAGTAACGATAAGGAATTTTTGAACCCACTAATGATCATACAACTATCTAAAATTAAAATTACCTTAATGGAAAACTATATTGCGTTTAAATATGTGGTTCATTCTCAAGAATGTTGGAAAATATTCTAAATTATTGATTTAGTCTGCAGGAAACAGAAAAATATATGCAAGTAAATGGTTCAATGAATTTAAAAAATCCCCCCCTCTATGGTTGGTTATTGTTGGTCTCTGGCACATTAATACACGCACACGCCTGTATAAAGGATATATAAGTCCCACTCTGTAATATGGTCTGTTAGCAACTAAAAAATATAAAAAAAAAAAAACAGGATATGAAACTTGTTTTTATTGAATAGAATGTCGTAATAGAGTAACTCAGAAATATAAAGAATGTAAGCTTTGTCTGCAAAACGAGCTTAATGTTGGCTGTAATTCTGCAGTTATATTGTACGTGTTATTATGAAGGGGCCACAGAAATTTTAAACCAGTTTTCCACGGATTGTTGGAAAGGAGAGCAAAATTGGCTTCCTTTGGATACAAGGTCACAGAAAATTATTTAACATTTATATTTTTGCTAATATGTATGGGGGAAGCGGAAATTGTTATTCAACGAAATGTTGGATTAGAACTCCTGAAGAATTATTATTGTTTATTTTCTAGTATTATCTCCGTATAGAGAGTCGACCAATATGAAAAGAAATCTTACCTCTGTGGAAGGGGGGTGTATTTTAATCTGTGTGAATGCCTATATTCTACTTAACCTTTACTTTATTCTCTTTTCCTTACCCCACTTTCCGCATCTGACTCGTATATCTCACAGAAGAAATCGGGTTCTTGGGAATTTCTATATTAAATATATTCCTCCTTCGGATTGGGCTGTGTGTTCAAAAATGACTAGTCACAACTTCATTAACGCCATATACAAATCTTTATTAACACATATATACAGGACAAGGAATTAAGAATAATTATGCACATATTATAACACGATAACTCCACATATATGACACACATTGTATGAACTAATTGGTTATGTAAATTTATTCTTATATTCATTTATTATTTATTCTTAAATTTATTATTATATTCATGTACATCACTTTAAATTAGCACAAGGATACTAACACTTTCATGAATTTCCATTATGATAACTTTTCTAATGTATCATCAATTTTTCTTTGGGATCACACTCAAATTTCACATTCAACTTTCTTATACAATCCGTCCTTCTTATATAGCAATACTAATCACAAAACCTCCTCTGGCTAAGTTTCCATGATACAATTGAAATTATCTGGTTCATACCAGCACTAAACAAAAAAAACTTTCTGACTTGGTCGCTATAGTACATCTGGATCATCATATATGATAGTATTCTCTTAATCCTACTATCTTATATTAGCTACTTTAATCCGACTATATTAGCTACTTTAATCCGATTATATTAGCTACTTTAATCCGACTATATTAGCTACTTTAATCCGACTATATTAGCTACTTTACTTCTATTCATTCATATGTAATTTGACCATCTCCATATATTCTCCGTTCATTACTATGTTCTAGCATCACAACTCTACTCATCTACTTATACATACATATATCTTAGTGTATAATTTCCCCGTCTATATTAGCTACTTTACTTCTATTCATTCATATGTAAATTGACCATCTCCAGATATTCTCCGTTCATTACTAACACCACAACTATACTCGTCTACATGTACATACATATATCTTACTGTATATTTTCCCATATGACTTTCCCCTATAATTCTCTTATTATTCCCTATAGTCCTTCTTATAATTTAAAGAGTGCTTATGTTAACTTGGCACTTACTTCAAATTTCTGGCGGGATGTTTCCGTTAGGGCCTTCTATCCTTTCCTCATTCCGGGCTACTATCTTCCGCCATCCAGGGAAATATCGTACGGAATTCAGGACTGCTACTTAGCTTTCGGGATCTGCTACTTTGCCTGTCAGGACCGCTACCTTCTGTTCCAGGCTTCTACTTTACCTTTCAAGACTATTTCAGGGTATTCTCGCCTTCCTCGGTGGACTTGGTCATCTAGGTGAATCTTCTTCTCTCATTCTCGCTGTTTACCGAACTCCCTTTAACTACCCCTTACGCGTTCACCCCATTTTGTTCTCACTCCCTTACATTTCCGATAACTTCACTTCTACTTTTTCCGTCGACTATCTCCTCACTATTTTACTCAACCCTTTCTCATTTTGTTTTCTCAGATAAAAAAATTGAGAAAGGGTTGAGTAAAACATAGTGAGGAGATAGTCGACGGAAAAAGTCCAAGTGAGGTTTATGAATAGTTAACATAATTTTTCAGTTTCAAAACAAGTACTGAAGGAAGTAAAGTTTCAGGTGGATAGTTTTCAAAAGAATTAAGATTTAAATTAGAAAAGGTGAGAATTTGCATTAACTGTTTGCTATTTCTGCTTCCTCCATCACAAAATTATCATTTTGGCAATGATAAAACTTAAATTTCTTATATCTTCATGTATCGCTTTCTTTTGTTAATGCTCAATTCTATGCATTTAATAATAAGAGGCTGGATGTTCACAATCTAGTCAGGTGTCAGTGCTCAGCGATTTTACTACTGGAACTAGTATTGCTGCTTCCACAATATTTAGGAGTTAGATTAAAATCTCAAAGAATTTAGTACAAAGTTCTCATGCTATGAGAGCTGTAAAGTATTGCTATACAGATACAGCTCAGTTTGTATATAACAAAACACTTAAAATAAAAAAGGAAAAAAAAAAAAACTCTTCAATGGAGAAGTTAGTGGTATTTATTTAAAATATACGTTCCAATACCATGTTTTTAATTTAGGGATACAAAAAATTTGCTTTTTCTCATCTCATGTCTAAAAAACATGGGAACAAAAACTATTAATTCTAAAACGTCTTCGTATACGCAGTTCAGAACATAAACTTGCTTTTGCTGGGCTCTTCCCCTTGCCGGTATGTACAATAATAAAAAAAAATAAATTGCAGCCATTATCAACCCACTGCAGGATGGAAGCCTCCTCAACAATTCATGCTGAGGGAAATGGACCATAATCTGCCACGCTGGTCCAGTGCGGATTGGCAGATCGACCGTATTTAGTAGTCATGGGTTTGAACCGCGGTCTATTCAAAGAACGTGTGCCACTGCACTCCAGCTCATGACCACTCGGCTACGGAGCCCTTCAATAAAACTTGTACCAACTTAGTTTCATAATATAATTTCGAAATGTCTGTCTCCTCTTCCACCTGGAAGAGGAGGCAGACATTTCGATGGTTCCATGAAACAAATAACTAATATCCTCATGGAGAATAAACATTGCCTTGAGGATTACAAATGACATTCCTACTTTCCTGAGATTTTGTGTACTGATTAGGGGTTAGCATCATTAGGACAATGCGATGTGAAAACTAGACTAGAGCATTCCTCTTTTATTAATGTTAGAACTAATAAATTTTTTGTATGGATCTTTTCAGCTAGGCTTCTGGGTAAATAGCATTGAACTTGGTTATACACTAATATTGTTATGTTTTTCTATTTCTTTTGCTTTAGATATATTGACTTGCACTTTTTAAGTCTTAAATATCTTAATGTTCAGCTACACGAAATTAATCTCTATATAAACATCACTGACTCATCATACCCAACGAGTAATGCAACAGCTTAGTCATCACTGATATTTCGCAACTTTTCGATACTACGCTCACTTACTGCAACATCTACAGGTCATATACTAATAATTAATGCCTGAGGATCTCTCAACTATTGATTAAATCTCTAGCCAACAGTAACCTCAGCTTCCAACTAAGCTTTCCGTCTAGTTAACGTTTAGCAATAATATCATAAAGCTTACCTGACACTTTTTTTTTAAAAGCATTTAATTAATTTAAAACAGTATTAAATACTAAAATTCCAAGTAGTTTATAGTCAACAGCACGTTATAAAATCGAACTTAAGGTGAAATAATACACGGATTAAACTAGTAAGACATTAATACATGAAATATCATTTACATTATTTCCTAAAACAAAACAATTTTGAGAACTTTAGTTATCAGTTTTTAATTTCGGTTTGCTGACAGCTTTTTAGAAATTTCACGTCAGTCTTATAATTTCATTTTCTCAGCCTCCAATCCATGCACGGTACTAAGTACTAGAGATTCTAATATCTTTCGCGTTTGAGGTTTTCATAAATCAATAAATAAAACTATAATGGCCATTATTCCCGCTGCCTACTTCAAGTCCCGATTCTTAAATTCTGTCCCTCTCTATCACACGTAATAATCACACCTATTACGAGAACACCAAAGTAGAATTAATTTGAATTTGGCACTTTACACGTAGTTCAAATCATTCGGCGCTGTTCTTTCTTGAATAGTAAAAATATTTATAGAGTATTTTTAATACTGCGTATTTCTGAATGTATTAACAAAATCACGATTAATATGAGATGAATGGGGGTATTTTTGCATTTTTCCAAAAATTAAGTGCCTCGTAAAACTGTAAAATAGGTGAGGAATATGTATCATGCTTATCTGGAACTAAAGCTGCTATTGAACGCATTTTTAATATGTTGAATAAAATTTGCTCTATTGAAATGATACAGTTAAAGTGGAAATAGTAAGAAGCTCTAACTTTTCACTTTTTTCATAGACGTCCCAATTTTATATTTACAAAAGTGGGATACCTCATAATAACGTGACTGTGTTTCCCACTTCGGTTTCCAAAAGATCTGGTCGACATACAGGACTTATAACTTTAATAACAACAATTTAATTTACATTAATTTATAATGAGCAAAGACGCCTCGTTTCCTTTGTCTTTCCTCTGCGGATAAATCAATAAATCGAAACGAATAGAAAAGTTTTGCACTTAAAAATTAAGAATGGTTACCTGTGTTTTATGTGAAAAAGGCAGAAGCGATATGCACTATCTAGTCAAAATATTATGACCATCCCCGTGTTTTGGAATTCGACCCCTTCCTTCCCACCTGGTGGGACACATGTCGTGGTGAGAACGGAAAACAAGATACCGCAGGTTCGTGGCATGCGAACAATATGGGCAAGGGACATGATCTGACGATCTTCGAAAAAGGATGATTGTCGGGTACCGTTTAAAGGGTGTCAGTATTATGGAAACTGCTAATAAATGTAAAGTGTGTTTAGGGTGAAACGGCACCAGGGGTTCCCCCATTTCCGCGTGGTATACATTGTCTTTCAATACAGTGCACTGTAAAGGCCAGAGATTTAAAAGTATATGGGTATTGTTTGCTTGTACTGTAGTGTTGTACCGTTGTTCCTCTGGCCATTTAGCCTCTAGACCCCTGCTAAGGCCCGACGTTGCCCGAACTTCGCCCCGTGGAGGCAGACCAGGCACACCAGTAGTTTAAGATTACTCTGGCAGGTCCTGCCACCTATGCCTCATCAATGGTCGCGGTAAACGTTGGCTGTTCCCCCTTGTACAAGCTGATAAATGAAACGATTGATCATGAATTTTAACAGGGGACGACCAGCGGTGTTTCCAAGACCACTATCTAATGAACCCTCCTCCGTATGGAATGCCGAAGTAGGTCCTTGGTCAAGATATCCATGCTTACGGTTACCTATCTCCAACGACGCTTAAAGTTTACATCTGAAAGGCATGGACCATCGATTACTGTAAAAAAGTTGCCTTTTTTGATGAATCAAGTTTCCTGCTTTACTGTGTGGACAGCAGATGGTAAGGCGACAAACTCTGGAGAAGAATCACACTGATGTTCTGATACAATAGAAACAGGCAGGTGGGGTAATGTTTTAGTATGGGGATGTTTTCCTGGAAATCTCTTGGAGCCCTCATACCCATAGACCGCAGTCTGAATGCTAAAATCTACCTATTCATTGTGGCTAATCAGATACACCCCTTCATGGTAACTGTCTTCCCAGATAGCGGAGGTGCATTCCAGCGGGATAATGCGTCCTGCCACGTTCGAGTATTGTTCGAGAGTGATTCGCCGAACACGAAAGTGATTTCCAGCTTCTACCTTGATCATTGAATTCGCTGGATATGAATTCTTTAGAGCATCTCTGGGATTTTGTCTATTGACAGATCTGACGTTTGGATCCTCTACTACGGACTGTCACAGATCTACGGTACACATTGTACAACATACCTCCTGCAATGTGCAGAGACCTTATAGAGTCTATGACTCGCCAAGCGGCGACGAAGTGAGGACACACCCACTATTAAGTAGGTGGTCATAATGTTTTGAGTGGACAGTGTATTTTAAACACTATTTTAACCAATGGCTCTAGATATATAACGTAGGAGACATAGGCTAAGAGCATCATGCCCACGTGTGTAGTACAGTTAGTATAATTACATCCTCCACATCCGGTGGAAAAAACCGAAGTTCGAATACCGTCAATGACGCTAGGAATTTTTATAGGTCTTTTCCATTTGTGGAAAAGACCCATAAAAATTCCTATTCGTTCTCAGGAGAGGATATTTCATCCAGCAAAATAGCAAATCGATCAGAGAACACCCAATTTAAAGAAACGTTATATACACCGCAATATGACCTAAGTTGCTGAGGCGACTACAACCACTAATGCCCTCATCGCTTAGTTGCCAAACTACGAGTGCGCTTTTTAGCGACGGAATAATGACTGCTTTATTTGATGACACATAATTGTTTATGTTAGGATTAAAGTTAAAGCGAACAGAAAGTCATTTTTCACACACACACATGGGTAAACTACGCGGAGATGGGGGAAACCCCTGGTGCCGTTGGACCCTAAACACACTTTCACTTCACTTCACACACACATGGGTGTGAGGAAGTGAAAACCCAACGTGATTTTGAAACACGTTCCAGACAATCCCAAAGTTTAAAGCTAATTACCATTGGAACGTGTGTCACGTTACTGCTGGAGTCATGCCGAAATTTTTTGAATTTGTGTAAATTTTCTCCAAGAACAATGTTTCTTCCATCCATACACAATAAGAAGTTATAAGGCACAAAATATGCAAAGCTACTTTGCATATTTTGTTAAAAATACAGTAAATAACTAATAATAACAGAGTCGGTCCTAGAGTTCAGATGGACCTGGCCTCAAGAATTAATGCCGGAGACAAGGAAGGAAAGGAGAAGTCCTCCTTTCCTTCCTTGTCCTCCTAGAATGAGGGGTCACTTTGTTGGAACTTGGAGACATTTTTAATCTGTAGCCCAGTGCTCCGTACCCGTCCTCTTCTCCCCCCTCCCCGCCTTCCCTAAACGATTGGCCCTAATCGGTAAAGAAATATACTTTAATATAAAATGGAAATGATGAAAAACTATGAAATGGCATGCAAATGATGAAATGCAATGGAACACTGACTTTCTTCTCCAACAGATCTTAAGAAATATCTTAAGAAATAAATTTTTCAGCACGCACCACATGGAAAAACTGCAGGTGAACACACATTTAGCATTACTAGCAGCATATGATGCAAGAAAGCAAGCCTATACAACATCAGCCAAAAAAATTTTCACCTATCCATTCCCTCCAAAATTTTGTCTAGTTCTTCCTTGAATTTATTTAAGCTATCAACTACAACGACAGATGGGAGCTTGTTTCAGCAATCATTCACTCAGTGGCTAAAGGCAAATTTCCGCATCTCTTCTATAACCATTTTACCTCAATTTGAATATATGCCCTTTCAAGTGCGTAATCTGAGAAACAGTATGAATCCCATCAGCTTGCTGAAACCATTCAAAGCCTTAAACACCTCAATCAGATCACCTGGCAGGTGCCTAGCCTCCAGACGCAGTAATTTACAGAACTGGAGCATTTCATAGTAAAAGCACCTCTTTGTTCCCCTCATCAATCTAGTTGCTCTTCTCTGAACTCGTTCCAGCAGCTCTACATCTTTCCTAAAATGAGGCCTTCAGACTTCTATGCAGTATTCAAGGTGTGGCCTGATCATTACCTTATACAAAGGGATAATCATTTCCTTATCCTTGCTAGCAAAATTGCTGTATATCATTGACAAAACCCTATGAGCTGTCACGGCAGCCTGTCTGCCCTGCTCAGCGAACTTCGTATCTGACTGCACAATTATCCCAGATCTTTTTATTCTCCACTACCCTGAATGTAGTACCGCACAGTTGGTATCTTACTCCAGGGTTACTGCTACCCATATGCAGTATTTTGCATTTGTCAATGTTAAACTTCAGTTGTCACTTCTCGGCCTATCTACCTAACTTTTCTAGATCCATTACAGTAGCATACTGTCATTATTGTCATTAACAACCCTGCCAACCTTTGTATCATCTGCCAACTTGAACACTAGCTTGATATACCTTCATTAATAAATACAGTAAACAACAATAGTCCTTCCACTTAACTCTGGGTGAGGGAAGGCAGAGAGTGATAACCACTCTCTGCCTTCTCCAACTCAACCATTCCTTTATCCATTGCAGTAACGTTCCCTTAATGCCACACTGCTCCAATTTGTACAGCTGTCTTTTATGAGCAACAGTATCAAAAGCTTTTCTGAAATCGAAGTGCAGTATATGATATCAAAATTATTTTTGCATCCAGTTCCTTTCTGACTATGTCATAGTATCCAATCAAATTGGTCAGACAAGACTTCCACTTAACAAATCCATGCTGTGTCTGAACTATAACTGCAGTCTTGTCTAATGATCCTGCATTATTTATTTAACCAGTGACTCCACTATTTTCCCTAAAACAGAAGTTAAACGAACAGGTTTGTAATTAGTTACCCTTTGATCCTCCTTTGTGAATTGGGAATACATTCGCACTTCTCCAGTCCGTGGGGATTTCTACTGAATCCAAGAATGCTCTTAAAAACTATAGCTAAGGGTTTGCTTACTTCTTTTGCTACCTCCTTTAATACAACTGGATAGATTCCATCCACCCCAGGTGCCTTTCTTATGTTTAACTTCAACAATTTCTCCTCCACTTTGCTTTCAAAATCCTTTAGCTCCTTGTTAGAGTTTGATAAACTTTTGGCATTCTCCTTCCTAAATAACTCCTCATGTGTGAATGTAAATGCAAAATACTCATTCAGTTTGTCAGCTACCTGAGCAGGATCATCAACAGTTGAACCATCGATACCAAGTGGATTAATCAGATTCGTCCCCTTCCTTTTAGAGTTTACATAAATAAAGAATTCTTTGCTGTTTTTTGCATCATTTGCCAAAGATTTCTTGTAATCTGCCTTTGCTTGCCTAACCTCCTTTGTTACTTGATTCCCGACTATCTTATAACTACCATATGCTTCTGTGTCGCCTCATTATTTATATGCACCCCATGCATTTTTCTCGGCTACGAGTCTCATTAGGTCATCTGACATCCACTGAGGTGTCTACCTCGAACTATATTTCTTAGTTGATTTGAAAAGCCTAGTAGTTTCTATGAGTAATTCCTTGAATGCGTGCTGTTTAGAATTTGCTGTTGGTAACATCATCAGTTGGTTCTTTGTACAGAATTTAAAAATCTGTCTAAGACCACTGTAATCATCTTTACGAAAGTAAAAACCTTTCCCTTTACTCCTGATGATAGTTACATCTCTAAATAAATCCCACACCAATACAGTGTGATCACTGCTACCTAGTGGTTTCTTTATCTGCAGATTCTTAATGCATGAATAGTCACTGCTGATAATCAGATCAAGAGTATTACTCCCTCTTGTTGCCTCTCGAACATGCTGTTGTAGAAAACAGTCATCCAATGAATCCACAAATGTATTGCTAGTGTGCCAATGACCAATCCACAAGTTACAGTCAATATCTGGAAAGTTGAACTACAGATATGCACAATAAACCATATAAATTAAGTTATTGTGACTAAAGTAGTAGCGCTTTGTTTTTGATTGGTATTTTTTATGGATTAATTTGATCATAGTGCTCCAATTTATAGGATACGACGATGTATATGATTTGTCGTGTGTTAAGTCTATACAAGATGTGATCGCATGCTGATATGCCTATTGCGTGAACTAAAAAAAAAAAAAAAAGGAATTAACTTTCACCAGGAAAACTTACTCCTTCAGCCTGAAATCTGCTGGGATATCCTCAAGTCCTCTCCATTGAGAGGACTTGAGGATATCCCAACATATTAATAGAATTTTCGTTAAGGTAAGGATCAGCAGTTGACCGACAATATTAGATTACTCGCTATATTTATGTATATACAATATCTGAAGAGGACTAGGTTCATATGTATATGATATACCGACTCGTAAGTATATATATATAATATACCGATGTATCAGTGGCCTTAGCTGCCTTGACACAAATTCTAATAACCCATTCATACCTGGGTGTATTAACTTCTTATATACATTATCTACGGACAGGGATAGAAAAATGAAGAGGAATACAAAATTTTCTAACCTTTAACTGAATCTAAAGGCCTTCAGCTCATAATGTAAAGAGATTTCTGCACGTGAGTAAGCAAATGTCATCTTTATGTTACTTATAGTTGTTTTAAACACACATCAGCGTTCCCTAATTCCATATGAAATCGCACAACAAATATCCCTCTGATCTGTTTCTGGAAAGTGTTGCTGCATTCTAGATTTCGATGCAGTGCTCACAGTACAAGTACATTAAAGCGACTACATGAACAGTCGGCACACCTGGCACACCTGCCCGTTGCCAAATACCCGTATCAACCCCCCCCCCCCCCCCCGCTTCACCCTGACACTGTTGACTTTGTTATCTTCCTCAAAGTCCCTGTATTGGTGTTCGCTGAACACAAATTATAAGAGAGAGAGAGAGCAGTTAAATTAAACCAGTTCTTCTAATACCACCTCTCTTTTTCGTTTAACAGAACTGTAACACAAAAGAGGAACTGTAAACTCAACTTATATTAAGCACATACACCTCAGGCATTATATCTGAAATAGCAGTGAATATACGATAACAATTCTATTCTCCATGTAATGAAGGGCAAAGAAAAAAAAGCAGGACAACATACGCTAAAATGAAATACAGTTGACCCTCGATTATGGAGATAATGGAGAGAAAGTTAGTGAAAGTTTCGTGCAAAAAAACATGGATAAAATAGCCCACGTGGAAGGAAAAAGGCTTCCAAAGCGCATATTTAAGAATATCAAAAGAAAAGGATTTTATATATTTGACTTACTACGCCTAATTATAATATATTTATCATAAAATTCAGCAAAGCATAAATATGAATTTATGTTTGTACTTAATGGGTAATCGTTTTAAACCAGTACTGCGCCGATAGTTTTTAATTTTTATCAAATTAATATTCATTTAAGTTCTGCCCTTCAAAATTCAAATTTTACCAATCAGAAATATTAAGAAATTTTATCACATTTGTATAATATTGCTTTATAAAATGAAACCTTTCGTTGGTGATAGCCCTCCGGACATTAATTTGCATCACGAGCGGTTCCAGTTAGGGGCCGGAGTCTATAACGCCCCTTTATGATCAAAATAACTTGCATTTTTTTTTTTTTTTTTTTTTTTACTGCTATGTGATGATTAAAGCTTATTGATTCCCTGGAATACTGCTTTAGCTCAATTTCCCTTTAACTACTTTAGCCCATAATTGGGCGGTCCGTCCCAGGATTTAAAGGAATTAACATCCCAGGATTTAACATCCACTACCAATTCCCTAAATTCTGATCTCCAGGAAGGTAATTCCCCAGTGGGGTAAGGATAACTTGGTTGATTTTTATCCTTCTAAAACTCAGTCCTGTCTTATATTTCACAAAAAGGTTTCTTCTGCACCTATTCTTATCTTCGATGATACTGAGAATTCTAGACAAGATCACATATCTCTATTAGGGATTACCCTGACTTCTAATCTGCCTTGACACAAATATTGCACATCACAAATATTGCTTCCTCTGCATCTAAAAATCTGGGTTTTCTCTTTCGCTCTCTGCGTTACTTTTCTTCCAAACAGCTATTCACTCTGTACAAATAGCAAATTCTCCCTACCATGGAATATTGTTCCCGCATCAGGGGCAGTGCCCCTAAAACCTCTCTCAGGCTTCTAGATTCCATTCAAATGTGGTCAGTTAGAGTAATTAATGACCCGTCTCTAACAAAGTCTCTCCACGCTCTGTCTCATAGACGTTCTGTTTCTGCTGCATGCCTTTTCTATAGATACTTCCATGGACATTGTTTTTCTCAGTTGGCTTCTGTAATTCTCTCTCTCTCTCTCTCTCTCTCTCTCTCTCTCTCTCTCTCTCTCTCTCTCTCTCTCTCAAACCAGTCCGAATACGTGGCGCAACCAATCAGTATCCTTTTACTGACCATCTTCAAACTCACAGAACCAACTTCTTCTTCCTCATTTATTCCTTCAACTTCTGTTTTCTGGAACAACCTTTCTCCATAGATATTTTCTTAAAAATTACAACTTATAGAAATTGAAATCTAATGTCAACAGGTATCTCCTTTCATCTTTTCAACTTTCGACCCATGCACAGTACTTAGAATTATAGGTTCTGATACCTCTTGTGCTTGGAGCCTTCAAAAAAAAAAAAAAGGAAAAAAAAAGCATAATTGATATATTTTAACTGGTGACTGCAAACACAAAATATTTTGAAATATATAATATTTAAGTATTGTAGATGGGTTGAGAGCACAATTTTCTTCAATATTTGACTTTAATTTCTGTAGGTTTAAATATTCAAGAGATATATATGCGAAGGAAGGTTGTTCCAAAGAATGATAACACAGGTAAGATGAGGAAGGTAAATTACTTCGGTAAATTTACAGTTTAACTGAGAATAGATGTTAATTAGTTTGCCGCATTGCAAATATTCTAGATGGTTAAAAAGAAGGAACCAGAATTACAAACATTACGTAAAAAGGAAAACGCACTTGATAATACTGCCTGCCATTTCTTTTTTTATAGAAAATTGTCTTATTTAAACTTGTCTAAATATATTATTGCTAAACAACCAAAGCCCCTCCCACCCCTTTCGTAATAAATTCATTATAATAAATTTCGTAATAAATTCATTAATGAAACTTGTAACGATAAACTAATTAATTTAAGCCAAGTTTTTCACTTACCTCCTCCTAGATCACAATGATAGGTGAGGGGAAAACGAACTATTTGTGGTAGCTGAGCGTAAAACCAGTTTATTTTGTCTGTTGTTTATATAGAAAATGTTATTGATGTGGCAGAAAAATTTATAGAAACTGCATCAATGTTTGCAAATAATATTATCACATGATCAATTCGACAATCAGTTGCATTTATGTTGTAGATAATTAAGCAATACAGGGCGCTTTTAATCAGATAATGGGTACATAACCACACAGTGATAACTACTATTCCGCGTACTACCGCTATGAATTCTCTTGAATAAAATGATTACACTGAATCATGTGTTAAAGGGAATTACAAAAACGAGGTATCATGATTATGAATAACACCTTACTTCTAAATGCTTACTCAGAATGTTAATTGGAGAGAGATTATTATGATTGGCATTATGGTGTAAGGAGACAAAGCTTATGTAGCATAATCTATTAAAAAACTATTAAATGTAATTGGCGTATCCTTCATTCCTGTTTTTATCTAGTCTCCAAATACACTATTTATTGAGCTCCTCCTAAATTAATGCAACCTTCGCAGATTTCATATGACCAAGTGGACGTTTATTCCTATAGCGAATTCTTATTCTTATACGCTTTTGGTTAGAGGAAAAAAATTTCTCGCACGTAGTGTGCAATTATCCTTTCATTTTAAATCAATGTACTCTTTTGTATGTCGTATAAAGAATAAAAACGATGCCCTGAGTATTTATTTTATTTAATCCTTTTAAGGCTGAAATACTTCAGCAAAGTAAATAAGCAGTGTTTTTCGTAACAAAAGTGGAGTATCTCTCTATTATAAAACCATGGAGGTTTGAGCTATATGCAACAATCTGTGCAAAATATTATGTGAATTGAAGAGGTCGCATGGTATGTGTGATCCGACTAGTTTCTAAATCATTTCATAAAGGAGTTCCAAAGATAAATACACTGGTGTGCAAAACGTAAGGACCAACACTATTTCTAAAGGCTACAACCACAAAATCTTTACTTAAGGTATACTCTTTACCGATGAGAGTAGATTCAGTCTCAGCAGCAATTCGGGATCAGCTAATCTGGCGAGAGAGGTTGGCACACGGTATCACCCCGCAAACATCACTGAAAGGGTTCGATATGGCGGTCGAGGTGTTCTCGTCTGGGAAAGCGTTATCTTGGATGGACGTACACAACTCCAGATACTGGAAGGCGGCACTGTAACCGGTGCATGCTACTGTACTGAAATAATCTTTCCCCATGTGCGTCTGTTCCGAGGTGCCATTGGCCCCGAGTTCGTGTTTATGGATGATAACGCCACACCCCATCGCACTGCAGCTGTCGATATGCTTTTGGAAAGTGAGGATATTGTTCGTATGGATTGGCCTGCCCATTTCTGGCGATCTAAATCCCATCGAACACATATCGGACGCTCTGGGGAGACGCCTAGCGGCACGTTCACACCCACCAGAAAATGTTCACAGGCTGAAGATAGCGCTGACAGAAGAATGGACGACGTTATCGCAAGAACTTATCAACAACGTTGTTCTAAGTATGGACAGGTGGTGCAAAGCCTGCATCGACATTAGGGGTGGCCATATCTCTTACTGAGGACCACCTCTTCCCTTTGTTCCATCTTTGGCAGTGATGCATCTGTATCATGGCAGCCAGTGCTATGTTGCCATTTTTGAATAAAGTCCCTCTGTACCGTTTGGTTTCCGTTGTTGTGTCGGCGTTGTTTCCTTCATCATTTCTGTACCTCACAAGGTTCCTTTGGTATGCTTTTCCCATATCCAAGCCATTCCTATGAGAAGCGACAGGTGAAAACTTGACTGGTCCTTAATTTTGCACACCAGTGTAATTGTCGGTGATTTTTTTTGCAGATGCTAGAGCAGAGAGGATAGCTTACTTGTCGAGTGTTCGGTGACTAGTCGAGTCTTACTTGGTGAATGTTCAGTTACTTGCAGGGCCATGAAAAGGTACTTGGGGGCCCGAATGCAAAAGGGGTTAAGGGGCCTCGTTTATTTATGTTAAGACTTTTATGGCTCCAACGGTTGGGGCCCCTCTAGATTGGGGGCTCCGGGTGCATCGCATCCAATACACCCCCACTTGCACGGCCCTAGTAACTAGTGTCGTTAGATTAATGAATGGAAAAATTCCCGGAAAACATTCACGAGCAGACTTAACTGAGGTTGAAAATGAAGGGTAATGAAGCGACGTGCTCGAAGTCCGGAACAGATTAGGAAGCGGTAATCACTACCAAAATAACGAAACATTTTGGTTTGCCAAAATAACGAAATTGTGATGTTTCCTAATTTAATGAGGAAACATCACAAGGCATCAGTACCTTCACCACACGAAGTACCATTGAAAGAATATGCTAAGAGAGTATAGTGTTAATTGTAATGCGGTTCCGGGGTTTCCCCCCAACTTCGCGTCGAGCAATGTGATGAATAAAAAACTCTGTAAAAGCCACATTTATCTAGGTTAGTGAGTGTTCGTGTGTAGTGTGGGTTGCGTTGTTCATCTGGCCTATTAGCCTAGGGGCTTGTGTTTTTACACATAAACCTCTAATTTACCGTCCAGCGTTGTTGTTGTTGTTGTTGTTGTTGTTATTTGGTTTTTAGGAGCATTAGCAATTAAGGCCATATTGCTCCATGATATGCGCTGGTCATTCCCTGACCTTTCCGCATCCTCCGTATTTGGTGGTGACGGGCTCGAACCCCGGTCTAATCAAGAATCGTGTGCTACGCACTGCTGCTCTAGTCGCGTTTATATTTTCAATCTGCCCGATAATTAGTCCTAGACTGTATAAGTTTTATCATTTTTTATAGCAGGGGCATTTTTCATCCCTGATGCTGTGTGCATAGTGAGTCAGCTATGCTGCCTTGCAGGTAGTACATTTTGGCTGCTGAGATTTATTTTTGCAACTTTTGTAATCGTGGCCAGTGACCACAGACAGGTTCCTTCTGACTGTAATCCCAGCCAGTATGACCATACATATGACATTTAAAACATGGGAAATTCAGGGAAACAACTGGTCTAAAGGAAAATTAGGCTTCCCGAGTTCATGGCATATACCCTGTAATATTGAGGAGAGCACGAGGGACATACAATTGAGGGTAGGGTGGCACCAGTGGTTCCCCACAAACGCACCATTAGTACTCTTGTGAAGATCACAGTCTCTGTGCATGCCAGAAGTGTAAATGATGTGTGGTTTGTGTTGTGTAGTGTGGTGGTATGTTGTTTTTCTGTCACTTGGCTGCAGGACCCCTGTTGGGACCCCCACGTTACCGTCCACAGCCAACGGGGAGGCGACCAGGTCAAGGGATTATTCTCTAGCGGGAGTGCATTGAACCATTGAGATTAATTATGAGGGCATCTTTGGACTCAGGGGAGATTCCTTTGGATTGGAGAAGTGCCAATGTATCGCCAATACATAAAAGCGGTTCTAAGAGTGAAGTTGGTAACTACAGACCGGTTATTCTGACTTCAGTATAGGAAAAATCATAGAGGCAATGATAAGAGTGCAATCCAGGGACATTTAGACAGATATGGAATTCTGAAGGACACACTATAGTTTTTTTGGATTTTAGCAAAGCATTTTATTTGGTCCCTTGTGAGAGATTACTGTATAAGCTTGAGCAGAAAGCAGAGGGTTGTGATTAATGGATATTCTTCAGATTGGTGTAACGTCAGGAGTGGGTTCCCTCAATGATCGATACTTTGACCACTGTTGTTTCTCATTTTCATAAATGATATCGACGAAAGGATAGAAAGTGGAATGTCAAAATTTCCAGATCACAAAGATTCAGAGTCGTTAACGATCAGTGCCAAGCAGCGCTCCTTCAGGATGACTTGAACAGGCCATAAGAACGGTCAGAAAAGTGAAAGCATGTTTTAATGCAGCAAAATGGAAGGGTTACACTTAGGGAATAGCAGTCCCAAAATTAATTATACATTTGGTGGGGTTGAATTAAAAACAGTGGAGAGGAAAGGGAACTGGGAGTTACAATACGGACAGATATGAAGTTTTCTGAACAGTGTAAACAGTTAACCAAGAAAGCCCATGGTGTCCTATCGATAACTTATCGAACGTTATCCTGTAGAGATAGGGAGTCTGCGCTGGTAGCACAGTGGTATCGTCACCGTCCTCCCCCACACGAGGTGGAAAAGGCCCGGGTTCGAATCCTGTTGATGGCGCGAGGAACTTTAGTGGGCTTTTTTCACTCCGTGGCTGAATTAGTCGGTCTTAGGCATAGATAACAAGGTTTCCCCCCTCCCCCAAAAACTGGGGTTTTTTTCGTCCAGCAAAACAAGAAAATCGACCAGGGAATACACGCAATTTACAGACACGAATACGGATTAGTGTAATCATTTACAGGTAACCGCAATATAATAATAATAATAATAATTTGTAGAGATAGGGAGTTCATTATCCCATTATAGAAGGCAATTGTAAGACCACATTTTAAATACTGTGTTCAAGTATGGAGACCTCATCTGAAAAAAGACATTGAACTTCTTGAAAGGGTCCAAAGATGGGCAGCTCGAATGGTGAGAGCGGCAGAAGGATGATATAACCACTCTGCCAACCGTGCAGACTACTCTGTGAGTTTCTGGTATTTAAAAACCTGTTTTAAAAACCCACTACCCTGTGGGTTTTTAAGTCCAGAGAACTTTTTCCAAGGCAGCTATCTGAGAATGATCATCTACAGTCAACACATTGATATCAAGTGGACCAAACTGATTTATCCCCTTCTTTTTACAGTTTATACAAGTAAAGACTTCTTTGCTCTTTTACTTTGCATCCTTTCCCAAAGATTTTTCATAATCTGCCTTCTCTTGTCTAACCTCCTTTGTGATTTGATTACAGACTAGCTTGTATCTACCCACATCAGTACACTGTGATCACTGCCTCCTAATTGTTCCTTTATCTGCAAATTCTTAATGCATGAATAATCACTGCTGATAATCAAATCAAGGGTGTTACTCCCGCTTGTTGCCTTTGTAATATGCTGCTGTAGAAAACAATCATCCAATAAATCCACAAAAGCCTTGCTATTGTGCGAGTGACCAAATCGAAAGTTCCAATCTGGGAAGTTAATATCCCCCATTATAAGACACTCTGATTTACTGGCCCACTCTATTTCTCTGTGTAATTGTTCATTGTACTCATCAGAGTCGTTAGGCCTATATTTGCTTTCCCAGTGCTTATGTCACTCCAAACTGACTGAACATTGCACTGTCCATATATGTCAACTGGATGCACTTCCTTAGATTTTATGTTCCTTAACTAACAGCATAACTCCCTTCCTATCCTGTCTATCCTTTCTGTACACATTGTACTCGCCAAGTTCCAATTCTGCATCTATTATGTTTGAGTGAAACCACGTCTCTGATATCCCAACAATATACGCCTTGATTGTCTTAACCCGCACTTCAAATTTATCAAATTTATTTACTATACTCCTAGCATTGGTGTGCATGCAAGTATACGTGCACCTGTTCTTACTCTTAGTTACTCTGACGCAGCCCATGTATTTAATTGTTTCATGACTCCCAGTAGTTCCTGAAATCCCCAGCAACTTGCTTTCCGGGCTGCTGCTCATTCCAATAGAACGAATGCAAGAATCATGGTAAATATTACAGTTCTTTATTAGATGGATCCAATCCTGTGACTTCCCACCAAACAATTATCATCATCGTGATAATAATAAGTGTCCTAACTTGCTTTAATTTTCGCCTAATTGAACCGTAGCCAGTTATCATGTAAGTGGCTTCCAAGTAAGAGGTTAACCAAGTCAGGGTGCTGGAAGTGAGGAAACTTACCTTAGGCATGACGTTCCGGATGATCTCCCCTTTATTACTAGGGGCATTATCTTTTATCTTGATTAAAGTTTGTGTACTTCGGCCGATGTTGCTTCTTTCATTTCTGTCTTGATTCTTGATCGAGCCTGGTACTGAGCCCTATAAATTCCACTGGTTGACTTTGATGTAAGCTGTGTGTCAGTCCAAGGAAGGTGATATATAGGTCAAGAGTGATACCTTCTAGGGTTGCCGTGGAGGCTGTATGGCAGGCCCTAGTCATCCTAAAGAATCAATGAATCTGATTAATTTGCAACTGTTGTTTTGTCTTCTCTACGAAACAATAATAAGGATTCATAAGAAAAGATTAGGGAGAAAATAGCTGCTTTTGACGTGAGCCCAGAGAGCTCTTCACCGAGATCCCAGTCTGTTTTGGTTACCAGGTAATAATATTGTGTATCCTCTAATCTTCTCGTCGACATGCACTGTGCTGCCACTTTATTAGGTACACCTACCTAGTAGTGTGTTGAGTCTCCTTTAGCCTTCAAAAAAGTCGGAATTCGTCTAGGCATGGATTGAACAAGATGCTGAAAACGTACAGGAATGGAGTACCGTGCAGACATGAGTGTATCACGCAATTCCATGAGATTCGACGGAGGTGTAGGCCTGCAGCGAACAGCCCTTTCCAGCTCATCCCAAATATGTTCAAGGATTGAGATCCACAAACTTAGCGTGCCACTGCAGCAAAGAAAATTCATTGTCATGTTCCTGGAACCATTCCATAGTGATTCGGGCTTTGTGCACCGGCGAATTAACCTGCTAGAAGTAACCATCTGACTGAGGATAAACTGCCAACATGAACGGATGCACTTGGTCAGCAACGATGTTTCGGTACGGTGTGGCATTCAGACATGAATCTATGGGTAACAATGGACTCAATGTGTGCCAAGAAAACATTCCCCACACCATAACACTGCCCCCACCACCTTTGCACAGTAGTCGTCAGACATGACGGGTCCATGGATTCATGTTTTCGCCAAATTCTGAGCTTTCCATCAACATGATGCACCAGGAATTTCGACTCGTCAGACCAAGCAACTGTTTTCCGATCCTCGATAGTTCAATGCTGGTGTTTTTGTGCCCACAGAATGTGTGCTCTCTTGTTCTTCATTGATAACAAAGGTACGCGATGTGGCCGTCGGCTGTTGTAGCCCATTCGCGACAAAGTGCGACTAGTGGTCCGTTGCAATAATTTATTCTGCGCACCAAGGTTGTGTTCTGACGTGATGTGCGACATTGTGGCCAGTCTGTTTGCTTGCACAATTGTAGCCATCCTGCTCTGACCTCTCTCATCAACACAGAGGCGGATTTAACGGCGGGCGCACCGGGCGCGCGCCCTGGGCCCCGACTTCTGAAGGGCCCACGCAAAAACCCAACAAATTAGTTGAACATATTAGTTCAACTAATAGTTAAACTAATATGTTCAACTATTAGTTCAAAACTTTGTGATTATTATTATGCTATTATTAATTACATTATACATATATTATATTCAAATTTTATTGGAAATGAAACATTAATAGTACATAATATTTTTTATTTATTTAAAAAAATGGTTAACATGTATTTTTATTTTCCCTGTCTCTCTCTTTTTTTTAAGGGGCCCAATATTTTCTTCTGAGCCCGGGGCCTCAACCGACCTTAATCCGCTTCTGCATCAACAAGTGATTTTCTTCCATAGGAGTGCCGTTGAGAGGATGTTTTCTGTTCGACTGGCATGGTGCCGTGAAGGGTATTGTATGGTCGTGGTACCTGCGTGTACCGGTGAACTGTACAATAAAGAACTTATTTATTCTCGATACACCCTTGAAACTGTGGTGCGTGAAAAGTTCAGGAGAACTGCCGTTTCAAAGATGCTTTGTCCAGCACGTCTTGCACCTGCTACCATGCCATGTTCGAAATCCGTTAGATCACTCTTTTTCCCCATTCTTGCTACGGTTTGTACGCTTAACTGTTACTAGAAAGGTTGTTCTGCTGCATTTATATCCACAACTGTGGTCATGTGACCTGCAATGTTGTGAGATAAACCATTTGTGTGCACAGCAGGGGTGTGCCTAATAAAGTGGCAGCACACTGTAGTTAAACAGTGAGTAAACAACCAACCAACCAATCCATTTGTGATCAATGATAATGCCAGGGTATTTCAGAGGCATTTTAGAGATTGATAGTTCAGCTTGATAACCGGGGATTTGCAAATATTCAGGCTATCTTTTATAAGACGCATTTTTGTCTTAGTTGTAGTGGACAGTTTTGGCCTGTCCGAATGGAAACAATGACCAGTAGGACAGATTGTCTGCGAAGGTATCATGATTGTGTGCTGGAATGAAATGGCTAGTCATTCATCCAGCACAAACGGGCATTTCTGAGATTTGACCAATGCTATAAAAATTCCTGGATACGCTTTTGGTGCCGAGACAACCGTCGGCGAAAGCATTGCAGTTTGAAAGATCAGTGTTTGTAATAGACGCTAAACAGTCGGGCCTAGGATGGAGCTCTGGGGAAATCTGTGTATGGTGCCTTGGTTGGGTCTGCGCGTGTAGCATAGTGGTATCGTCACCTTCCATCCCACACCTGGTGCAAAAAGTCCGGTTTCGAATCCCGTCGATGACGCGAGGAACTTTAGTGGGCTTTTTTCACTCCGTGACTAAGTTTGTCGGTCTCAGGCGTAAATAGCAAGGTATCCCCCCCAGGAACTGGGGTATTTCATCCAGGAAACAGACAAATCGACCATAGAACACACGCAATTAACAGACATAAGACACAGCACAGCAGATGAATTTAATTAAGCAGTTTTTTTTTTTTTTGTTTTTTATATGCTGACATCATGAATTCATGGTGCGGGATTTACTCCTGACTGCTTGCATACGTTTTTTTTTTTTTTTTTGTGCTTCCTGGTATGGGCTGCCAGGATGTGGGGAAGGTGACACCTATCGGTATTGCACTTCATCCGATGGGTGTGGAGTTTGTGCACAGACAGGAAAAGTTGACCCAGGCCCGGCTCTGGGGTTGGGCAGCGGGAAGTTACGCAAATTTGGTGTTTGCTCCCCGGTGGCAGTGGCTCTTTTTTTTTATTGGTAAATGTTCTACTTGATACTGATCATACGGTGGAGATGGACTTTAAGTTTAGGCGCCACCATACATACATTAATATACTACTATGCTGCCTTGGTTATCTGATGGTACAGAGTTTTAATGGTTAACTTTCATTTATTGATGTAATCTCTAAGGCGTTGATAGATTTGCTGTGAGAGCTCAGCCAGTTTGACTCATTAATGATGCCAGGCCACCAAACAGTCAAACTGTTGAAATCCATAAAAGTTCTTGGGACATATCTGGCTGTTGATTCTACCTTGATCTTGGCGATTTGGAGGATAGCATTAATGGTGGTTTCCCCACGGTGAAACCGTATTGGTTTTGTGCCTGGAGTTCTTTGGCTCATTAGTTAGTCAGCAGCCTCTACAAGAGGAGTCTCTCAAAGACTTTACCTAGGACAGGGAGGAGCAACATGGGACAATATGTTGGAGCTGACCCTGGGTTATCAGTGAGATCCTTCGGGATTAACCTCACATTGGCGTATTTACAACTGGCGACAGTCTGGCTTATGATGCATGGCCTAATTAAAACTGTAACAACAGTGGGATCCTTGGGGATTACCTTCATGTTAGTTTAGCTTTATGATACATGGCTTCATGAGATTCACATTACACTTTCACCCTCTATCATTGATGCAAAAAAGTATAAATTGAGACTCGTCACATCAAATGATTTTTTTCCACTCTTCCACATTACAATCTTGGCCGCACCAGTGCAGTCGAATTATTCGATTTTTTCTTTTTCAGAAAGAAGCGGTTTTCATATAGGCACACAACTATCAAATCCCACATTTTTTGGAAATGTCTCTCTTTGCCTAATTGAATTTTTAAGCCATTTGCTGCACAGTAGACCTTCTATATTGACACACAATTCGCTTTTAATTCCTGCTGTCTCTTGGAGTACTCACTTTCTGCCGCATCTCTTCCTTTTAGATCTGCGTTCTGTTTTCGCCTCCACATTGTATTCTTTTGAAATTGTTTCTTTCAGCACACCAGTGATTTCATTTGTTTCTGGATTGTGACTCCTGCTAAACGTACTCCAACGATAACATCCGCAAGATCACATGTCTTTTCCATGACCGGATCCACTAAGTCCAGGAAAGCGTACAGTATTCAGCTGATACCAAGGAATTTGCGATCATATAATGTAAAAGGTTATATCTGTATACCGTATGTTTAATTATCTATTGACACCAGTTGAAAAATGTTTCTAATTTTTCGGCCAGTAAGTATAATCTCTCACCGACGATGAAATTGAAGTCTAGATATTTTTCTAAATTGTTGGTGTGTAACAAACTGGCAATGTCAGATAAGACAGACAAGCTATTTTTATAATATTTCATACTGAATTTTAAAAGTCTGAATCTGACGCTTGAAGAGACTTTACTTTTGGTTTAATTTTTATATTTATATTGTTATAAACTATTACCATCAGAAGTGCTGCGCTGTGTCCTGAGTTGCTGATGAGCTAATATTCCAAAACAAAAACAAGTACCCAGTTCAACATGCACAGCACCGGAACATTCAATATGCATATGCATATTGAATGTTCCGCAACGCAAATCAACGCAAATTAAACTAGACAAATGATTTACCTGGACCTGATCTCACTGACTTGATACCACCAAGGAAATCAGTGCATTGGCAGGAACTACCGATGCCGGTATGGCATGATGCAAAGATAACACTACAGGATAGAAGAGCGATTGTACGCTCTAGTGCTGACACTTTACTTCCCCCTTTTCCCTCCTCTTTTTCATCTGATGGAGAAAACTTCCATTGTAATATGGGAACATCTTCGCTTTGGTTCCCTTACTCTAAACTAATCCCCCATCTCCCTCAATCTCTAGACTCCACTCATTCTAACTCACGGCCGTCGTAGCCGAGTGGTCAGGCGCGCGGGTTCATAAGTACGCTTGCTTTGAGTGACCGGGGTTCAAGCCCGTGACTGCTAAATACGGTGCTGTTTCTTGTATTCTGTCTATCTTGTGAACTCGTTTGGTCGTCCCGGAGTATAAACAGAAAATTTATTTATTTATTTAATTTAGGTCCTTGCCGCTGAAATCTTCGGAAACTAGACGGCAAGATCTGCTAGAGTACCATCGCGATCCCTGCCTGACCTGCCTGCACGTGTCTATGGGTGGGCAACGGGGGATCCCCCTAAGGGCCCAACAACTAATTGGTCAGAGGAGCAACATAACACGACAGTACAAACGCTAACATACACTCGCACTTTTTGAAACCTCTGGCCTTCACAGAGACAGTTGCAGAATAGATGTGCGAAAGTTTGTCTTTAGCCAGCATGTGGTTGATTACTGGAACAAACTTCCGTCTGTTGTTGTTGAAGCCGACAGCTTAAATAAATTCAAGGCAGAACTAGACAAACATTGTCTAGTTGGAATCTAGGAGCGAATGGATGGGTGAAATAGGAAATTTTTTTTTTTTTTTTTTTGGCCGATGCTATATAAGCTTGATTTCTTGCATCATATGCTAAATGCTAAATGCTTTTAGCATTTAGCATATGATGCCTCTGCTAATGCTAAATTTTACTGGGGAAAACCCCTGGGACCGTTAGATAATGAACAATGAGGGTTATTAAGGTTTGAAAATGGCAGAAGGTTATCAAATTGTAGCAGGGTGCTTATTGATTTTGTAATAACTGAGAGCAAACTGGAGGAGAAATTGTTGAAGATAAATATAAGAAAGGCACCTGGGGTGGATGGGATCTATCCAGTTATATTAAAGGAGGCGGCAAAGCAACTAAGCAAACCCATAGCCATAATTATGAGAGCATCCTTGGACTCAGGGGAGGTCCCCACGGACTGGAGATGTGCAAATGTATCCGCAATTCACAAAGGGGGATCGAAGGGTGACACGAGTAATTACAGACCAATTAGTTTAACTTATGTTCCTGGTAAAATAATGGAGTCACTGGTTAAAGATGCATTGCAGGATCATCTAGACAAAACTGCAACAATAATTCAGACACAGCATGGGTTTGTTAAAGGAAAGTCTTGTCTGACAAATTTGATAGAATATTATGATGTGGTTACAAAGGAACTGGATGCAAAAAATAATTTTGATATCATATATTTGGATTTCAGGAAAGCTTTTGACACTGTTGCGCATGAATGACTCTTGTACAAATTGGAGCAGAATGGTATTAAGGGTAAGTTGCTACAATTGATAAAAGGATGGTTGAGTGGGAGAAGACAAGATGGTAATTAATGGGTGCTGCTCTTCGTGGACTAATGTTATTAGCGGAGTCCCACAGGGTTCGGTGTTGGGTCCTCTGTTGTTTTGTATATTTATCAATGATATTGATGAAGGTATATCAGGCTTAATGTCTAAGTTTGCAGATGATACAAAGGTTTGCAGGGTTGTTAATGACAGTAATGGCAGTGTGCTACTGCAACAGGATCTAGATAATTTGGGCAGATGGGCTAAAAAGTGGCAACTGAAGTTTAACCTTGACAAATGAAAAGTACTGCATATGGGTAGAAGTAACCCCAGAGTAACATACTAACTGTGTGGTACTACACGTAAGGTGGTAGAAAATGAAAAAGACCTGGTAGTAATTGTGCAGTGAGATATGAAGTTTTCTGAGCAATGCAGACAGGCTGCCAGGGCAGGTCATGGGGTTTTGTCAATGATATATAGGAATTTTGGTAGCAGGGAAAAGGAGGTGATTGTCCCGCTGTATAAGGCAATGGTCAGGCCACGCCTTGAGTACTATGTACAGTTCTGGAGGCCTCATTTTAGGAAGGATGTAGATTTGCTTGAGCGTGTACAGAGAAGAGCTACACGATTGGTGAGGGGAATGAAGGGATCCTCTTACTAAGAGAGGCTTAGGTTCTGCAAATTGCAGTAGTAGTAGTAGTAGTAGTAGTGGCACATGATGCAAGAAAGCAAGTGTAGGAGCTTATGCAGCATCAGCCAAAAAAAAAAAAAAAAAAAAGAAATCACACCATTCCCTCCAAATACCTGTCCAGTTCCTCCTTAAATTTATTTAACCTATCAACTTCCACAACGACAGATGGAAGTTTGTTCCAGCAATTAACCACCCGCTGGCTAAAGGCAAATTTCCGCACATCTATTCTACATCTGTCCTTTCTTAATTTGAACTTATGTCCCCGTAGGTTCGTAATCTGAACAAGTGGAAGGATCCCATCAGAATTCAGCGTGCTCAACCCATTTAAGGCCTTATAGACCTCAATCAGATCACCGCGCAGGTGCCTAGTCTCCAGCCACTGCAATTTGCAGAACTTAAGCCTCTCTTGGTAAGAGAATCCCTTCATTCCCCTCACCAATCGTGTTGCTCTTCTCTGTACACACTCAAGCAAATCTACATCCTTCCTAAAATGAGGCCTCCAGACCTGTACACAGTATTCAAGGCGTGGCCTGACCATTGCCTTATACAGAGGGACAATCACCTCCTTTTCCCTGCTAGCAAAATTCCTATATATCATGACAAAACCCCATTACCCACCCTAGCAGCCTGTCTGCACTGCTCAGAAAACTTCATATCTGACTGCACAATTACTCCCAGGTCTTTTTCATTTTCTACCACCTTAAGTGTAGTACCACACAGTTGGTACGTTTCTCTGGGGTTACTTCTCCCCATATGCAGTACTTTGCATTTGTCAAGGTTGAACTTCAGTTGCCACTTCTTAGCCCATCTGCCCAAATTATCTAGATCCTGTTGCAGTAGCACACTGCCATTACTGTCATTAACAACCCTGCCAACCTTTGTGTCATCTGCAAACTTCGACATTAAGCCTGATATACCTTCATCAATATCATTGATAAATACACAAAACAACAGTGGACCCAACACCGAACCCTGTGGGACTCCACTAATAACATTAGTCCACGAAGAGCAGCACCCATTGATTACCACCCTCTGTCTTCTCCCACTTAACCATCCTTTTATCCATTGTAGCAACTTACCCTTAATACCATTCTTCTCCAATTTGTACAATAGTCTTCCATGCGCAACAGTGTCAAAAGCTTTCCTGAAATCCAAATATATGATATCAAAATTATTTTTTTCATCCAGTTCCTTTGTGACCACATCATAATAACCAATCAAATTTGTCAGACAAGACTTTCCCTTAACAAACCCATGCTGTGTTTGAATTATTGCTGCAGTCTTGTCTAGATGATCCTGCAATGCATCTTTAACCAGTGACTCCATTATTTTAGCCGGAACAGAAGTTAAACTAACTGGTCTGTAATTACTCGTGTCACCCTTCGATCGACCTTTGTGAATTGGGGTCACATTTGCACATCTCCAGTCCGTGGGAACCTCCCCTGAGTCCAAGGATGCTCTCATAATTATGGCTAAGGGTTTGCTTAGTTGCTTTGCCGCCTCCTTTAAAATAACTGGATAGATCCCATCCACCCCAGGTGCCTTTCTTATGTTTAACTTCAACAATTTCTCCTCCACTTTGCTCTCAGTTATTACAAAATCATTAAGCACACTGCTACAATTTGATAACCTTCTTCCATTTTCAAACTGTAATAATTCCTCACGTGTGAATGTAGATGCAAAATACTCATTCAGTTTGTTATCTGAGCAGGATCATCAACAGTCGAACCATCGATGTGGTTCGACAGTGGATGGAGACTAGGCACCTGCGCGGTGATCTGATTGAGGTGTATAAGGCCTTGAATGGGTTGAGCACGCTGCATTCTGATGGGATCCTTCTACTTGTTCAGATTACGAACCTAAGGGGGGCATAAATTCAAATTAAGAAAAGACTGATGTAGAATAGATGTGCGGAAATTTGCCTTTAGCCAGCGGGTGGTTAATTGCTGGAACAAACTTCCATCTGTCGTTGTGGAAGTTGATAGGTTAAATAAATTTAAGTTGGAACTGGACAGGCATTTGGAGGGAACGGTGTGATTTTTTTTTTTTTTTTTGGCTGATGCTGCATAAGCTCATACACTTGCTTTCTTGCATCACATGCCACTACTACTACTTTATCCTTTATGCATTTCGCTTAGACTATTCGAATGTGTGATGTATTAAATATCATGCAGTTGCAGTATATGCAGAGCTTATGGCCTACGCCTATATGCAAATACAGATGAGTAGGGATCTTAGCTGCCTTAGCGTTTAATACAAACAATGTATTTTAAAAGAAAGAAAAGAAAAGTAATCTCGTTATGTTCGTATTCCGTTATTGGATGTGTGCGTACATCCTGAGCTGGATAGCATCATTATTCTCTTTCTTGGTGATTCCTCTCTCCCTCATGGTTACTCGGGAATTTTTTTTTTGGCTGGAACAGCATAAGCCTCAGGTTTCCTTGCATAATAATAATATATTTCTTTGCTATTTTAGTTTGATTTAAACTTTTTAAATTTTCAGTTAGGGTCCGCCACACAGAAGTAGTTACTACTCTGTGAATTCCACAAGGAAAAATGTAAACGTTTCCTTTTCCAAAAAATAACATGCTTGATTTAAAGTTTATGTCAGACCATCCCACGTAGTGGTATACTTTTATAAATATGCACATGTATGTAAATAAATGTATTTTTTCTTTCACATTTCTGAGTTCTTTCATTTTATATTCTTAATTACAACAATTTATTGTTTGTGCTCGTTACAGATTTAACGATTCTCTTCGAATATTGCACCACGGACAGAAAAACCAATTCCTCCTCATTCTAAATTTCGTCCTCACATGTCAATTCAGTGCTGTACTGAACATTTTAGAATGACGTAAGTAGTAAGCGTACACGTGAACTTGTGTAATCAAAACGTGATAGAAGTTTTGGCAAATACAGCGTGAACCTTTCCCGTGTTTTTCTCTCGAATGATACGATTTGTTTCTCATTTTAATGATAAATGCTAGGGAATCGGAAATCTCTACAGTTGAAAAGAATGGGTATGGTGTCTTCAGTCTTTAATAATTATGGAACTTCAGAAATAAATCCTGATGATAGTTCCAAATGTGGCTGTCCAATTTCTTGTTTACCAGAAGAAGTCTTAGTAGAAATATTGTCCCACGTTCCTGCTGATGCTTTACTCAAAGTTTGCTGTATTGTTTGCCAGCTTTGGAAGGCTTTAATTAATGGTCAGGCTGTTTGGAAAAAGAAATGCTTGCAAAAAGGTGTTACAATACCACCTGTTAGACTTCATTCTTTACCAAGACACTTCTATAGGATCTTGTACCTCAAGAATCCATACGGGAGGAATTTAATTAAAAATCCATCAGGGAAAGGTAACATTAAATTAATTTCAAGTTTTAAAATAACATGATGCGGTTCTTTATATATGTGTATATATATATGTATTTGTTTTTTCGCGTACGTTTATATAGGATGCGTTTAATATCAGAAATGGTGGGCTTATGATAAAAAAAAAAAAAAAAAAAAATACGTAGTTAAAACTTAACTGGGCAAGGTGCTTTTCTGCTCCTATGCACAATGCCGTAATATCCAAATGTGCAGAAATGTACACATGAGCAGATTGCCCCTTGCCAAATCTCCAGTAGTAATTTGCTGTATTTATTAACGTCGTTTAGGCTTATAGTAAAGCGTTATGATTCTGTATGGCAAAAGCGGATTGACGTATACAGAACAGTAATGCTATTTTATACTGATAGACTATTTAAAACACTTAATGATCCATGGTGATTTGTTAAAAATAATCCTCAGTGATATCAATACAGCTGAAATCCCGTTAAATAAACATAAAAGCTCAAAGCCTATATAGGATGTATCATAATGTGGAACCCATTTCAGGATGGATTTAGGACCTAAAAAACAATTTTAAAAAGTTCTTGTAAATACAGGTCTGATTTTGTCTTGTTTCTGAGCCATTACAGCCGTTTCTGTGTTCCAGAAATTCTTTCCACAAACTGAGACAGCATAATTGGCTGCATTCAACTGTTTATAAACAATGCTCAATATCTCATAGAGAACCTTGCTGATAGTGTTCTTTGAGTGATTTCAGGTAATTCTCCTGACAAGAGCACTACATTTTGGAGGTTGTTATTGACATTTTGATACTGTGTCTTTTGTAGTGATAATGGAGGCCTATTCAAATTGAGAGGTGGCAGACCTGCATCTCATGTATGGACTTGCTAGGTGCAGTGCAGCTGAGGCAAGATGTCTGTATGCAGAAAACTTCCCTAATCATCATGTACCAAATAAGATCTTTCAGAGAATACATGAATGCCTTGTGGAAACTGGTTCATTTATAAAACAAGTTTCATATGGTGGTAAACCCATCAGCATACCAGAGCAGTATATCTCAGACATCTGTTAGATTTTCTGTTCTGAACTTTTTAGTGGGTGAGGAAGTCTGTGATGAGGCATTTGCAGGCTTGTATTCAGGCACCCAGTGGTCATTTTGAGCATTTCATATAAATGTAAGCAGATAGTTCCTGGAACACAAAGATGACTGTAACTCGAAAAGAAGGCAAAATCAGACCTATGTTTACATTAACTTCTTCTTTTTTTATTGTTTTTAGGTCCTAAATCCATCCCTGAAGTGGGTCCCACATGTTATGATACACTCTGTATTATGGTATCATTACATTTGTGAGCTAATTAAATGCATGTCTTTTACAAAGTAATAAAGAAATACTGTTAAAATTACTGTTATGAATACAACCTGAATATTTTTATAATTGCTATTCAAATGGCAATATGAATTTGTAATAATAATCTTGGTGTTTTATAACATGATGTCCACTACTTTGGTAATTATAATAGTTATATGCACAGATGCGGAACTGTGAAATTCAGCACACAAACACATATGCATGGATGAGAGAGAGAAATAAATAAATAAATAAGATTATGAACTTTGCCCAGTTAGGATATGAACTTCGATCTAAAGCCCAGCAGCTACCCTTCTGGGTAGCCGCTGGGCTTTAGCCATTCTCAAAGAGATTCAGTTTAAAAAAAGTAGTAATTTTCTTTAGGTGAAAGCAGTGGCTCTGATCCCCAGCCTTCTTGATTAGACCAGGGTTCAAGCCCGTCACCACCAAATATGGAGGATGCGGAAAGGTCAGGAAATGACCACTGCATATCCCGGAGCAATATGGCCTTAGTTGCTAATGCTCCTAAAAACCAAATAACAAACAAACAAACGATCCCCAGCCATCCCCAAAGAAAAATCCTAAATAATGAGTTTTCCAGCAATGGAAAAGTCTGTAAGCAAGTTTACTTAATTCAGTTTTTTGAATATCCTTTGGAAAATAAGTTGTTATTAGTCACATTGTACGAGGATGCTATAGACTTTTGCTACACCAGCAAAAAAAAAAACAAGAAAATACAAATTTCTATAAAATTTCTTGAATGACTCTTTATAGACACTGACTTTAATAGATAAAAATATATTAACAGCATATAATTTTGAACATCAGAAGAATCAAGGCCAAAGAGTTGGGATCCAATGATTAATTTTAAATGATTTGTCCAGGAGGGCTAGAATTTCAGATGGTTGTAAAGTTTTTTTTTTTTTTTTACTGTTGTAAAGTGTATGTTATTCATAAGGAGGAACCAGTTCAGTGAAATAGTAGAAGCACCAAAACAGAATGATACAAGCACTGTTCTGATGATTTGGTATTTCCTTTGTTTTAATTTCAGAATGGAAGTGCACATCCATTCATCAACAAATAAAAATGCCACTGCAGATAAAGCCTTCAATTTACTCAACCTCTCACTGAAATAGAAATTCAGATTGTAACCCTAATTGAGTGCAACATAGCAGGGCTGTGTCGGTGACAGATTTTGAATTTATCATAATCCTGCAGATATGGCTAATAATAATAAATCTAGGTGCCAAAAGAAAATCCTCTTAAATCCTGCTATGATGAACTAGTACTAATATCATTAATAACACACACAAAGAACCATTGGCAGTCATAACTGACAGACTTCAAATAAGCAGTAAATGGAATAAAAAAATACTGAAGTGAAACTAAACCATTTCATAACAATAATTAAATAACCATATCAGCCACAGATATATTTTTAAAAAATATTGGCATGAATTAACATGAGCTTGTAACCTATACAGTTACAGTATACACTAGTGAAGCCAATGAAAAGTGTGTTATTCCCTACTTAATTTATCAATTACAAATCCTAATTAATGTGAATGGTTAGCAAAATATATATCTCTAGGAATTAATAATTATGGATTTCTCAAAGAGAAATACTCTTCTTGGAAATAACAATAGTCAAAATCGAGCTGAGAGGTGGCAACTGAAGTTTAATGTTGAGTAGCAGTAACCCCAGAGTAACATATCAACTGTGTGGTACTGCACGCAGGATAGTAGAGAATGAAAAAGACCTGGGGGTAATTGTGCAGTCAGATATGAAGTTTTCTGAGCAGTGCAGGTGGTCTCTGCAAGAGTAGCAGCTCATGGTGTCTTGTCAATGATATATGGGAATTTTTCTAGCAGGGATAAGGAGGTGATTATCCCCTTGTATAAGGCAATGGTCAGGCCACACCTAGAGTACTGTATACAGGCCTGGAGGCCTCATTTCAAGAAGGATGTAGAGCTGCTGGAACGAGTACAGAGAAGGGCAATGAGATCAGTGAATAGAATAAAGGGTTGCTTTTATGAAGAAAGGTTTAAGTTTCACAAATTGCAGTGTCTGGAGACTAGGCACCTGCAAGGTGATCTGATTGAGGTATATAAGACCTTGAATGGTTTGAGCAATGGTGATGGGATTCTTCCTCTTCCCAAGATTAATCATCTGAGGGGTCATAAATTCAAATTGAGGAACAACTGTTGTAGAATAGATGTGCGGAAGTTTGCCTTTAGCCAGCGTTTGGTTGATTGCCGAAACAAACTTCCATCTGTCATTGTGGAGTTGACAGCTTAATTAAATTCACGTTAGAACTAGACAGACATTTGGAGTGAAATGGGAAGGATTTTTTTTTTTTTTTTCTCTTGTGGCTGATGCTGTATAAGCTTGCATCATATGCCTCTACTAATGCTAATATGTGGGCGGGCCACAAGCGAGGGGTAACTGTGAAAAGTTTTTCCTCATGCATCCGAGTCAACACAGATTATATCAAATGACAACAGCAAATCACTATAGTATTGCTAGTTCATACAGTCATTATATTATAGTCTCATATGATCTTTAATTTAATGTACCAGGAAAAAAAAAAAAATGGCAAAATGCAAATTATAGGCACAGGAACCCTTAATGCAGAGGTTCCCAAACTTTCTCGGTTCACGGCACCCTTAGTCTCTCTATTTTTTTTACTGTGCCCCTAGGCCAAAAGAAATACTTAACAGTTACGTTTATTAAATAGTTAGGTCCAAACAACTTAATAAGTAATGTTGAAACTGTGAACTACCTCGAGCTAGTAGTTTGCACGGTGTCCGACAGGTGTCAAGTATTGCTGTGTTTCCCACAAAAATTTAAAATATTCCGTGGCACCCCTGTCAGTTTGCCATGGCACACAGTGTGGGAACCCTTGCCTTAATGGCATTAAGCCAGAGACTAATAAAAAATTCAAGAACAGTAACATGGTAAAATAACATATTGTAGATGTATATAAATGGAAATATGCCAAACTAGCATCTGTTAACACGGCTCTCCAGAGTCAAAAATTAAGATAATCTGAAGTACAATAGAGATAGGCAGACAAAGGAGTACATACTCAAGAATAAAACTGTATTCCATGTTTAGATCACAGTGGGAGGGAAACTCACCATAGGAACAAAATTTTTAAATAAATTAGATTATCATTATTTGTACCAGTATATTAGAGAAAATACTAGGGGTATAAATATTCTTGACCTCATCATTACTCACAAATCAGACGACATCATAGCGCTTGAAGAACAGGAGCCATTGGCAAGTAGTGGAAGATGATGAAAGATGTTACAGTAGTTAAAGGTAAAGGCACTGGTTTTAATTTCAGAAAATGGGACTAACGTAGTTTAAGATGCTATGTGACATCTAAATTGGGTGGATTGCAGAGGAGAGGGTGAATAAACTAGAATCATGGAATACCTTTAAAGCAATAATCACAGAAGCTATGAATATATATATATATATATATATATAATCATATAAATTAGAATAAAGTTATATAATGAAATAAAATAATGCCAGCAGTTATGCGTTTTGCTGCCCCTGATGTGTGCTGTACCCTCCTTTTTTTATTATGTAATATTCCTTTTCTAACATTATTTAAATCTAATTATGTCACATGATAGTATTGGGCGAATTGCTAACGCTGCGCCTGTACTGCCATCTATAGTTCATTATTCATTTATATAAACGGGTTAAATTTGCTTTTGTCAGTAGTGTGGCTTTGCACTGGAGTGCTAATGTCTGTTCTATCTTTGATTTTCGCTGCATCAGGACCACCGCTGTTCAATTCCCTGCATTGGCGATTCGATCTGGGGATCGGTGTGGCGGACTGATCTTGCGATCGTTTCTCCTTTGCGGTGATTTGTTTAGCGTTCGAAATGCAGCGATTCCCTGACCATTATTGGCCTTGTGGTCCTCTGTTGAGATGGGGCATAATGGTCAGTCTATTTTTGTTTTGTTTGGTTTTGTTGTAGCAGTTTAAATCTCTGTTTGGTGATATTTCACATAAATTTGGACCTGGTGCCCATCAGAGGGGGCACCGCTAAATTTCATTTAATTGGCTTTTAAATTTCGAAGAATGATTATTTGTATATTTAAATTTTCTAAATTAATTTACAGTTTTCGCTGCAATATTTTTACTCTTGTTACATTTCTCTTCCCTTCCTGTTTAATTTGAATTTAAGTTTAATTTTGTTTTTTCGCTCTTGTCTTGCCGTACTGCTGGCATTATTTTATTTCATTATATAACTTTATTCTAATTTATATGATTATATTTCAAGCATCATGTAGAGGATTATGCGTTTTGCTGCCCCTGATGTGTGCTGTACCCTCCTTTTTTTATTATGTAATATTCCTTTTCTAACATTATTTAAATCTAATTATATATATATATATATACATTATGGCTATAGGGTACATTTTGCTAATGCAGTGTCCCTGATCCATAATCAACGTTATCTTCCTCTTCGTACTGTTACTCTCCACCCTCTATGATTACTTAGCTTCTTAATACTATTATTCTTTTATTATATATATAATAAAAGCATAATATTAAGAAGCTAAGTAATCATCAAGTTTGGAGAGTATGAAAAGGAAGATAGTGTTGATTATGGATCAGAGACACTGCTTTAGCAAAATATACCCTACAGCTATAATGTGTATACATATATATAGTATGAAGAAAGTGTAAAGAAGGTTTAGTTTAATCATATTGAATCTATGGTGTACACCAGAAGTGAATTCCACAAAATGGAAAATGTTTTAAAAATAAGAAATGAAAAGGCGACCAGAAAGGTTACATTGCAGTGTTTTTCACAATTTCAGTGTCTTCGTCAGAGGCCATCCACCAAAATTATGAGAAAGACGGCAATGCCCTTGCTTCTGTTTCCGACATGTTCTTGTATGCTACGGTGCACATGTGCAGTATACACGTGTTAAGAAAGAAATTTGAAATTTTGCAGTAAGAATAAGGCCAAATAAAGTCTAATAAATGTAATACATACAGATCATGGATGACCTTACAGAAGAAAGTAAAAAGAATTGTAGAAATGAAGTCGGAATAGGTACCAAGAAAGAAACTTACCATTGCTATGTAAGACTGTAACTGAACAAAAGACCGAGGTAGCGGGGTGCCAGCGTATTTATGTATGGGTACACTAACAGTACCTGGCGTTAGAAAATGGTGTGAAAAAAAAAAAAAAATTCATGGAATGGTGTCCTGTAAGCTTGTTGCATGTATAAATTGAAATGCAATATGTGGTGGTGAACACTATTAAATACATGGTGCCCAAACTGCCCAGGATAGTTGAGAGATACATAATAGCTTACAAAGTAGTGGTGAAAAGCAGCTAAACTTTGTTAAGGTGAAAATTAGATTTGGTAAAGTAAGAAGGTAGTATCCTGCATATTGTGTTCAATAAACTAATGGCTCACAGGACATAAAAAGTAGGGACAGGTATGGTGGTGAACACTATTAAATACATGGTGCCCAAACTGCCCAGGATAGTTGAGAGATACATAATAGCTTACAAAGTAGTGGTGAAAAGCAGCTAAACTTTGTTAAGGTGAAAATTAGATTTGGTAAAGTAAGAAGGTAGTATCCTGCATATTGTGTTCAATAAACTAATGGCTCACAGGACATAAAAAGTAGGGACAGGTAAAGCAGAAAGATAAATGAAGTAGAGGTAAATGGTTGGGCTCGGGTAGTTTGGGGTAGCAAACCCGTTCCTATAGATAGGACCCTGAACGAAGGTCTGGCAGTGAGTACGTCATGTATTTAAAGTCAGTTGCATGAGTGAGAGAAAAATGATAGATAGATAATGCAATGAAGATAAATTTAATTAAATTCAATTAAATTATATACATGGTTAATACACTATGTTAGGCCAATTGGTGGGTAAACGTTTTTTAAGGTGTAAGACACAGAGGCCTAGTGTATTTACAAACTTGGTGTGTATGGTTTTTTTTTTTTTTTTTTTTTTTAATAGCATTCATCACTACATATTACATTTCAATTTATACATGCAACAAGCTTACAGACACCATGCCATGAATTTTTTTTTTTTTTTGCGCCATTTTCTAATACTGCTAGCGTACCCATACATAAATATGCCGGCACCCCGCCACCTCGGTCTTTTGTTCAGTTACAGTCTTAGATAGCAATGGTAAGTTCCTTTCTTTGTACGTATTCCGACTTCATTTCTTCATTTTTACAATTCTTTTTATTTGCTTCTGTAAAGTCATCCATTATCTGTATGTATTACATTTATTAGACTTTATTTGGCCTTATTCTTACCCAAAATTTCAAATTTCTTTCTTAACATGTCTATACTGAACGCGTGCACCGTAGCATACAGAACATGTTGGAAACAGAAGCAAAAGTATTGCTGTCTTTCTCATAATTTTGGTGGATGGCCTCTGACGAAGACACTGAAATTGTGAAAAACACTGCAATGTAACCTTTCTGGTCGCCTTTTAATTTCTTATTTTTAAAATGTTTTCCATTTCGTGGAATTCACTTCTGGTGTATACCGTAGATTCAATATGATTAAACTAAACCTTTACACTTCTTCACACACACACACCATTAAGAAAATATAGTGTGAGGAGGAAGTCCAAGGATCAATATGGAGCAGTTCATTCTAATAGAAGAGAAAAAGATAAGCACGGGGAAGTTACAGAGTATTGAAAAGTATGGAAGCTACAAGTTAATCCAGTGGTTTTCGACCTTTTTTAAATAACTGCACCTGTAAGTAATTTATTTTATTTTGTGGCACCCCTACTCAATTTTCTGCATGTTAGATCTGATTCTTTGTGCTTTGTGTGTGTAATAAAAGAGAATGGGCCTGTGGCATTGGCTTCCATGTTTTAGAAGAAGAAAATACAGTAGAGCCAGTGGAAGTGGTAACTAAAATAAATTTAAGTTTTTAATACAACAAAGAAGCTTTCAGGGTAACAAACCCATTCTTCATCAAGAAAGGTACATACATATGTACAGAAATGTAAACATAACATAAAATGTTAGGAATGGAATTAACTAAACTAAATAGGCTGTGCATACTCAGATGACTGGAAGAGCACGAACACAATAGTGTTCAGTCACTTAGTAGGCCCGATCAGGTGATTGTTGTTGGTACGCTGCATACCAACAACGATCACCTGATGGGTGGTGGTATCCAGTGAGAATAAATAACAGTAGTCTTCTCTACTAGAGAAGCGTTACTTATTCGAAGTAGTGCAATATCTGGTATCTTATTGTGAAGGTAGCCCACAATATGAGATACAATTAAAAACAATGCCTTCACACTACATACATAGTTTAATTTATGGGTAAACTATGGTGTATCTACACCAATATTATATAGTTAATTTAAACCCATATCAGATTATGCCTCGCGCATTGAATCTTCAAATAATATATATATATATATAATAATTTTATTCATTATATAGAAGTACTAAATAAACATCAATTATAGATCACCACAAAATTAAAAAGATACCGTATACCTTTTTATAATGAAATAAATATATAAATTTTAAAAAATAAATAAGTTTAAGTAACTTACACCCAAATTATGTGGCATCCCTGGAATGTTGTTGCGGCACCCTAGTTGGAAACCACTGAGTTAATCTGTAATAGTACCACAGATAAGGTTAGTGTGGCTGAGGCTGAGTATGAGAAACCACTGGCTAAGAGAACAAAGAACAGGAACAAGGAGTTTTTCATGTATGTCTGTGAACACAAAGAAGAAAATGATTCAAATTGTGTTCTGGGTGTGAGAAAAGTCTTAGATAACCAGTCCATTCATCAGCAAAATCACTAGCTGATTTTGCTGATGAATGGAATAGATACTTTGCATCAGTCTTTACTGATGGAAGATCCTTCATACTGAGGAGAGGCTGTATGAGTGAGGCTAAGCTATTTGAAATTATAGATAACTATTAGAAAAACTTTCTAGCCTAAAGGCAAGTAAGGCTTCTGGAGGTGATGGCTATAATCAGTGATTTTGAGGTAGATGACCAGAGAGTGTGGTGAACCACTGGGGGTAATCATTAGAGCATCATTGGATTCTCTGGCTTCAATGTTAGAGGCAGTCAAGAGTGCAATCCAGGGACATTTAGATTGAAATGGCATTCTGAAGGACACAATATGGTGTTTTTAAGGGAAAATCTAACCTGGTAATCTATTTTGACAGTTACTCATGGGCTGGATGTAGGGAACAATTTCAATGTTTATTTGGATTTTAGCAAGGCATTTCACTCAGTCCCACATGAGAGGTTACTGTACAAACTCGAACATGTTGGGATTACTGGAAAGATTTTAAGATGGATTGTAGGGTGGCTGCAGGAGAGAAGGCATAGGGTTGTGACTAATGGATATTCTTCGGATTGGTGTCACATCAGAAGTAAGGTGCCCCAAGGATCGATTTTTGAACTGTTAGTTCTCGTTTTCATAAACAACGTCGATAAAGGGAACAATATAAAAATTTGCAGACAACATCTTCTCCGCGGCTTTCTGATTCTTCATTTTCTTCAATGCATGTTCTACCTCATCAGGAAGAATATTGGGTATGTCGTATGTGTTACTAATTTGCGATCCATCTTCCCCACTGCTAGCATTCCCTCACTCCTTGTATAATTCTCTCTAGTAGTCTTCTGCTATTTGAATTATGTCTTCTCTGCTACTTATAAGTACACCATCGCTATTCTTCAGTTTCAGCATCATTTGTCCTTCTGTATTACTGCTCATGGCTGCTGATTTAAGTCCTTTGTTTTCCCTTAATGCTTGTTCTACTTTTCTTGTGTTAAATCTTCATATGTCCTCTCTGGGTCTCTTTCTGATGGCTTTGCATAACTCAGTATACTCAATTTTCTCCTTGTCAGTGCTTATCTTGCTCTTCATTTGTTGTCTTTGGTTCATCATAACAAGTGTTTCTTGACTTAATTTTTTCTTCTTTGGATTTCTTTTTCCCTATAGGTTTCTTGGTCTTTATCACTTTCAGAAAGTTGTAATATTCCTTGTCGATATCTTGGCTAAGGTGGTAATCTTCGTATCTTTCCACACAGCTGCTGAGTTGAAGATAGCAGATCTGATGTTGTATGCATGTAAATTTTTCAGTGTTCTGAGTGTATCTTGTATCTCTTCTGCCTCTTGTATCTTCTTCTGTTTCTTCCAAAACAACCATCACCTCTTTCAAAAACTTCTTATACAACCTCTTACATGCAACAATTACACCTTATCCATCGGCTGTATCAGTGAAGTAGTGTTAGGAGGCAGAAAAACACATTTAATTCTCCCATCCCTGCTAACTAACCTCACAGCATTAGGGTGAGCAGGTGCATTATCTAGCAGTAAAAAGCCTTTATTTCATTAGAAGGAATTTTCAGCACTTCTGTCTGATAACATCGTACATCAGGCAGATGTGCTGTCTGATGTGTGATGCTATCAGATATAAATAGATTCTAAATTTTTCCTTTAGGACAGAAATTTTTTGTCCTTTAAATCCAAACTCCGTTAAATCGAGGGCCTACTGTATATATTTTTTAATATTGTGCCCATGGTCTGTGACACTATTGATTCACATAAGAATTCCAAGCTGGTTTGCTGATATTACCTCCCAGTGTCAACTATTGTTCCACAAGCTTTTCTTGTCTTTCAGTACATTCAAAGAGTTTGGAGCCAAACTGAGTTTTGGTTCCTTTGTGGCAACTTTGCAATATCTGTTGCCAAATTATTTTACATATAACACAGGTTGTGATAGGAATAGTATTTTTTAACATTTCTATTAAAGGACAGATGCACAAATTACACTCTGTGGCATTGAAATTGCAGCACCCTGAAAGAACAGGAATAGAGAGGATATTTAGTAGAGTAATTATAGCCAAGGAGTTAAGGAATACATGATAAAAGTTGCAGACACAAGTGTGTGTGTTATTTTTTGTTATTTGGTTTTTATTTTTAGGAGCATTAGCAACTAAGGCCATATTGCTCCGGGGATATGTGGTGGTCATTCCCTGACCTTTCCGCATCCTCTGTATTTAGTGGTCATGGGCTCGAACCCCGTGTGCTATGCACTGCTGCTCCTGCCCACCTGGCTACAGAGGCACGTGTGTGTGTGTGAGTGAGCACATTTAAAGACATAAAATAATTCTTATAATGGATAGATAAAAATCCACCACAGTTGCAGATACATTGAGTTATATTGGTGTCAGATAACTTCCTGCAGTAATTCCCACCAACCCTTTTGCACCTGGTTCTGCCAAACATCCATGGTCTGTGCTATTGGTGGCTCTGTAGATGGTGTCCAATCATGGCCCACAAGTGCTCAATGGGGGAAAAATCCAGGGACCTGGCTGGCCAAGACAGTATATCCACACTGCAAAGACACTCAGAGGAAACCTTTGCAGTATGTGTTCGAGTTATCCTGCTGAAAAATGGCATTAGGCACCCCGGTAAGAAAGGAGAGAGTGATGGTTTCCAGAATCTTGGTGACACAGCATTGAGCAGTTAGATTGCCATTGATGAACACCAGCAGTGACCGACTATCCATACTGATTGCTACCCACGCCATAACTTTCAGGCCATTTTAAATGTAACTTCCAAGGGGAATTCTAGGATCACTGTGTTCACCATGTTGTTTCCACATGTGTATGTGGTGATTATCAGGCTCCAAGCAGAAGCAGGATTCATTGCTAAAAACTGCTGCATGATATTCTGTATCCCAGATGGCCCGTGTGTATCACCATTCCAGACGCTGTCAACAATGGGCAGTGATCACGGGGTAATCAACATAATGGCTTGTATGCACTGCAGCATACAATGATTTGATGGATGATGGGGTGTCAGCAGGGCTGTAGTGGAGGATATACACCATATATCCTCTAGATTTTTTTAGGAGAATAGCGTATACCTGCTGGTTTTTGAAAGACTTTTATATATATATATGTACACAGTGCTTTTTTTGTAAAAAAATAGGTGCCAGTACTCATTCTTTGCTATCAGGAAAAATTTAAAATTAAAAAGGATATGAAAAGTACTGATATTGTTACTTTAGTAGTAATTTTTTCAGAATAAGAACAACAAATTAAGTGTATTAACACACAGTTTATTAAGCATAAATTTATTATTCAAGTATATAAAAAAATAAGTAAAATGTGAGTAAAATAAGTAAAAAATAATTTCATAAAAATTTTTTGTAGAATATTCCAAATTTTTATTAAGTTCTCATCCGACACCCTATGCCAGGGGTCGGCAACCTTTTTTGATCTAATTTTAAAAAAAAGAGAGAGAGAATCCGAAGAGCCGCACCTCAGCTCAAGCTGGGGGGGGGGGCGAGACTTGTTTAAGAAATGGAATAGAGTGGGAAGGTGTTTATTAAAAAATATATATATTTTTTGAAATATTATTTTTTAATACTGAAAAAATGTAACAAACATCCAATTAGGTACAAATTAATGTGACTTTTGCTGATGAACTTCTTGAGCAAGTGTCTTCCAACATCATGCGAGTATGTCGTAATTAAACATGCTGAACTTTAAACATGCTCAAATTATTCAGACGACGGTTTCTTGATTAATTTTTAATATGGTTCATGTTCAAAAATATTTACTCGCAGAAATACGCCGAACCAAAAATTGAGAGAAGTCCAAACGCAAATATTTTCAAATTTATATATGGGTCCAGTACGCTACTCCACTCATCGAATACAATTTGGTCTGCATTTTAAACTGATCTATTGCCGTCCATTTGTGTAGAATTGCAAGGGCAGCCTTTTGCCTCTCCAAATCCTCAATTTCAGTTTTAAGCCATTTAGTCTTGCACTCCACATGTCCTTGATTTTTAAGTCCTCTAACTCCATTTCAAATTGTGCTTCATGTGAGCTGTAAAGTTAAAGAGCTGCAGTTACACATTAAAAGAGCTGCATGTGGCTCGCGAGCCGTAGGTTGCCGACCCCTGTCCTATGCCGACTTCTTTTCTTCCTCTTTGTGTGTGTCGGTTGCTGAATGACATTTCCAAAGCAGCCACGAATCGACATATTTTGCTGGATCGAAGCGGGTCAGCAGTGGGCCTACAATTTTAAGAAACAGTAGCGAAGAAACTGTTTTTGTCATCAAAGAAGCGCTGGTTGGGCTGGCGATCAGATTCATTTGTGAAAATCCTTGTTCACATTCAGTCGATGAAATTGTTATCGTACTCAGTGCGTTCATCAAATGCTTCAATTCTTCTGAAACCTTATCAATTAGGTAACCACGAATTGCATCTCTTTCATTTAACTGTAACCTAATTTACAATTTTCTAACTTCACTTTCACCAAATGCCAGCAATTCATGTTTAGAAGGATTAATACCTTTGTTGTCCTCATTTTCCTTCTCTCGTCATCAGTATTGTCACTAGTTCTTAAATTTTAATTTTTTCTTTACTTTTTTTTTTGAAACTGTCCAAAATGTCAGTGGCATTTGGATATTCAGGTACTGTGACCATGTAAACAGAGATAAGGAAATTTTACGGAATAATGTGGATAAAGCACTTCCGCGAAACAACAGATGGTTATTTGCCGGGGTAAAAGAAAATCACTTTTCTAATTCTCGAACGGGGCACTTATGGTTGATTCACAAAGGTGTTCAACCTACAGCCCGCAAAGAAGGTGAACTAAAACAGCATTTTAAATTTTGTTAATTATCAAAAAAATTTTCTCATTAAATGTTTTCTTCAGTAAATGTAATTGTGTATTGTACTTAATAAAATTTTCGAATATTTCAATTTTACTTTTACATGCAACAAGATATGGAAAATATAACACACTAAAGAAATCTAGCTGAATTTTTTTGAATATGGCCACCGTACAGGAAAAGGTTGGACACCACTGCAGTAGAAGGTGGGCAAGACCCCATTGGGAATACACCTTGATCTGCTCACTCTTGACTAGCGCGACTCCTCCGTATGTGGGACAGGTGGTTGGATAGGTTTTACCAGGTACCACTAAGTTGTAGAATGCGTTAGCTCTTAATTCGCGCAGCAGCACTAATTGCCTGAAGGCCAGAAATGTGAACAGTGCGTACCAAGTTAATTCTCTCCTAATCCGTTCGCTATATGAAAATTTTCTTCGCTCAACGGAAAGTATTTTAAATGTAACTTCCAAGGGGAATTCAAAACAATTCACTATAAAAGGACTTTGTTAAACAGAGGCCTGACCGAGTAATTTAGAATTATAAAAATGGTTATACAGTTTTATATAGAAAATATCTTAAAAATAGACAGTAAAAAATGCAAATTTAGTAAATAATTTTAAGCTTATTTGAATAGTACATAAACATGTGAAAAAAAATTACGGAATATTACAAATTTCGAAGTGCACTGCATCCAGATGTCGCATGTCACTGTTAATAAAGGTGCCGATACGCCGTACCGTTGCATACCATCCCATTGCATACCATGTTAGTGGTTGTGAAAGGCAATGTGCTAACGTTACGGTACTAGAAACGATAAGTATGGAGAACAAAGGGTGAATGGAACAGAAATCGCTATCACGGTGAACAAAGAAGAGTGCTAAGATAAAGGAGAAGTAATAATGTGTCTACAAATTACTTAATTCAAATGTGCACTCTTGTGTTTTGGCTGTGACGGGATAGATACAACATTACTCATAACTAGCCCAACTTATTTAATTAATTTATTTAATTTCAAATTTTCCCGATTTCTTACACCAGGGGTTACCAGTTTATACCATATACTGTAGCCCACATTCAGTTTAAACCTTTTATTTCTCCACATCAGTATAGATCGCCACAATCTACACGACCCCAGTAAGTTATCCCATTTCTTGCTTTTTATTCTTGTTATTCTTTTAATCTTTACTTCCAGCCTCTGTCGGGTCAGCCATGAAATATACACACGCCTCATAATTAAAATTAAAACTAAAAAAAAATTTTTTAACTAACTTTACGTACTTTTCACGTGCGGCGTGTATTTCATGTCAGAAATAGAGGCTTTACCCACTTATTGCCGCTTCCTCCTCTGATTTCGGTGGCTGGCCCTTGAAAAAGGTGCTGAGGTCACAGGACAAATGGCACTAAGTTATTCTTATTACTTCTTATTACTTCTCCTTTATTTTAGCACTCTTCTTTGTTCACCGTGATAGCGATTTCTGTTCCGTTCTCCATGCTTAGCATTACTAGTACCGTAACGTTAGCACATTGCCTTTCACGACCACTAACTTATGTAGCAATTATGGTCGTTGGGTACTTTCTGCATATAGCAGTGTCCCAGGTCCATTATTATTATTTTTATTATTAATAATATCTTAAACTGTTGCTTCATTTAAAACATATATATATATGTGGTATATGCTGTATACCCTCTGGAATTTGATTAATAAGCACAGTATACTCTGCATACGTAATAATCACAGGGTATACCTTCTGCTAATTTTACAACTACAGCACTGGGTGCAGCCAGCTGATGTCATAGATAAATGGATGGTAGCCAGTATGGCTGTAGGTGCACTTTAAACCCGTGCAGTATAAATGAATAAGATGATCCTCCTGTTCTATGGGCCTCCGTGATACTCCACTATTCAACAAGCAGTCGTACCTCTCTGCAGCCACTGTTGCTGACGACTGTAGTATTGTCAAAAGCCCACGTTCAAAAGTACATCGCAAAAGTCAAAAGTACATCGCAATATGACCATCCACCCTCTCAAAGGCCAATAATCCACCCTCTATCAAAGTCATTTAGTTGTTGATATTGGTATCAAATGTGACATCTCAGCATTCTCTACAATCCCTTTGCACTCTGAAGTCGGTTCCTGTGAGACAGAAGCCTGTTAACCAGACGCGCGCATGCACACACACACACACACACACACACACCCCTTTAACTCCATGATCTCTGCATTTGTATCAACTGAAGCTTCTGGCTGATTGGTCACATATTTTAAACATTGTGTATCATATTTTAAACATTTGTGTATTCATTGCGTAAATAATGCTGTGTGTATCTTTTTATTTATTTATTTTTTTATGTTAAATAGATGGTCTTCATTATTGGACTATAACAGCTAATGGAGGAGATGGGTGGACAGTTGAAAACCCACCAGCAGGTGCAGATGAAATTCCAAATACAAGTAAGACAAAATTCATTTTGGATATTTTTGCCTGTATAAGCTGAGGAAAAAAATCGGAGTGATTTTAAATCGAATTTTTATATAATTAGCTATTATATAAAAAGTCAAATCGATGCTTGGTATTGCTAAAGAATCAATCTCATTTTGGAAAAAAAATAAAATAAATAAAAAAACAATTGCAGATATACAACGAATATCTGTACATTTTATTTCTGATTGCTTCAGTACAAGGGGCATTCAATAAATTATCTACCTAAAGTACTTCCCATAGTTTTATATTTCAATGATTCTTGATTTATCATGTTTCTACATATCTCAACTTGAATCATACTAATTTTGATCCCACTACGTTTTTAGGTTGTGCTGTTGTAACAAAGAAGAAAGACAACTGTATCAAATTATGGATTCACTGAAATCCAGTAAGAGATCTGAGGATCTAATTAATAAGTAGATGACAATGTTGAGAAAATAACTCAATTTAGGATTGAAATTGAAAGTGTTTGCATTGCACAGACACAATAAGAGGGAATACTTGATGAGTCTTGTCAGTCAATTTGTCCCTGATGAGATTGTGCAAGGCTCATTGGTTAGAATTTTTCTCAGTGCAGTCTGTGCTTATTAAGAGACTTTCTGCAGGAATAGGAAACTTAAATAGGAGTACAAGAGTATATTCTGATGTTATCAAGGTAGTGTTAGGTGGGTTGTAAAACTTCTAGCCTTGGGGGGGGGGGGAATACACTAACAGATTAACAATAGGCAGAGGTGAAAGTGACTCTTGTGCTACTTCTATTGGAACATGCAACAGCCTGGAAAGCAAGGATGTCTTGGATTTCAAGACCTGTGCTGGGGCTCTTATGGGACAAGAAAGTACATGGGCTGTGTTGGGGTTACTAAAAGTAAAAACAGTTGCATGTACACTAATGCTAGGAGCGTAGTAAATAAATTTGATGTGTTTAAGGTACTGGTCAAGTCATCAAATGCAGACATTGTGGGGATATCAGAGACATAGTGATACACAGATAAAAGATAGATGTGTGACTCTGTCACACAGATGGTGTCACACATTCAGAATTAGGCGCCTCCGTAGCCAGGTGGGAAGGAGCAGCAGTGTGTAGCACACGCTTCTTGATTAGACCGGGGTTCGAGCCCGTCACCACCAAATATGGAGGATGCAGAAAGGTCAGGGAATGACCACCGCATATCCTGGAGCAATATGGCCTTAGTTGCTAATGCTCCTAAAAACCAAATAACAAACTAACAATGACCACCGCATATCCCCAAGCAATATGGCCTTAGTTGCTAATGCTCCTAAAAACCAAATAACAAACAACAACAACAAACATTCAGAATTGTATTGTAGGAGTACAGTGTATCCAGAAAGGACAGATAAGACAGGAGAGGTGGGTTATGAAGAATATAGTTAAGAGAAATATTAAATCTAAGGCAGTGCATCCAGTTGACATGGATAGCCAGTGCAATGTTGACTCAGTTTTGTGTGACATTAGAATAGGGAAAACAAAAATTAGAGTAGGTGTGTTATAGGCCTAATGATTGCGATAAGTATAATGAACAACTGTACAGATATACAGAGTAGGCAGTAAATCAGAATGTCTTATAATGGGGGTCTTTAACTTTCCAGATATTGACTGGACCTGTATGTTGGTCACTCACACAGTAGCAAGACTTTTGTTAATTGTTTGGTTAATTATTTTCTAAACAGTCATGTTAGAGAGGCAACAAGAGACTAATTTGATTATCAGCAGTAATTTTTCAAGCATTAAGAATTTGCAGGTAAAAGACCCACTTAAGCAGTATTCACAGTGATGTGGGAATTACGTAAAGATATAACGGTGAAGTTGAAGAAAGCCAACACGAGAACCACAGGGAACTTTTGGTGGTCAAACGCATTTCCCGGTACCGCAGCTTCTCCCTGCATTCTCGGTAAACAGATGGTGTGTGTTATCGGTAGTGACAGTATAAGCCAGTAACGATGTATTGATTAGTTTTTTCTTCTTATTAAAAGCAAATTATTGGAGTTTTAGCCTTCGCGGCTAAAATTTTAGCCGCGAAGGCTAAAAAATTTTAGCCTTCGCGGCTAAAATTTACTTACGGCCTAATATCTAAGTTTGAAGGGTACACCCTCCAGACTGCCTCAGTCTTAGGTTGTTTATCCCCCTTCTTGCTGTTTTAACCCAATAGGAAAACAACTTCTACTGCAACTACCGATAACATGCACAGTCTGTAGAAGTAATTTTTGTATCAGGTTAAAACAGCGGGAAGAGGGATAAACACCCTAAGACTGAGACAGTCTGGAGAATGTACCCATAAGTAAATTTCAGCCCACTCATGAACTCCAATAATCTGCTTTTAATATTAAGAAAAAACTAATCAATACATCGTTATCGACTTCTATTGCCACTACTGATAACACGCACCATCTGTTTACCGAGAATGCAGGGAGAAGCTGTGGTACCAGGAAACGCTTTTGACAGCTAAGTGTCCTGAAGCTTCCCGTGGTTCTCTTGTTGGCTTTCTTTACATTAGCCAATTTAACTACTGTCAAAGGGATAGGGAAGGACAAGCCGACCGGGCTAGCCGAGTGGGTAAAGTACCTGCCTGGCAACCCAAAGGTCGCGGGTTCGATTCCCGCCTCGGGCTTGGATCAAAGTACTGCAAAAACCTTGGGAAGTGCAATATGGCCACAGAAGCCGATGCGCCAACAACTACCAAATCAAAAAAAAAAAAAAAAAAAAAGGGAAGGGCTTTTGCTTTTTAAAGGTGACTATAACGAGCTTTGAGAGTTTTTTAGTTGTATGCAATGGGACTAACTGATGATGTTACTACACCTAAATGATTTTGTTATAACTGAGTGGAAAGTGGAAGAGAAATTGTTGAAATTATATCAAAAAAAGCACTTGAGTTGAATGGGATCTATCCAGTTATATCAAAGGAGGCATCAAAAGAGGTAAGCAAACCTTTAGCCATGAATATGAGAACATCCTTGAATTCGGGAGAGGTGTGCAGACTGTAAATGTGCAAATGATGTCCCAATTCACAAAGGTGGATCAAAAGGTGACATGAATAATTATAGTCCTGTCAACTTCTGTTCTAGGGAAAATAATGGAGTCACTTAAGTGCAGTCACAACATGGATTTGTTGAGGGGTGATCTTATCTGACAAGTCTGATTGGATACTGTGACACAGTAACAAAGGAACTGGATGCAAAAAATAATTTTGACATCGTACACTTGGATTTCAGAAAAGCTTTAGATACTGTTATAAGACTGCTACTATACAGATTGCAGCAGTATGGCATTAAGGGCAAGTTATTGTTTTGGACTCTTGGACAAAAGTATTAGCAGAGCCCCCAGGTTTGTTCTGGACCCATTGTTGTTTTCAGTATTTGTTACTGGTGCTGATTAAACCATGTCAGGCCTTAGTATTAGTATTAGTATTAGTAACGGCCGTATGGTGCAAGAAAGCCTATGGCTTATGCTGCACCAGCCAGAAAAAAAAAAAAAAAAAAAATCCGAACAAAACAATGATAAAAACAAAAATTAAATAAATAAATAATAATAATAATTAATAAAAATAATAAAATGAAATTAAAAATTAAATAAAAAGGAAATTAATCCTATCATCCTATGCGCTTCCCTTACCCGAAAGTACTATCCAGATGACCTTTGAATTTCCCCAAACTGTCGGCCTCTACCACCCATGAAGGCAACTTATTCCAGTAATTTATAACTCGCTGGCTAAAATAAAACTTCCTGCAGTCCAATCTAAATATTTCCCCGCGTAACTTGAATTTATGTCCCCTAGTTCTAGCATCATTTATAATCTTGAAAATTTTGTCCTCATTCATTTTACTGATGCCTCTCAGAGCCTTAAACACCTCAATCAAATCTCCTCTAAGGTGTCTAGTTTCCAAACTCTGCAGCCCACATATTCGAAGTCTTTCTTCATAAGGATGCCCTTTTGCCGATCTCACCAGGCGAGTTACCCTTCTTTGCACCCTTTCAAGAAGCTCGATGTCTTTCTTTAGGTGCGGTCTCCATACTTGAACACAGTATTCCAAGTGTGGTCTAACATAGGCCTTATATAATGGGATTATCACGTCCCTATCTCTACTTGCAAAAGTTCGATAGATCATCGATAGGACACCATGGGCCTTCCTTGCAACCTGTTTACAATGCTCAGAGAATTTCATGTCTGACCGTATCGTAACACCCAAGTCCCTTTCCTCCAGTACTGGCTTTAGTTGAACTCCACCAAGTGAATAAGTTATTTTGGGATTACTGTTTCCCAGGTGTAATACCTTACACTTTGTTGGATTAAAGCACAGCTGCCATTTTTCTGACCATTCTTGAAGTCTATCTAGGTCTCTCTGAAGAAGCTCAGCTTGACAGTGATCATTAACTACTCTACCAATTTTAACATCATCTGCAAATTTAGACATCACGCCCTCTATCCCTTCATCAATGTCGTTTATGAAAATTAAAAACAACAGTGGTCCTAATACTGATCCTTGGGGAACCCCACTTCTTACATCAACCCAATCTGAGGAATAGCCATTTATCACAACCCTCTGCCTCCTGCCCTGAAGCCATCCTTCTATCCATCTAAGGATTTTCCCAGTGATTCCAACCTGTTCCAGCTTATAAAGCAACCGCTCATGTGGGACTGAGTCAAAAGCTTTGCTGAAATCTAAATAAACAATGTCGAAATTATTCCCTAAATCCAGCTCGTGAGTGACCCTTTCGAAATAGCGAACCAGATTTGTTAAACATGATTTTCCCTTTACAAAACCATGCTGAGTATCCTTGAGAATTTCAATTCGATCCAAATGATCCTGAATTCCACCCTTGATCAATGCCTCCATGATTTTCCCTACTACTGAAGTCAGACTGACAGGTCGATAATTTCCCACTTCACTTTTAGAGCCACCCTTATGTATGGGAGATACATTTGCACTTTTCCAATCCAAGGGAATCTCCCCAGAGTCTAGTGATGCTCACATAACCAGCCTCAGTGGTTCAATGCACTCGCTTGCCGCCTCTCTCAAGATTATAGGGTATATTCCATCAACTCCAGGAGCCTTACTAGTCTGTAGGCTTGAAAGTTTTTTCATTAAATAATCTTGCGAAATTTCAATATCATTAATTACATATTTTTTAACTTCGCTCCCACAATTTCCCATTGCCACAAAAGGCTTTTCATTTGTAAATATCGATGCAAAATAACTGTTGAGTTCATCTGCAACGGCAGCTGGTGTATTTATTACTATCCCCTTTCCCTTACGTAAAGGTCCGATCTGGTTTGTCCTGCTCTTCTTGGCATTTATATATGTGAAGAATTCTTTATCCCCCCTCTTTGCTCTGTTTGCTAGTGATTTCTCATAAACTGCCTTTGCCTGTCGAACCTTTTCTGTGGCTCTATTACACATCACCTTGTAGCTGTTATAGGCTTCAGTACTTTTTATTGCTCTGTAACGTTTCCATGCCACCTTTTTTTGCTCAAGTAATGTGGCAACTTCACTATTCATCCAACTTGGAACCCTTCTCGTGGAGTATTTTTTTAATGGTATATACGCATTCAAGGCATCTGTGATTAATGTTTTAAAAGCGTACCACAGTTCAATTGTATTCATTCTCTGCGCGATATCTACCCAGTTAATAGAGGCCATGTAGTACCTTAAGGCATCGTAATTTCCTTTTCTGAAATTAAAACCCATTCCTTTGCCTTTTACTTCTGCTACCTCTCTCGTCATCATCCACCGTAGAACTCCGTGATCACTTCCTGCTACTGGTTCCTCTACTGTCAGCCCTGTTATGTCATCTGATTCATGTGTGATGATGAGGTCTAGGATATTCTTTTCTCTAGTACTTTCCCTGACATGTTGATACAAATAACAGTCATCTAGTTGATTTAAAAATTTTGTTCCCCATGTCGAGTTTCCTTCCCATTTACTCCAATCAATTAGAGGCAAATTGAAATCACCCATAATAAGGCATTGACGCTTACTTGCCCATTCCATTTGCATGTAGAGGCTTTTGTCATAGTCTTCACAATCACAGTTTGAAGATATCTAAGTTTGAAGATGATACAAAGTTTGGCAAGATGATTAATGACAATAATCAGGGTATTGTATGGCAACAAGATGTAGATAAATTAGGTAGATGGGCTGAGAAGTGGCAATTGAAGTTTAACATTGACAAATGCAAGTTATTTCATATGGGTAGCAGTAATCCGAGATTACTGCTACCCACCTTGCATAAAAGAAGAACTAGACAAATTTAGAAGTGATAGATAAAATTAAAGTAAACTGCAGCCATTATCAATCCTCTGCAGGATGGAAGCCTCCTCAACAATTCATGTTGATGGAAATGGATCATAATCTGCCATGCTGGTCCAGTGCGGGTTGGCAGATCGACCGTATTTAGCAGTCAGGGGCTTGAACCCCGGTCTACTCAAAGAGTGCATGCTACTGCACTCCTTCTCCTGACAACTCAGCTATGGAGGCCAGATTAACATATCAACTGTTAATCTGAGGTACCACATTCAGGGTTGTGGAGAATGAAAAAGACGTGGGGGCAATTGTGTATTGTGTAGGGGGTATAAAAGTCAGATATAAAATTGAAGATGACACAAAGGCTCCAAAAGCGTCCTGGCAGACAAGCTGCCAGGACAACTCATGAATTTTGCTAGCAAGGAATAAGGAGGTAGTTATCTCATTTTATGGGACAGTGGTCAGACCACATCTTGAGCTGCATACAGATCTGGAGGCCTCATTTTAGTAAGGACATGGATCTGTTGGAATTTGGACAGAGAAGAGGAACAAAAGGGTACTGTTACCTGAAAAAGCTTCAGTTCTGCAGACTGCACCTGGAGACTAGGCATCTGTAAGAAGATCCATTTGAGGTGTTTAAGGCTTTGAATAGATTGAGTAAGGTCAGTGCTGATGGAATCCTTCATCCTTCTCAGGCTACACGTGAGGGGGTAAATTGAAGTTGAGTAAGGATTGTTGCAGGGTAGATGTGAGGAAATTTGCCTTCAGCCAGTGGGTGGTTGATAGTTGGATCAAATTCCCTATGTAGTGTAGAGGAGGTGGGTAGTTTGAATAAATTCAAGGAAGAACTAGACAAATTTAGAAGGGATGGATAAAATGTAAAATGTAAGCTTTTTCTTTTTTTTTTCTTTTTTTTATGCTGATGCTGTATATGCTTGCTTTCTTGCATCATGTGTCACTGGTAATACTGAATTTCCAATTTCCCTTGAAATTCAGAAAATTTAATAAGATATATATTGTAAGTACCTCCACCAACCTCTGGATCTGCCCATGCCAAGTAATAACAGGTTATAGTTGAATGATACACTTTTTGAATAGTAATATAAGAAAAGCATCAGGAAAGAACTGTGCAGTCCTTTTGATCTGACAGACAGACAGTACATGAAGCTTTATTGGTGGTGAAGCTGATAATTTAACAATCATGTTTAAGTACATTCATGTTAAATGTTATGTTTTTTTTAATCATTTGTTAACAAGTTACGCACAAAAATTTTTCATAAGTTTTGTTACTATATTATCAGTAAAAGTAATTGATATATTAGTAAATCAGTTAATCAAAATAATAACAATACTTTGCAGTATTTTTATTATCACTGATTTCATTGATTTTACTTTTGTCCAATGTAAAAACAATGGCCTAAGGAGAGTGAAAGTTACCTTTATTAGTATTAACTTAAAAATGGTAGAATGATACAGAAAACAAAAGGTTTTATAGTATTTACAATAAAAAATAAACACATAAAAAGGAAATTAAAAAATCTTTCTTTTATACTTTATCTACTTTTTCAAATATTATTTAATCCTTCTTTAAATACCCAGCGCTATCTGATTCTACAAGGTAGGTCGTAAATTGTTACATTAATTGATTACTCTCTGAGTAAAGACTATTTTTTTTTTTTTTTTAATTCACACTGTAGTTATTTTAATTTGAATTTTTGTTCCTTTGTCTGCATCATTCTAAAAAAGGAAAAAATAAGTCCCCATCATCGTTAAGTTTGCTCGGTCGTTTTAAGACCTTAAACATTTCAATCAGTCAAGTCACCATGCAAATGCCTGGTTTCCAAACTTTCAAACTTACAGCTTGGAGTCTATTCCTATAAAAATATCTCTTTACATTTATAACTAGTCTTGTTGTTACTTTATACCTTTTAAATAAATTCAATATTTTTCCTGAAATGAGACTTCTAGACCTTTACACATTATGTTTTTTTTTTTTTTTTTTTTTTGAGAAATTAAATTTGCCATTTTGAAAGTGAATTCTGTACTGATATTGTAGATTATAATGCTGTTTTATGTTTATTTTAAATTAAAAATCCCTCACTATGGCTTATTAAGTTAACAAACCTCATCTAGAGAAGAAAAGAAGAATAATTAAACTTAGTGAAGAGCATTAAAGCTTATTGACAAACTTGATATAATAATAGAAAATAGAACAGGCATAAGTAGGAGTTTTTTTTTTTTTTTTTCTTTCTTTCTCCCGGAAACTTGGATTTTTCGTTCGAAAAACAGAAAATCGACCTCAAAACCTCCGTAGCCGAGTGGTCAGGAGCGGGAGTGCAGTAGCACACGCTCTTTGAGTAGACCAGGGTTCAAGCCCCTGACTGCTGAATACGATCGATCTGCCAATCCACACTGGACCAGCATGGCAGATTATGGTCCATTTCCCTCAGCATGAATTGTTGAGGAGGCTTCCATCCTGCAGTGGGTTGATAATGGCTGCACTTTAAGTAGGAGTGTCAGAATATAACATTGGATCATCAACATGTTTTTGTTTTTTATGTGCAGTTAATAAAATTGCATTCTTAATCTCTTTATTTCTTATTTGGCCTTATTATTTCTGCATTAAATAAAGGTAACCCTCATCAACATGGTTTTGTTTTTTATGTGCAGTTAATAAAATTGCATTCTATTAAGACATACTATAACTTCTAAGTGTAAAATTGCATTCTTAAACTCCCTATTTCTTATTTGGCCTCATTATTTCTGCATTAAATAAAGGTAACCCCCATATAACATGGTAGTTAGGTTCCCATAAAATCTCATGTAGTGCTAAACCGTGCTGTACGAGACTAAGAACCTGTACAAAAAGGGAATTTTCGTTCCAAAAGCTAACAAAAATACAGGGTTATTAAAATTAAAGTATCCCTATGTAGAGGGCTCTGGAGTGAGTTCTAAGGCTCATACTGAAGAGAAATTTGGACAACAGGTACAATAAAGAATGCGCTCGCCATTTATTGGGAAAAAAAAATTTGTTACAAAATTTGTCACTGTATAACGCGTAACTATCTTAGGATTATGCAAATAACGTAAGTTATTGCCGCAATGCCACTACTCAGCTCTACTGTACTGTATAAAAGCAAAGCAGTCTCTTCAAAATCATACAGTAGATGTTTTCCTGCACTACAGCAGCAATGCCAACAACGTTGCAGGAAAAGGTGCTATTAGTGAAGCTGTACTATCAGAACAGCAAGAATGCAGCTGCGGCTATCAGAGAATTCTGGCGTTAGAAGAGCATAAGGCATGGATCTATGACTGTTTGTGCTGTCCACAAAATGATTGCGAAATTTGAAGCGACAGGACATCTTGATGTTCAACCAGGTAGAGGTCGAAAACGAGTGGACTCCTCTTGTGTTGAAGATGTGGCTATGGCTGTCACGGATTTATCAAGTCAATCTCCATGTGGTAGTGCAAGTGTGCCAGCTGTTTCTCGTGAAGTGGACGTAACGTATTCCACTGTAAGGCTAGTAATGCGTCAGGTGTTGCAGTACTATCCTTACAAGATGCACATGCTACAGCAGCTAAAGCATGGTGATGCGGATATTCGTTTCACATACGCACTTCAGTTTTTGCCGTGAATGACAGTTGATATCACTTGGCCATGGAACATCCTTTGGAATGATGAAGCCCACTTCTGCTTAAATGGACAAGTGAATACGCACAACTGTGCCCAAATGTGCACAATACTGCACATTTGGGCAACAGAAAACCCTCGAGTTCTCCAAGAGGTCCCGTTGCGTTCTCCAAAAGTGACAGTGTGGTGTGGATTTACAGCCATATTCGTGATTGGGCCATATTTTTTTTAAACAGGTAACACGGACTGGACCCTGCACCTGTTCCATCACTGGATAGCGATATTATGAAATGTTGGCAAATTTCGCAATACCAGAGCTGCAACAACATGGGTGCCTTCAGGATACCATATTCATGCAAGATGGTGTGCCACCCCATACCCACTGTTGTGTCCAATGATTGCTAAGGCAACACTTTACAGAGAACGGGTCATCAGCCGTTGTTTCCAGGCATTTTGGCCACCCCGATCACCAGACCTCACCCCATGTGACTTCTTGTTGTGGGGTTTTTTGAAGAACCAGGTGTATCGGAAAGGATGTCAAACTCTTGCAGATCTGAAGGACAGCATTAGACATGTGCTGGCTATTTCAGTTGACATGTTACGTTCTGCTGTAGAAAATGCTGTTCTTCGAATGGAAACTGTTATTGACCAAAATGGAGGACACATTGAACAATTATAGTGCTGTGCAAGTAATTTAATTGCCACAGCACCATATAGTGACAAATTTTGTAACTAATTTTTTTTTTTTCCAATAAATGGCGAGCGCATTCTTTATTGTACCTGTTGTCCAATTTTCTCTTCAGAACAAGCCTTAGAACTCGCTCCATAGCCCTCTACATAGGGATACTGTACATTATTTTATAACTATAGGAAACTTAATTTTTATTAAAAATAGTAATAACTGAACAAACGTCTTAATGTATATTAAGTATATAATGTATATTGATTTAATTTTCTTTCTCTTCATCACTGCTAAGCACAATCAAACGAGAACGCTTTCTCTGTTGCAGAATATCATCACCTTCTTAACTTTTTTCTGCGGCATCTAGATTTCGTGTATCTTCTGCTCTCTTTAAAAAATCAGAAATCTGGGTTTGTTTGCTTTTGCTTGATAGATCTTTGTATATTGTATGGTATGGAGCTAAGCATTTTTGAAGCTCCCTTTTGAAATTTGTGTTCCTCTCAGTCAAAGGATCTGCATTCAGAAAACAAGATTCTAATTGCTCGGCTAAGTTTGTCTTCCAAAATGCTTTTAGTGTAAAATTTGGAACTTCAGAATTTTAATCTGCACTATCATCCTCTGAATTGATTTGGTTTACCTCCAATGCCATTTCTATCAAATCTGCTTTGCCAGCCTCTTTTCTACCAGTAATTCTTGAATGTCTTCAGTATCTTCAAACTTTCCCCCTCCTGCTGACTTAGCAATATTTTCTATCTCACCCATTCTGCTTTCTGCCATTTCAACCATATTTTCTGAATGAACTGACTCTGGCCATACATTTTTACAACATGGTTTTAATGTTGCCGGTTTTATTTCTTTGAGGGATAAAGTTATGATTCCGATCCAGTCCACAATTGAGAAATGTTTCCATGCCTCCATCACTTCAATAGATTCGGAATCAATTTTTTCAAAAATCCATTGTAAACTTTCTGATGTAACGAGTTTTAACAGTAGATATAATGCCTTGATCTAATGCAGGGGTCACCAAACTTCTTTGACTGTCGACCCCTTCAAGGGTTTCTTGACTTTTTATCAACCCCCTCTATTTTACTATTACATAATTATAATAGCACAAGTAAAAAAAAGACACTTATGTGAGTTTTTAGATTGTTTATTTTATAGTTAGTGTTTATTGTATGTATAATATAGTATTTTTTTTTTTTTTTTATGTGAACCCCAAACACGAGAGGTATTAGAACCTATAGTACTTAGTACCGTGCTTGGGTTGGAGAAAAAGTGGGTGGAACATGCTGTATGAAGTAATGAAATTTTTGGATATGGCGTACATGTAGTAAGAATATACCCAGATCCTTGACATAACGTGGCCTCGACAATGCTCCCCGCATACACACTACTCGGACTCCCTCCAGTCACTATCTGGCAGAGTAGAGGTAGCAAGATTATACACTAGCTGATCCGGGAGCCTTCTAGAGAGTTACCAATGGGTTCGGTCCAGTGTACTAACTAGCGGCCGGCCTGCGAACACCGTTTTAGAGCTGTACCCTCGAAATGTAAGGAATATTGGATCTCGCCATGACGTTCATCATAACCTCAAAAGTCATCAATCATACTGCATGATGGAAGAGATAGGGAAGGGTTGACCGGAACTTAGCTCTAGAGACTAAACATGGGTTCCACCACTTCAAGCCTCCAATAAGCAAAGTGGTGGTATTTCACCGGTTGATGAGAGTCATCTACCACCTAGTACTGCCTGGTAACATAGAGGGGCGGCGTTCCTCCATGTGGTGTGAGCGCCACACCTCGACCCCTGCTTACGTTGGTTCACACCTGGGTGGTCACCCACCATGTACTTGTGCATGGAGGTTATACCCAAGATTACTAACAGTCCTACCATCGTGAATGTGCAAGCAGAGGATTTGGCTGTCACAGACCGTCCGGACTTCGCCGAAATTGGGACCACTTGACTTGAGTGTCACCTGAATATCAATTCCATCAGCGTTTTAGACTCCCAGGTAGCAAGTACAGCTTGTCTTGCATATCTGAGAGAATGTCTGTGACAACCTCAAGGACCCAAATATATAGTATATATTATTATATTGGCGTAACATCAAAGGGATACGTTTTTGTTTTTGACGTCCTTCTTAACATTACATATTTGATAGGAGGAATAAATAATATATAAAATTTAATTTAGATAACAAAATAACAATAATACAATCTTCCTTATATATATGAAAATAAGACTTTTATTAACTAAAAAAATTGAATGGCAAATGCCTAAAAAAATGGTACTCACCTTGTATAAATCTGCAATAAATTTATTGGTAAATGGTGGCTGAATTTAGTTTGGAAGAAGCATTAAAAAGAATGGGGTAAAAATATTTTTAAACGAATTTGTTACGAAATTTGTTTAAAAATATTTTTACCCCATTCTTTTTAATGCTTCTTCCAAACTAAATTCAGCCACCATTTACCAATAAATTTATTGCAGATTTATACAAGGTGAGTACCATTTTTTTAGGCATTTGCCATTCAATTTTTTTAGTCAGTTTGTCACGGTATTATAAGACTACTATAATTTCACTATCGTCAGACTTTTATTAACTTAGTATACAATTTACTAACATTGTCAATGTGAAGGGTGTGCTTCGTGACTCTTGACATGATTAGCAATGTTGGGTCCAAAATTAGTAAGTTTCAGCCTTAAATCGCCACAAAATTCTATATCCAGCTTATTTCTTTGTTTTGTTAAAATGGAATTAACATGGCTGAAACCAGCTTCAACCATGTACGAGCTTGGAAATGCAAGCAAAAAGGGGAGTACCACTTCAGAAAGTTTTGGATATTTTTCTACAACATTTATATTCGTCCAAGGTAACTTGTCCTATTTTCCTATTTTTAGTCCTATTTTTAATCCTAAAGTCCTGTTTTTAAAAAGCGTCTTAGCTTCAAGATCAACTGACAATTCAATAAGTTCATCTTGTAAGTTACATTCAATATTTTCAATATCTGCAGAAAATGGCGTGGTAATCCAATCTGGAATGTGCATGTTTTCAAAATTTGCAAAGCACAATTTAAAATCATCGCTCAAATTTTGAAGATGTTTTGTGTATATTTCTAAAAAGTCTTCATCTTTTACTTCCAATTGCCGCAGATTCAAAAAGTACTGAAAATCTTTTCGTAGCAATGATGATTTAAATAAGGCTAATTTTAGCTTGGAAGCCTAAAAGAATCTTCCGAGCTTGAATAATCGTGACATCTTTACCTTGTAGACAGGTCTGTACGTCATTAAATTTTGAAAATAAGTCCGCCAAGTAGAAAATATGATTCTTATTTCTCTTCAATTCATCACTCAAAGATAAATTAACATCTGTAAGAAACTCTAGGGGTGAGTCAAACAACTCAACAAATCTTTGTAGACTTGCACCTCTGGACAACCATCTTACTTCAGTATGCAAGAGTAATTGGTTTGATACTTCATTATTTTTTTCACAAAGTTTGGCAAACAATCGCGATTTAAGAGGATGAACTCTAATTTGATTAATAGATTTAATACACTCCTAGAGTATCATGCTGTTCGTCACTGAGAGTTTTTTGCCACCAAAATACCCCAGGGGCTCACATCTGGTGAGTATGGGCTTGGCACACCCAGGGTCCTGAGCTGGATATCATCATTCTTCTCTTTCTTGGTGATTTCCTTCTACTTCTCTCTCTCTCTCTCTCTCTCTCTCTCTCTCTCTCTCTGGGTCCTAGGGTAAATTAAATTTTTTTTTTTTTTTGGCTGGTGCAGCATAAGCCTCAGACTTCCTTGCACCATATGGCTAATAATAATAATAATAATAATAATAATAATAATAAATGGTTTCGGTGCAACACACAGTGAATAGTACGTACACTTTGAACTTTTTCTTTCAGAAAGGCAGCGAAACCTCGATAACGGTCCACCATTGCAGGTGCGCCATCTGTGGCTACTGCTGTTATATTAGTAAATGGAATATCATACTTATTTAAATACTCTTCCAATTGCTGAAAAATTGTCAACCCCATTCCATCACTTTCAAGATATTTTGCACATAAAAATTCGTCAATAATTTGATGTTTGGTTTTACTATAATATCTTACTTAAGCCATAAGAATAGAACAACTATTGAATGTAGGTTCATCAAGTTGGGGGCGCCTCCGTAGCCAGGTGGGAAGGAGCAGCAGTGCGCAGCACACGCTTCTTGATTAGACCGGGGTTCGAGCCCGTCACCACCAAATACGGAGGATGCGGAAAGGTCAAGGAATGATCACCGCATATCCCGGAGCAATATGGCCTTAGTTGCTAATGCTCCTAAAAACCAACAAAACAAACAAACAATCATCAAGTTGGATGGAGAACTTACTATTTTTGAGTTCTGATACTACAGTTTTTTCTACATCTTCAGCCATTTCACCAATATGCCTTTTCACGGTATTCACACTCAATGGTAAGCATTTTAAAACAGGGCCAGAATCTTTTTTAATTATGGTTTCAATTACTTCTTTCATTGCGGGCATAACAATATCCTCTTCAATTGTATATGGTTTTTCTTTTTTTTTTTGCTATATTAAAAGAAATATTGTAGGAGACTGTTAATCCTTGTTTATTGTCAGCATCGGCAGGTGCTTTCATAAATGATTTTATAGTTGGTCAATGTGTGTATTTCTCTTTCAGTTCTTTAAAAAAGTCAAGATCTTTATCTTTCTTATCAGGATGGAGTCTTTTGTTGCGCAGGCCTTTTCTCCGTTGTAGTATAACTTGCTAGGGTTCCAGCAATTCTCAGTTATGGTGTGATGTGTCAGTTAGGTATCAAATGTTCTTTGCAAGAGTTACACTAATATTTATATCCGGAGAAAACCTGGCTTTCATGTAATCGTCTAGTAGTTAGTTAGGACAAATCCCGTGTTCTAAAAACTTACTCAGATGGACGTTGAGCAAATCTGCAACATCAAGATCGCGTTGTGTGATTTTCACCTTTGACTCCTTTCTATTTGATTAGAATCAAAAGCGCCGCCTTAACAGTTCTTTATCAGTAATCCATTCAAAGAAATCATGTGTCATCAGAGAGTAATCAACAGGCAAAAATCGTTAAACAAAACATGGTTTATTAAGCAAGACAAGTAAAATATACACTCAGTAAGCAAGTATAGTTTTTAGAATAGGGCATGTAACATTAGGCTTACTCCTCTTTACGTTAATACACAATTAGCCTCTTAATGTAAATTGACTAGCTGAATAGTAGTGGTAGTGTTGTTCTTCGTGTAGTTTCGTGCTTGCTGTCTGTTATAGAAAAACTCCAAGTACATCCCGTCGAGGTAATAACATTTTAGTGGTTCTTGTGAGACACTAATGACATTTGTAGCATAACAATTATAAAGAGATCATAATGTTAAACTTATAATGTGATGTGTGTTCCTTAAGTTGAAACTATCACTTATTCTCTATACTTAACAAGATAAGTTATTATGAGGAGAGAAGTCTATATATGGGTAAATAGGATCGCCTTTTACGCTATCTAGTTCAGTTGTTTAATGGGACATGGAAATTGACTTACCAGACTCAATCTTTATATCTTCAGGAGTTGATACTCTGGGAAGGTCGTCAATTTCGGTCATTTCTGCTACTCCTATTTGTCTGCTTTCACTCGAACAGGATTCTGTATCTTCTCAGAAGCTCGAACACCTTCTCTCCTTTATTCTGGTTCGCAATTTCTCTACCCTCAGACTTGGCTACGACAAAAACTAAGCACCGAACTCCGAACTGTTAACTCCGAACTCCGACTCTCAACTCGTCACGACCTGAACTCCCCTTCCTCCCCCCTAGGTTCGTATATATATCTCCCCCTTATCTTTTGCTTTCCCCTGCGTATTTGTTCTGGTTAATTTCAACGGTTCAACAACAACTTTGGGACTGTCGATTTTTGAGCTCTGCTCCCATAAAATATTGGATTTATGGAGGTGGTGTGGAGGAGACTTTATTTTGGTAGGGTTTGTGCCTTCAGACTGGACAAAGGCCTGATGGCCACAAATTCGTTCACTTCCTCACACCAGACTTTCAAAAACACAAACCTCCAGTGGATGTCTTATTCTGTTTATCCCAAAAATGTCATTTGGAAGATATAGCCTCGCATCTCCACACGAGAATCACGTTCCTTCGCTGTTTTGTCAACAAATGCGCCCGGATGCCTGACCACTCCGCTCGGACAAATGACCTCCGGCTGTTAGATAGCAGGCGTCCGGCGGAGGGCTGACGCTCCACGGGGTGACTTTCACTGCACGTGCGGGGACCAGAAATATTTCCGCCTTCTCCCCGCGAGCAGGTGTTGCTCTAAATATACAGCATAGTCACAAAAGTATGGGGCGCTTGTTCTCTTCATAAACGTCCCGTCATAAGTGAAAATGGTTGCATTTTCACACACCTTACCGCCACCACCAGATTTCTCGCTAGTGAAGAAGATTTCACGTGCGAAAAATCCAGTGAAGGAAGAAAAATTGTTATACACCTCTCTCCTCTTACAAAAATACCTTAACCTAAATTAGACTCAATGTGCCGTACAAACAGCTTGTTTAACTTATGATATAATGAACATTGATAGGATTTGTATAAAGACACCAAACCATTTGTAGGGTATGATCTCCCAAGTAATAACCTTACCTTTGTTTAAGACATTTGGCCTCCAGAAACAAGGCTTTAGAGAGAAAAACAAAGACAAAGTGTTTGGTATGAAATTTTTTTTTTTTAAAAAAAAGTAATTATCACTTTTCATACTGTAAGTCATAATGTCATTGTCTCTTTTCTTTTTTTATTCATGTTCACATAAGTCCATCATGGGGTATACCGGGAACAAACACTGTTATTTCCTTCTCTTCTGCAAAGTTCCTATGAGAGTTTGTGTTCCGATGTGCGAGGAAAATTGTTGTCAGTGGTCCGTGAGTTTGCCATGGGTTCCTATCTTCTGGGGCGTGTTGGATATGATGGTTCCGGGATGTCCTTTCACATAGTCAATCGATGTCGTAATACATATGGAACAAATAACAAAAAAAACAAGAATTAGTATCTGTCCTTGATTATATCATTAATTATATGAATGACAACCATATTACATATTTCAAATGACATCCACGACGTTTTTGGTCGGGATTAACATATTGTAAATATGAGGTCATAAACATACATCTTTCCACTAATTGTATACCAGTATATTTTGGTACCCCAATACTGGTTAGCCCTATTCCAAAAATAAATGCCCAGGGTTTTATTAAGAAAACCTATAAGTCAAAAGACAATCCAGGTGGGCAACTATGGTATGAGGAGAAAATTTCAAAAAAAAAGAATACAATAGTTTTTACATACTGATTAATGTACATTAGCGACAGGTTACTCATTTGTGCCTACTTAATAAATGGGTAAAACTGTTACGAACAGTGTACTTAGTATCGACAGATAGTACGCTGCTTTTTTACAATTAGTATACAACAATCTTAATACATATAAAATCACTTACGACAGGTGCTATAATACTGTCTGTAAGCTGACAGTCACCACGTTATAGTATGCAGTGGTGCTGGATAATACTGGGTTATACAAATATATATATATTTAATACCAAAGAGGATCTCTCTCTTTTTTTTTCTCATCAAGAAGAGAGCAAGATCTTATTATATAATGCATAAATTCTATCTAATACACATACTTAAAGTTACATTATAGAATAATAATTAATGGAAGGCTGTGCTTTGACACATTTTGAAGAAAAGATCACTCCCACCATTCATCCAGATTGGTGGCGTGTCGCAGCTTTACAAGGCCTTCACATTCCAGCCAAAAGGCGCGTATGTTGGCCGCGTGGACTGCACACGTTTCTTGAGGATGGCCCCAAGGGCATTTAAAGCTGTGGTCAACTGACAGGGGGAGCATACTTGGGTGTGGATAGGAGAAGTCCTGTACATTAATCACCATATTAAATGGCAGCACATCCTGTAATCTTTCTGCCTTCACCTTTCCATCTGTAAAGATGACCCGGTAGGGGCCGACGATTGGATTAATCCACGCACTAAAACGAGACGAGGTGAATGACCCTGGATTACTTATGCAGGCCACATTTTGGTTATCGCAGGTTATTAACGCCATCTCTTCTGGTGCTAGCAATCCTCTCTGGTTTCCCACAAAACGGATGTCAAAGAAGACCCAGGAATCAAATGGGATACAGAAGGTGTTGAAGGGGTTTCTGGTAGAATAGACCCTGGTGGGGGTATACCTTATTATTGTGGTTTCCGATTCCTGTTTCTTATTCATGAATATATTCTGCTCCTCTTCTTCCTGCATTTCCTCGGGAACAGACATCATCAAAGGCGGGGAAGTCAGCTGCACCCTGGGTTGTTCTGGATGGGGGTTGGCGGGTTGGCACATAATCGGGGCTCTCCGAATTATTGTATAGCAGTTACAAACGACTTTGCAAAACCAGAATGTTGCCGCCCAAAGGATGGTTACCCATTCCTTGACGAATTTCAGGGGGTTATTGTCGGGTAACTCCGATGTAACTATCCAAGGAGAGGAAAAAAAGAATATAGAATGTACACATGGAAGATACTCTCGTTTGCACACACGTTCATCTTTCATTTTGCTCTTTCAAACAGTACACTAATCCTTTCACACCTCTTCTTTTCACCAAGTTCTACCCAGAGAGGGTGTATCATTTAATATCATACACATTATACTTTCACACTGCACATTTTACATTCTCAGTCAAATAAGTGATACCTTTGGTACCCACACATTCCTTTTCATACACACAACACCTGGTTTATTTACGAAAACATGCCATGCATGAAGAAATTATAAATGTTCCTAACAAAGCCGCTATGATAAGAATAATAGGTATTTTGATCCAAGAGATCAATCCTCCATCTATCATTTGGTGGAACCATACTGTCCACGATGACAGTCCTGATGCATAGCTGGATATGTGAGCGACTTGAGAAAAATTTGGATGGTTAACCTGTAATGTCGGGTCTTCCAAACAAAATTCTATATCTTTACATGCGGTGATAGTTCGAGCAACTAGGCATATATTCTCACTATGACATTTGACATCGGTTTTAAATTGGATAGTGTAAGTAGATGCTTCTTGGGTCAGTTCAACTGACCTTGTAGCGATTAATATACCTTGGAAGTTCACTGAGACTGTTCCAGAAAGGCATGTTGAGAATGCACGAAAGGTGAGAGTAGCCAGTGTATCGCAAGCAAAGCATCCAATAGGCTTAGTAATGTCGTCGACAAATTTCGGACAAACTGTATGGGTTTCTAGATAGAAGTCAAACTCACGAAATGATAGATCTAATGTCAGAGGAGCTGACTGTAACATTCTTGAAATAAGCCTACCAGACGGCTCTATTTCTAACTGGTGTAACATTTGAGTCTTTGGGAGTTTATTAATCTTATTAGCCACCATTTGTTCCAAATACGATCCACTTTTCTGGCATCGAACCTTCTCTTCATAGGATTGGCATTGGATCATCCGGTCATCGAAAATAAACTGTTTCGAGACACTATAATTTGCCTGAGTATCTCCGATTTCGCCGTATTTTGGTCGAGAAATCAAAGCTGCCTGGTCCAGGTAGGCTTCGTTATTATCCCCTACTCTCAAAATCAGATGATGTTCGAGAATATCAGTAGGCTGGTCGAAAGTTCCCAGAACCTGCAGTTCAATCCCATTTCGTGTGACAGCAAAATTTTTTAGGGATAACGATTCGACAGTTTCGTTGGCATGGGTTTGCACTTCAACAATATATTTGCATGAAACTCCTTCGATTTTTCGAACCTCGTACACGCGTGTGAAGTCTGGGACCAACCAAACTCGATAATGTAAACAGGGCTGACTATCGATAATATGGCAACTTGAGCCACTATCACCTGCGATACAATTTGTAATTCCTGGCCAGCTCAGAGATTCTTTTGTTAGCGCCGAAAAATGGTAGCCAGGGGTGCAATGCCGGCCCCAACCACAGTAGGCATTCTGCGGGCAAGCTATCTGACTGATAAGATGTAACTCTGTAGGGAAAGTATAGTACATCCGTTTGGTCTGCCAATGACATTGCACCTGTTTGAAAGTTATCTGCAATCGAAAGAGAGTCTGTTCAGAATCGGAGACGAACCATAAGCATTGGTTATAATCTAAGTTCAACAACGTCACTCGGGCTTTAGTGGAAATTTTGCATGGTTGGGATAAGTCTTCTTGGCATTCCTTTATTTTGGCATGTAGAATCTGGTGGTTGGTACAAGCTGTGTCCACTGTGAGGGTGAGCGCGCAGAGGTATAAAATGATCTGAATGGGCGTGACACGTAAAAGCGGTCTCGGCTCCATAGGAATGTGTTCCTCCAAATACTCCTGTACTCTACCTGTGGTTGTTCTCACCGCTTCTCCAGCTGAAACTCCTGCCACACTAGTGAAGCGCCAAGCGATACGAAATAGCTTCCATATGCCACTAGCGATCATGTAAAAACTCTTGATTGACTGTACCACCGATTTAATAATAAACTTTGTGTACCACACAATGATTATTGCCAGGGTACCCAAGACTAGGTATATTAAATAGGACACATAGGGTGGAAAACAATGTCGATTGTTTATCAATTCCCAACAGAAAACACAAGTCAACCTCTTACATTCATCTCTACCTGCCAGGTGTATTGTGCCTTGTACCACTTTTCCTTGTTGAGATACGAAAAGAAACTTTAATGGTCCGGGGTTTAGTAAGAGTTCCTGTGGTACTTCGACTTGTAACGGTTCACTATCTATCACATAGGCTCTTTCGATTCCATACTTTCTTATTATTAAGGTACCCTTTTCTAATGTAGTAAAAACTGGATCCGTGAACATAACCTGTAGTCCCTGCTCTTGAAATTGGGCTTGTTCATCCGACAACACATGTCTCAAGTGTCTGACTTGGTTTAAGCCTTCCATAGGAGGGGTCAGACATACCTTGTATGAAACAATCGGCGGGTTTCTTACCGTCTGCGTTCCGTATTCTGCTAACCAATATGTTTCGGCTGCATGTCTCTGACATGCACATGAAGCTTCCTGATCACATTCAGTTTCGTAACAGTATTCGAGGCTCCCTTTGCAATGTTCCTTATGGCACTCACACTCTTCTCCATCCCTTCTGCACTGATAAATTGCTGAAGTACCATTTTCCTTTAATGACTGTTTCAGGAAAAAATGAGTTGGTGGGACAAGAGTACTGTTTCTAAGAAGAATTCGGGAAACCCACTGCTCTATACACTTATCCCTACATTTCGTAATAGAGCAACTACTCCGAGGAATTAGTCTACGTAGCGATGATGTGGGTTTGACCAATTCACATGCATACCTTCCGAATTTGACTCGACATAGTTCGACATCAGCTTCAACAATCAACACCAGTATAGCAAGGGTCAAAAATCTCATCCAACATCTCAGTCTGGACACTTTATTCACTTCCGAAAACCAACGTCGATCTATAAAGATAAAAGAAGAGCGGTCACACCTGTGTACCTTTTTTTTTCTTTTTATTAAATAAAAAAACTGTCTCTACCTTAGAACAGGGGAAACTCGAGAACAAGTCCTTTATTTGTACAACCACCTTGCCCTTAAGGTACCAATAACCAAACAAAAGTAACTCCTCCCACTTGTGATTATATTTTTTTTTCAGTCTTTAATCTCTCCAAGCATCTCTAAGTGCACCTGCCCAATCAAAACCTTCGCCTGCAACCCGTCGGTTCAACCTCGCTGCCAGTGGCGCTCCTAGCATCCACTGAAAGGTCCTATCTACCATACTCGGCTGTTCAGCTGGGTCTGCAGTTCTCTGTTCTTCACTATTTTGATCTGGAGGTTCACTCCTCTGAACCTCTATTCCCATGGTAGGATAATTTTGTTCTGCTTCATCTCTTCTAACTGGAACTGACTCGGGCACTACTTCCTCATTTTGTGGTGGAGAGATACTAGACACCACAGGAGGGGGGTGAGTCACACGGCTACGTAGGTTGTATGGGTGAGGCTGGGTGGGTGCCTGTGTAATTCTGTCTGAACTCCCTGATAGCTCTGACCTCAATTTATTCCTCGATGGGAGAGAAGACAACGGGATTGATACCGGTAATCTTACTGTCTTCTTCGGTTGTGAAATTATTGGTCTGGTATCGGCAGGGGGAGTCCAATCACACAATTCCACCTCCGGATCATCGAAGATCCATGTTTCCTTAGGTGCCGTCTCTGTACATGTCTGATCTAGTGATTCACCATCTTCATTTTCTTCAGCCTCTTCTATTCTAAGTTCGGGAAAAACTTTTCGATCGACTAACTTTGTCAACCGATCCACATGTACTATCTGCCTGTCCCTTGGGTTGAACAGATTCTGAATCTCAAAATTTACTGGTGAAGTTTGGTTAGTTACACGGTAAGGGCCTGTACTCAAACGAGCCAGTTTCTTTGTTGTGCCTACTTTTATTTTAGGTGTGAACAGGTAAACTAAACTTCCAACACGAATATTTTTATCTACTGCTACAGCAGCTCTGCGTTCTTCTTGTTTCTGTACTGCCTCCTCCAAATGTTGAGACACAATCTCATAAGTCCTTTGGAGACGTGCACACATTTGTTCTGAGTAGTTTTCTAACGAGGCATAGCTCCGTCTGGTTTTTCCATGCCATAGGTCAGATGGTAGCACCAAGTCTCTGCCATAGATTAAGAAGTTGGGCGATTCTTGAGTAGCACTATGGGTTGCTGCATGGTACACAGCTATCGCCAATGGCGTCATTTCATCCCAGTCTGATTGAGCCTCATTTATGACATGCGATAAAATGTTTGCTAAGGTGCGATTTAGACGTTCTACTTTGGCATTTGTTTGCGGATGATATCGAGACGTATGAATTTGATGAATATTCAACCTCTCACACACTTGTCGTACCAAAGAGGACATGAAATTTGTGCCTTGGTCTGTAAGAATGTACTTAGGAATTCCATGCCTAGCAATCACATTATTAATAAAAGCTGTTGCAACTTCATCTGCCTTTTGGGTCTGGAGCGGAACCACTTCGGAATAACGAGTAAAGTTGTCAACTGCCAACAGCAAATACTTGTTTCCTTTCAGTGTCATTGGGAGAGGTCCCAAAATATCTAAAGACACCCTTACCCAAGGGGCGTTTTCGACTGGGACTCTCATCAGAGCCGCTTTAGCTTTAGGGTTAAAACCTTTTCGTTCCATGCAAGATGGGCAAGATTCAATATAATTCTTAATTTCACTAAACATGCCCGACCAGAAAAAGTCCCGTTTGACTTTTTCAAGTGTTTTCTGTAACCCTAAATGCCCTCCAGAAAGTAAATCGTCGTGGCATGATTTTAATATTTCTCCCTTTAGACCATCTGGAACGACCAACTGTTCAATTGGGTCGTCACGGGTGTTTCCAGAGCCTGACAGGGTATAGTGATATAATAATCCATCTTTACTCATATAAAAGGAATCTGGCACTCTTGTTGATGCCTGGAGTGTTCCTTCTAGCGCTTCAATTAATTTCTGCAAGTTCGGATCTTCCCTCTGTAGAGTTTTGATCAAAGCTCTGGTTTGATCTTGAGGCAAAAACACTGATTCCTGACTTGCCTCTGTTGATATTGGAGCGACTATCTTCGTATTTCTTGGGTTCCTATGCTTTTTCTGTGACTCATCTTCCTCTAACACAGGTCTAGAAAGGAAATCTGCATTTGAATGAGCTCGACCAGGCCGGTAGACAATTTGGAAGTCGTATTCTTGCAACAACATGCTCCAGCGGGCTAATCTAGGCGATGGGTTCTTTAGATTAAGCAAGAAGCTCAATGGTTGGTGATCAGTTATTAATGTAAAATGATTCGACACTAGAAAAGGTTTAAATTGCGTGACCCCAAAAATTATGGCCAAGGCTTCCTTCTCAGTAGTACTATAGTTCAACTCTGACTTTTTTAACAGTCTAGAAGCATAGGCAACTGGCTGTCTAGTATTCTCATCTACTTGCTGCTCTAGCACAGCCGAGACTGCATAATTAGATGCGTCAGAAGACACAAAAAATGGTTTAGAAAAGTCAGGATAAATCAATAAAGGTGGCGTAGTCAGAACAGTTTTCAACTGGTCAAAAGCCTGCTGTGTTGAGCTGTTCCAGACAAATGGTGTTTCTTTCTTGGTTAAATCTGTTAGAGGTCTTGCAATCTCCGAATAATCGGGAATAAATTTCCTATAGAATCCTGCCATTCCTAGGAAAGATCGCACTTGTTTTTTGTTCACAGGAGGACGGGCCTTTTGAACGGAAATCACGTGGTCGGGGTCAGGGCGAATACCTTCAGAATTGATTAAATGCCCAAGGTATTTTAATTGTTCTTTTAGGAACTCACATTTCCTAGGTTTTAGCTTAAGGTCGTATTCTCTCAGACGCTGGAAAACCTTTCGCAACCTCAAGAGATGTAAATCAAGGTCGGGCGATGCAATAATTATATGTTCAAGGTAAGCGAAAATCGATTCTTCCCTGAGTCCGTGAAGCACTAATGATAAGGCTTTCAAGAGCGATGAAAATCCATTCTTTAATCCATGCGGTAATCGAGAAAACTCATATAAGGATTCTCCAGTAGTGAAGGCGGTTTTGTGACGATCACCTGGGTGCACCTCAATTTGCTGGAATCCACTTCTTAAATCAAGAGAAGTAAAATAACGCGCTTGTGCGAGATGATGGAGTACTTCACTGACATTAGGGAGAGAATAATTATCAGAAAGAATTTTAGCATTTAATTTTCGAAAGTCCACACACATCTTATAACTCGAATCAGGCTTTTTGACTAGAACTATTGGCGCTGCATATGGGGAATGGCTTGGTTGTATGATGTTTGATTCCAATAGTTCATTTACCTGCCTTCGAACTTCATCTTTTAACAAATATGGAATTCTATAGGCTGTCTGCTTCACCGGTACATTATCAGTCAATCTAATCCTGTGTTTTAGCACCTTCGAATTTCCTAGCTTAGCTGGGGACTTAGCGAAGATATCTCTATACTCATACAACAGGTCCGAGAGCTTTTGTTTTTGACAGCCTGTTAGATGATCTAACTCAAAATCTTGCAAAGTTACAGGCGCTGTAGTTTTCTCATTAGCTTCCTCACCTGTAAAAACAACTGTATTATCCCTAACACCCTCAAGACTAGCGATATTCATCCCTTTGGGAAGGTGGAGGGTTTCGTTAGTCAGATTGGCAACAAGAACGGACACTCTGCCATCTGGACCTAATCTGTCTATTGAGCATTTGACTGCTAGGTCATCACGACCTAAGTTAGAGTTAGGTTCTGTCAAAACTAACTGTTCGGCAGAAGCAGCAAGATGGTTACAAACAGCCGTTACTACTTTTTCTGATGAGGCGGGGATCATATGTTTGGAAGTTAATTTAGCTACCGATGGTTTTAAATTCAAATATTGGTCTCTTACGCCTTTCTCCTCGCTACCCTCTTCCCTTAAGTAAATGTTCAATGGGGCAGAGTGTATAATTCCCTTACCCAAGTCTAATGTAAACGAAAATCGCCTTAAAATATTTAATCCTAAAATTACATTGTATTGCCCTCTAAAATTTCCTGAAGCCACCAAAATCTTTTCCCGAAAAGTCGCCTGATCTAACTTAAAATTTACTGTAATTTCTGTATGTATTGGGACTACAGAACCTGAGACACCAGTTACCGTCAAATCTGGGCATCTGGGATTCAATGATCTATCATGCTTAATTTTATTAAATAAATCCGTGCTCAAAAGTGATACGCTTGCTCCTGTGTCCACCAAAAACTTGGCTGGGATGCCTTGAACATACCCATTAATTAGCGGCAGTTTGGCATCATTATTTAATATATAAACCCCATGTTGCACATTTCTCTGGCAGGCATAAGATTTATCGACCCTATGAAAATTCTGGTGAGGGGAAGCGGTTTTATTGCGTTGGAACTTCCTTCCATTTCGTACAGTATTCCCTTTTTGTCATAAATACCTCTCCCCATTTTGCCTATAGTCTACATGATTTGCTGATCTTCCCAAAATAGATCTATGCTGAGTTTGATCAAAGGTACGTTTATTACTAGGTGTTCCCCTTCTTTCTCTCGTAAACGGGCTCATATAATCCCTATTTCGATTATTATAATGAGTTTTACCTGTTAATGTATCTCTATTTCCATTAAAATTACTGCCCTTTCCGTTAACATAGGCCGCCCCATTTTTTGGTACTGCAGTGTATTCGCGCACTGCGCGCCCATCATGCCGAGAAGGAGAAAAATTCGGTGCCGGCCGGCGATTGCTTGAACGGCCGCAGCCAGCAAAACGATTCTGTCCCTGCTGCCTAGCGTCTCCGCGATTCGGTAACCCACGCTTCCGGTCAAAACTCGTTTCTCCATAGCGTCGGTACTCGCGGTCGTTGACCTCATTCGTAGCGTCTCCTAGCAACGCCCTTCCCGACTGAGAGTGCCTTACGGGGAACGCTACGCGATCGCAGAAAGGGGGGGATGCATAAGTTTCAGTATTAAAATTTTGGCTTGGATGATACCTGTTATTATCTGCGCCTTGCGTTTTTAAATTATTGTGTGTAATATTATTTACAGCTAGTGTATGTAGCGATTGCTGTAGGTCTTTTATCTGGTCCTGTAATGGCTTAATGATTTCTTTAATATAGTTTTCTTGTTGGTCCCATATTTCTCCATCACTGTTATTCTGACTATACATGGCATTAATTGGCCTGTGTTTTGTTTCTGTAATAAGCTCGTTGGTTTCCTCTCGTTTCGCCACTGTAATTGCTTGTGTGAAGGTGAGAGGATTTTGTGAAAGAACCAGCCTCCTGATCTTACTTGAAACGCCCCTGAGAAATTGAGCCAGCATTGCCTGATCTAATATTGATAATGCCTCTGGCGACTCACTTTTCGTGTTAAACGCTAAACGGCCCAAATTTTTAACCCTCGTAGCAAAATTTGCTACGGTCTCATTAGGCAATTGTACAGCATGTGAAAAATTATGTAGACATGTCACACTAGGTTCTGTTTTTTCGAACTGAGCCAAAAATGCATTTTTAAACACGTTATAATCTTTTTCCTTACGTAAGTCTACAGAATTTGCGAGGAATTCCGCAGCAAGAGAGCGAACTTTGGACTTACAGACAGCGATTAACTCAGAATTTCCCCAAAGTGCTAATTGTCCTACACTTTCTAGCATTTCAAAAAAATATTGAACAGACGGACCTTCATCTACTTTGCCGGAGAAAACTGGCACTAAACCCAAATAACCAGCAATATTTGCCAAATAAGGTCTGCCCATTTCGGGAGGGGGTTGTGTCTCCTGGGTTCCAAAAAGTGGAACAGAATTTTCTATACCCGAGGTTTGTGGGCTCTGTCCCTCCATTTTGACTTAATTAGTGTCTGTGTAAAATTAATGTCCCCCAAAATGGTGTAAAACCTACCTTTCCGTTGAGCTGAAACAGAAATATATCGTTAATAACCAGCAATTCTAAAACGAAAGGTAATACAACATGTAGCAACTCGTTTTATTCTTATTTTTTTGATAAATTTTCTAGTTTAAAACATTACAAGTTGCTGCCTGTTGTTCAATATGAGTGTTTCTGGAGACGTCTGTGTTATTTGTATTGCTGTAAAAAAAAATATGCCTATGACTAATCTCTGTACACAACAATCAGTGCTGTCCCAATCCTTTCTATTAGAAGTACTTTCCTCAGTCTACAACCATCAGAATCATTTACGGGCATTCATATAAATCGGGTTTTTCATCCCGCAAGGACACACTTGAATCCTGGACACAATTGGCACCAGTGTTGCGCAGGCCTTTTCTCCGTTGTAGTATAACTTGCTAGGGTTCCAGCAATTCTCAGTTATGGTGTGATGTGTCAGTTAGGTATCAAATGTTCTTTGCAAGAGTTACACTAATATTTATATCCGGAGAAAACCTGGCTTTCATGTAATCGTCTAGTAGTTAGTTAGGACAAATCCCGTGTTCTAAAAACTTACTCAGATGGACGTTGAGCAAATCTGCAACATCAAGATCGCGTTGTGTGATTTTCACCTTTGACTCCTTTCTATTTGATTAGAATCAAAAGCGCCGCCTTAACAGTTCTTTATCAGTAATCCATTCAAAGAAATCATGTGTCATCAGAGAGTAATCAACAGGCAAAAATCGTTAAACAAAACATGGTTTATTAAGCAAGACAAGTAAAATATACACTCAGTAAGCAAGTATAGTTTTTAGAATAGGGCATGTAACATTAGGCTTACTCCTCTTTACGTTAATACACAATTAGCCTCTTAATGTAAATTGACTAGCTGAATAGTAGTGGTAGTGTTGTTCTTCGTGTAGTTTCGTGCTTGCTGTCTGTTATAGAAAAACTCCAAGTACATCCCGTCGAGGTAATAACATTTTAGTGGTTCTTGTGAGACACTAATGACATTTGTAGCATAACAATTATAAAGAGATCATAATGTTAAACTTATAATGTGATGTGTGTTCCTTAAGTTGAAACTATCACTTATTCTCTATACTTAACAAGATAAGTTATTATGAGGAGAGAAGTCTATATATGGGTAAATAGGATCGCCTTTTACGCTATCTAGTTCAGTTGTTTAATGGGACATGGAAATTGACTTACCAGACTCAATCTTTATATCTTCAGGAGTTGATACTCTGGGAAGGTCGTCAATTTCGGTCATTTCTGCTACTCCTATTTGTCTGCTTTCACTCGAACAGGATTCTGTATCTTCTCAGAAGCTCGAACACCTTCTCTCCTTTATTCTGGTTCGCAATTTCTCTACCCTCAGACTTGGCTACGACAAAAACTAAGCACCGAACTCCGAACTGTTAACTCCGAACTCCGACTCTCAACTCGTCACGACCTGAACTCCCCTTCCTCCCCCCTAGGTTCGTATATATATCTCCCCCTTATCTTTTGCTTTCCCCTGCGTATTTGTTCTGGTTAATTTCAACGGTTCAACAACAACTTTGGGACTGTCGATTTTTGAGCTCTGCTCCCATAAAATATTGGATTTATGGAGGTGGTGTGGAGGAGACTTTATTTTGGTAGGGTTTGTGCCTTCAGACTGGACAAAGGCCTGATGGCCACAAATTCGTTCACTTCCTCACACCAGACTTTCAAAAACACAAACCTCCAGTGGATGTCTTATTCTGTTTATCCCAAAAATGTCATTTGGAAGATATAGCCTCGCATCTCCACACGAGAATCACGTTCCTTCGCTGTTTTGTCAACAAATGCGCCCGGATGCCTGACCACTCCGCTCGGACAAATGACCTCCGGCTGTTAGATAGCAGGCGTCCGGCGGAGGGCTGACGCTCCACGGGGTGACTTTCACTGCACGTGCGGGGACCAGAAATATTTCCGCCTTCTCCCCGCGAGCAGGTGTTGCTCTAAATATACAGCATAGTCACAAAAGTATGGGGCGCTTGTTCTCTTCATAAACGTCCCGTCATAAGTGAAAATGGTTGCATTTTCACACTTTGAAGATGATCTTTCATTTTTGCTGGTTTCATTGCATCATTACTAAAAGTTTTTTCACAAAGAAGACACATAGGCCTCGTTTCGTTTGTTAATGAAGCAATAAACCCAAGTTTCAAATATTCTAATGAATATTGTCTGCATTTCTTTTTAGAATCTGAAGCTGCCATTGTGTTTACTGGGGTTGTAACAAATAATTAAAATTGAAGTCAGTAAGCAAAAGTAATAAGTCTAAATAATATACCCACTCACGTATTTCTATAGTATGTACAAAACTACCAGCCCTGCTCAACTCTTCAACATAGAAAAGCTTAGTTTGTGAATGAATAATGATTGAATTATAATATGTATGTTGATGAATTTTAGAACATTAATGCTCTCTTGTATGTCGATGCGCAAAAGTGAGACTGGGATCAAATACAGTAATACCCCGACTTACGCGAACTCGGAGTTACGCGGTTCTTGATTTTTTCGTTTGGCAACGCTGCCGCCCACTATCTTCAAGGTCGTTTTTCATATGTTATCGATATACGGTGCGACGGCGGAGAATGAGAGCGAAAGATGAACAAAATTCAACTTTGCTGCTTTTATGTTTTTTATATCAGTGAAGGGGAAACACATTTCACCATAATAACATAAAAACCAACACAATTCCAGCTATCGGTATAATCGCAAATGCAATTAGATCGAGTTTACTACCAGTTTATAACAGATTTCACTAGCAGAAACGCAAATGGATTTTTATTGTTTTATGGTAGTAACCCATAGAAATGTGAGGTGTTAATAGTGTATCTCTGCCTTTATGGTGTTGTTTATTCAGTTGCTACATGTGCGCAGCTTTGTTTATGCGTATCAAGCGTGCCTCCTCGTTTTGTAATTGTGCTTTATTCCCTAAAAATGAGTAAAATACTTAATTAAAAGGTGTGAAAAGGAAGCGTCCTGGTGAAGACACTGCAGATTCAGAGAGAAAAAGAAAAGCAATTATCGATAAACAGAGGCGGACTGGATCAAAAATTCTTACCCGGGAAAATTTATAGTGGCCTCATACTATGGTTTATGGCCAAAATCACACTGGCCCATCGGGGTTTCCCTGGTAAGTCCGCCTCTGTCGATAGAGAAAAAATATGAAATTCTGAAACGCTTTGAGCGAAATGAAAGACCATGTGATATTGCACGTGCTACAGGCCTAAATGAAGCAACGGCGAAAAGCACATGACAATTGCAAACTTGACAGGTTGAAAATTGAAAAGGGCTCAATTGTAAAGGGCTTAAAAATTTTAGAAAACATAAGACTCCAACGAAGAACGCGTTATAGCTACAAAGCAAGGAATAAAAAAATTATTAGCTTGCTACGACGAAATTCTGCGTGAAAAAAAGAAGGCGCTGTGTCGTCAGACGAATTTGTTAGATTTTATGAAGCCATCGACATCGAAATAACTTTTTTACGTAAGTCATTTTTTTAAATACATATTTTGTATTAATATGTATAAAGAACTGCAATTTTATTAATATTTTTCTTCTAAACTAGTGTTTTTGTTAGTCCTTGGTCCCAATTAAGCAAAATTTATGTATTTATATGCAAAGTTGTACCCCGACTTACGCGAATTCGACTTACGCGAATTTCGTCGGACCCACCTATCGCGTAACTTCGGGGTATTACTGTACGCGTGGTATAAGTAAATAAGCAACTGCGCACGTGTTGCAATCTCGCTCCCGCCACGCCGGCCTGGTGGGAACCACCGACATCTGTTTATTGGTAAATATGTCATTTTGGTCTACTTGATTGACCTCCATATTTTCATGACCTTGCTCCATCTTACAGGTCCTATTCATGTCACTGTTCCCACGATTCACTCTTAATTGCGTTGTCATTCAGGATGGAGGTAATCCAAGTTAACCGAATTAAATATTACCCATACAATGATGTCTTATAGTTTTCTATCGATCCCTGAGCCCGAATCAACCCCTAACAATGTTATATCGACCACTTTGGCGACCACTGATCTAACAGCTAAATTAAAGTTGTATTATGTGGTAGGAAGTGCTTCAACATTTTCGATGACTTAATTCTTTTGGATGGCCTGGAGCATTATCCAATAGTAATAAAACTTTTACTATATTTTTTCGCTTTAAATAGTTTTCCATAGCTGGCACAAAACAATTTAGAAACCATTCTTTTAATAAATCCTCAGTTACTAAATTATGCCTTAGTTCCTTAAGGCATAATTTAGGGCTGGAATTTAATTCATAACAAAGAAATTATTCCAATAAAATACAGGGATTTTCCAATAATTTTTTTTGCATAACGACTAGCAAGTCAACAGCGGGAATTCACAAAAAAAAAAAAAAAATGGAAATGTTGAAAAATTGCATCCAACATAATAATAGAAGGGTTTTCTCCACACAAATGTTAAAAAATGTAACATTGACTTTAGCATTAGCAAAGGCACATGATACAAGAAAGCAAGCTTATATAGCATCAGCCAAAAAAAAAAAAAAAAAAACATTTATTTCACCCATCCATTCGCTCCAAATGTTTGTCAAGTTCTGCCTTGAATCTATTTAAGCTATCAACTTCTACAACGACAGATGGAAGTTTGTTCCAGCAATCAACCACCCACTGGCTAAAGGCAAACTTCCACATATCTATCCTACAACCATCTTTCCTCAATTTAAATTTATGCCTCTCAAGCAATTATTCTCAGCAAGAGGAAGAATCCCATCTGCATTGAGCATGCTCAAACCATTCAAAGCTTTATACACCTCAATCAGATCACCTCACAGGTGCCTAGTCTCCAGATACTGTAATTTGCAAAACATAAGCCTTTCTTTCGTAAGAGCAACCCTTTGTTCTAGTTACTAATCTTGTTGCCCTTCTCTGTACTCGTTCCAACAGCTCTACATCCTTCTTAAAATGAGGCCTCCAGACCTATATACAGTACTCAAGGTGTGGCCTGACCATTGTCTTATACAAGGGGATAATCACCTCCTTATCCCTGCTAGAAAAATTCCTGTATATCATTGACAAGACACCATGAGCTCCTCTTGCAGACCGTCTGCACTGCACAGAAAATTTCATATCTGCCTGCAAAATTACCCCCAGGTCCTTTTCATTCTGTGCATCAGTGTGCTACCACACAGTTGATACGTTACTCTGGGATTACTGCTTCCCATATATACTTTACATTTGTCAATGTTAAACTTCATTTGCCACCTCTCAGCCCATCTGCTCAACTTTTCTAGATCCTGTTGCGGCAGTGTACTGTCATTAGTCTCATTAACAACCCTGCCAACCTTCGTATTGTCTGCAAACTTGGACATTAAGCCTGATATACCTTCATCAATATCATTTATAAATACAGAAAAAAACAATGGACCCAACACTGAACCCTGAGGGACTCCACTAATAACAGTAATTCACGAAGAGCAGTGTCCATTGATTACTACTCTCTGTCTTCTCCCACTCAACATCCCTTTATCCATAGCAGCAATTTGCCTCCAATGCCACACTGCTCCATTTTGTGCAGTAGTCTTCCATGTGCAACAGTTTCAAAGGCTTTTCTAAGATCCAAATATATGATATCAAAGTTATTCTTTGCATCCAGTTCCTTTGTGACTACATCATAGTATCCAATCAACTTAGTCAGACAAGACTTCCCTTTAACAAACCCATGCTGTGTCCGAGCTATAACTGAAGTCTTGTCTAGATGATCCTGCAATACTTCTTTAACCAGTGCCTCCATTAATTTCCCTGAAACAAAGTTAAACTAACAGGTCTGTAATTACCTGTCTCCCTTGGATCCTCCTTTGTGGATTGAGGTCACATTTGCACATCTCCAGTCCATGGGTACCCCCCCCTCTAAGTCCAGGGAAGCTCTCATAATTATGGCTAAGGGTTTGCTTACTTCCTTTGCCGCCTCCTTTAATATAACTGGATGGATGCCATCCACCCCAGGTGCCTTTCTTATGTTTATCTTCAACAATTTCTCCTCCACTTTACTCTCAGTTATTACAAGATTATCTAGCTTACTGCCAGAGTTGAATACACCTCTGGCATTCCCCTCCCTGAATAACTCCTCATGTGTGAATGTCGATGCAAAATATTCATTTAGTTTGTTAGCTACCTGAGCAGGATCATCAACAGTTGAGCCATCAATATCAAGTGGACCAATCTGATTCATCCCCTTCCTTATAGAGTTTACATAAGTAAAGAACTCTTTGCTGTTTTTTTTTGCATCCTTTGCCAAAGATTTCTTGTAATCTGCCTTCGCCTGCCTAACCTCCTTTGTAATTTGGTTACAGACCAGCTTATATCTATCATAGGCGTCTGTGTCACATGTTAATTTATATGTATCCCATGCATTTTTCTTTTCTGTCACATGTCTGATTAGTTCATCTAGCATCCATTTAGGCCCAAATCTTGAACAATATTTCTTAGTTGGTATGAAAAGCCTAGTAGCTTCCAAGATTAATTCTTTTAATGCTTCCCATTTTGAATTTGCTGTTGGCAACATCATCAGTTGGTTCCACCATATAGAATTTAAATACTGTCTCAGGCCACCGTAGTCACCTTTACGAAAGCAAAAACCCTTCCCTCTACCCTTAATGGTAGTTTGAGTAAATCCCATAGCAGCACACTGTGATCACTGCCACCTAGTGGTTCCTTTATCTGCAGATTCTTAATGCATGAAGAATCACTACTGATAATCAGATCAAGAGTATTACTCCCTCTAGTTGCCTCCCAAACATGCTGATGTAGAAAACAATCATCCAATAAATCCACAAAAGCCTTGCTAGTGTGAGAGTGACCAACCCACAAATTCCAGTCAATATCTGGGAAATTAAAATCTCCCATTATAAGACACTCTAATTTACTGGTGCACTCTATTTCTCTTCACAATTGCTCATTATACTCATCAGATTCATTAGGCCTATAACACACACCTACTCTCATTTTTACACACACCTACTCAAATGCCATGTTATGCAAGGATTGCCACAATTTATCAATCATGTTAGAGCAAAACCGTGTTGTTGAAGTACCGTATTATACGGGAGTTGCCTGTACATTAAAAATAAAACTTTCTAGATAATGGAAAAATCAAAATAATGGCATCTTGAATCCCCGAAGGTGCCGTTATTCTGAAAGTCTACTTTATTGGGAAAGTATGTTGATTCAAATTTAAATTAAAGATATCTTACAACATAAATATCAAGAAAAATTCATTTATTTTATTCTAAGTAATAATTACAAAAGAAACCCAATTAACTCAACAATCCTCACAATTACGACAACATAATTGGTCATAGAATGTTTCTAATGTGAAAATCAAAGGGCATAACTAACAATCACAAAGGTTCACCAAATAAAATAAGAAAAACACCTTCACTGCTTGTTAACAGATATTTATTAACAAACAAGATTAGTAACAATAAAAACCAAAAACAATATAAAAATTTAAACTATAACATACTGTACATTATGATCTTTCTTGAGAGATCTTGATTGAAGAAATGGGATTTATGTATCGGCCAGGAGAATTGACCATTACATGACCTAACAGGCATTGCCTTGTCCACCCCTCCCCATCAATCCTATCCTGGGAGAAAAGGGTAGTAGAACAATGGGCAGTTGACTCCCCTAGTCATCATACAACCTGGGATCCTTCAGAGATCTGCCAAACTAGCAGCAAAGAGGGACTGGACAGCTGGCTAAATTGGCCACCTCTCCTCTGTCATATTCTGCTGACAGACTAACCCACATCAATCTCTCTCGCTCACTGTGACTCATCAGATTACAACTCCGCCCAATCAGATCACACTCTCCAAGGCATTAGCATTAGTATAGATTCAAATTGAAAGACAGTTGCACAATTGAAACACAATTGACAATTTGTTGACAAGTTGACAATTGAAAGACAGTTGCAGAATACATGTGCGGAAGTTTGCCTTTAGCCAATGGGTGATTGATTGCTGGAACAGACTTCCATCTGTTGTTGTGGAAGTTGACGCTTAAATAAATTTAAGGCTGAACTAGACAAACATTTGGAGTGACAGGATGGGTGAAAAGGTTTTTTTTTTTTTTTTTTTTTTTTTGGCTGATGCTGTATAAGCTTGCTTTGTTGCATCATATTAGCATTAGCATTAGAGGCATATGATGCAAGAAAGCAAGCTTGTATATTAAAGTATCAGCAAAAAAAAAAAAAAAAAAAAAAACCTTTCCATTTCACCCATCAGGTCACTTCAAACGTTTGTCTAGTTCAGCCTTAAATTTATTTAAGCTATCAATTTCCACAACAACATATTGAAGTCTGTTCCAGCAATCAACTATCCTCTGGCTAAAGGCAAACTTCTGCACATTTATTCTACAACTGTCTTTCCTCAATTTGAATCGAGTGACAACTTAATCTGAGCAAGAGGAAGAATCCCGTCAACATTGAGGCTACTCAATCCATTCAAGGCCTTATACACCCTCAGTCAGATCACCTCACATGTCCCTAGTATCCAGATACAGCAATTAGCAGAACTTAAGCCTTTATTCGTACGAGCACCCTTCCTAAAATGAGGCTTCCAAACCTGTACGCATTACTGAAGGTGTTGTCTGACATGCCTTACAAGGGGATAATCACATCATTATCCCTGCTAGCAAAATTCCTGTATATCATTGACAAGATCCCATGAGCTACTCTTGCAGCCTGTCTGCACTGCTCAGAAAATTTCATATCTGACTGCACAATTACCCCCAGGTCTCTTTCATTCTCCACTACCCTGAGTGTAATACCACACAGCTGGTACATTTCTCTGTAGTTACTGCTACCCGTACACAGTACTTTGCATTTGTCAATGTTTAACTTCAGTTGCCACTTCTCAAGCCATCTGCCCAACTTTTCCAGATCCTGTTGCAGTAGCATACCATTATTGACAACCCTGCCAACCTTTGTATCATCTGCAAACTTCAACATTAAGCCTGATATACCTTCATCAATATCATTGATAAATATACAAAACAACAGTGGGCCCAACACCGAACCATGGGGGACTCCACTAAGAACATTAGTCCATGAAGAGCATTGTCTATTGATTACCACTCTGTTTTCTCCCACTCAACCATCCTTTTATCCATTGTAGCAACTTGCCCTTAATACCATACTGCTCCAATTTGTACAGTAGTCATCCATGTGCAACAGTATCAAAAGCTTTCCAGAAATCCAAGTATATGATATCAAAATTATTTTTTGCATTAATTTCCTTTGTGACCACATCATAGTATCCAATCAGATTGGTCAGACTAGACTTCCCCTTGACAAACCCATGTTGTGTCTGAATTTTTACTGCAGTCTTGTCTTGATGAACCTGCAATGCTTGTTTAACGAGTGACTCCATTATTTTGTATGGAACAGAAGTTAAACTAACAGGTCTGTAATAATCGCGTCATGCTTTGATCTCTCCCCCTTTGTGAATTGGAGATACATTTGCACACCTCCAGTCCATGAGAACCTGCTCAGTCCATCGATGCTCTGATAATTATGGATAAGGGTTTGCTTACTTCCTTTGCCTCCTCCTTTAATATAACTGTCTAGATCCCATCGACCCAAGGTGCCTTTCTTATGTTTAACTTCAACAATTTCTCCTCCACTTTGCTCTAAGTTATTACAAAAATCATTTGACTCCCTGTTAGATTTTGATAAACATCTGGTCCTCTCCTCCTTAAATAACTCCTAATGTATGAATGGAGATGCAGAATACTCATTTAGTTTGTCAACTGGGAATGATCATCTACAGTCAAACCATTGATATCAAGTGGACCAATCTGATTTATCCCCTTCCTTTTAGAGTTTACATAAGTAAAGAAGTCTTTGCTGTTTTTCTTTGCATCCTTTGCCAGAGATTTCTCCTAATCTGACTTTGCTTGCCTAACCTCCTCTGTGACTTGATTACAGACTAGCTTATATCTACCATAGGCTTCTGTTTCACCTGATAATTTATATGCATCCCATGCATTTTTCTTTGCCACAAGTCTCATTAGTTCATCTGACATCCATTTGGGCTGTGAACAGTATTTCTTAGTCACTACGTAAAGCTTAGTAGCTTCCAAGATTAATTCCTTGAATGCTTCCCATTTAGAATTTGCTGTTGGAAAAATCATCAGTTGGTCCCACTGTATAAAATTTTAAAAATCTCTAAGACCACTGTAGTCCCACTTATGAAAGCAAAAACCCTTCCCTTTAATCCTGATGGTAGTTATATCTTTAAGTAAATCCTACATCAGCACACTGTGATCACTGCCACCTAGTGTTTCCTTTATCTGCAAATTCTTAATGCATGAATAATCAGATCAGGAGTATTACTCCTGGTTGTCTCTCAAACATGCTGCTGATGTAGAAAACAATCATCCAATAAATCCACTAGTCTTGCTAGTGTGCAAGTAACCCCCCCCCCCCAAGTTCCAGTCAATATCTGGGAAGTTAAAATCCCCCAATTATAAGACATTCTGATTTACTGGCCTCTCTATTTCTCTATATAATTGTTCATTTTACTCATCAGAGTCATTTGGACTATAACAAACTCCTACTCTCATTTTTGCTTCCCCAGTTCTTATGTCACACACAATTACCCTAACAGACCTCTTGAAAAATAGAGATGACTTCACAGATGTTTTCCTTAAAGCTATTAATTTATACCACCTCCTCTAAGGAAGTGAATATAAGCAACAGACTAACCCAATGATGTATGAATCAAGTTAAAAGGAACAATTGAAATTCAAAGTAAACACCTCTGAAACACATCACACCATATGAAGGCGCCTCCTCTAAGGAAGTGAATATAAGCAACAGACTAACCCAATGACGTATGAATCAAGTTAAAAGCCAGTCAACATCGCTGGACAGTGCAGTGTCGAGTCAGTTTGGTGTGACATAAGCATTGGAAGATCAAAATTGAGAGTAGGAGTGTGCTATAGACCTAATGACTCTGATGAGTATAATAAGAAACTGTTCGGAGAAATAGAGTGGGCCAGTAAATCAGAGAGTCTTATAATGGGGGATTTTAATTTCCCAGATATTGACTGGAATATGGGGGCTGGTCACTCACACAGTAGCAAGGCTTTTGTGGATTTATTGGATGATTGTTTTCTACATCAGCATGTTCGGGAGGCAACTAGAGGGAGTAATACTCTTGATTTGATTATCAGTAGTGATTCTTCATGCATTAAGAATCTGCAGATAAATGAACCACTAGGTGGCAATGATCACAGTGTTCTGAAGTGGGAGTTACTCAAAGAGGTAACTACCATTAGGGGTAAAGGGAAGGGGTATTGCTTTCGTAAAGGCGACTACAATGGATTGAGACAGTATTTAAATTCTATACAGTGGGATCAACTGATGATATTGCCAACAGCAAATTCAAAATGGGAAGCATTCAAAGAACTTATCTTGGAAGCTACTAGGCTTTACATACCAACTAAGAAATATTGTTCAAGGTTTAGACCTAAATGGATGTCAGATGAACTAATGAGGCATATAGCAGAGAAGAAAAATGCATGGGATACATACAAATTAACACGTGACACAGACGCCTATGATAGATACAAGTTGATCTGTAACCAAGTTACAAAGGAGGTTAGGCAAGCGAAGGCAGATTACGAGAGATCCTTGGCAAGGGATGCGAAGAAAAACAGCAAAGAGTTCTTTACTTATGTAAACTCTAGAAGGAAGGGGATGAATCAGATTGGTCCACTTGATATCGATGGGTCAACTGTTGACAACCCTGCTCAGGTAGCTAACAAACTAAATGAATATTTTGCATCGACATTCACACATGAGGAGTTATTCAGGGAGGGGAATGCCAGAGGTGTATTCAACTCTAGCAGTAAGCTAGAGAATCTTGTAATAACTGAGAGCAAAGTGGAGGAGAAATTGTTGAAGATAAACACAAGAAAGGCACCTGGGGTGGATGGGATCTATCCAGTTATATTAAAGGAGGCAGCAAAGGAAGTAAGCAAACCCTTAGCCATAATTATGAGAGCTTCCTTGGATACAGGAGAGGTACCCATGGACTGGAGATGTGCAAATGTGACCCCAATTCACAAAGGAGGATCAAAGGCTGACACAAGTAATTATAGACCTGTGAGTTTAACTTCTGTTCCCGGAAAATTAATGGAGGCACTGGTTAAAGAAGCACTGCAGGATCATCTAGACAAGACTTCAGTTATAGCTAGGACACAGCATGGTTTTGTTAAGGGGAAGTCTTGCCTGACCAATTTGATTGGATACTATGATGCAGTCACAAAAGAACTGGATGCAGGGAATAACTTTGATATTATATACTTGGATCTTAGAAAGGCTTTTGATACTGTTGCACATGGAAGACTGCTGCACAAATTGGAGCAGTGTGGCATTGGAGGCAAATTGCTGCTATGGATAAAGGGGTGGTTGAGGGGGAGAAGACAGAGAGTGGTAATCAATGGACACTGCTCATCGTGGACTAATGTTATTAGTGGAGTCCCTCAGGGTTCAGTATTGGGTCCTTTATTGTTTTCTGTATTTATAAATGATATTGATGAAGGTATATCAGGCTTAATGTCCAAGTTTGCAGACGATACGAAGGTTGGCAGGGTTGTCAAGGACACTACTGACACTATGCTGCTGCAACAGGATTTGGAAAAGTTGAGCAGATGGGCTTCAAGGTGGCAAATGAAGTTTAACATTGACAAATGTAAAGTACTACATATGGGAAACAGCAACCCCAGAGCAACGTATCAACTCTGTGGTACTACACTGACAGTGGTAGAGAATGAAAGGGACCTGGGGGTGGTTGTGCAGGCAGATATGAAGTTCTCTGAGCAGTGCAGACGGGCTGCAAGAGTAGCTCATGGTGTATTGTCAATGATATATAGGAATTTTTCTAGCAGTTATAAGGAGGTGATTATTCCCTTGTATATAAGGCAATGGTCAGGCCACACCTAGAGTACTGTATACAGGCCTGGAGGCCTCATTTCAAGAAGGATGTAGAGCTGCTGGAACGAGTACAGAGAAGGGCAACAAGATTGGTGAATGGGACAAAGGGGTGCTCATAAAAGGCTTAAGTTTTGCGAATTACAGTGTCTGGAAACTAGGCACCAGCGAGGTGATCTGATAGAGGTGTACAAAGCCTTGAATGGTTTGAGCATGCTCAATGCTGATGGGATTCTTCTTCTTGCTCAGAATAATCACCTGAGAGGGCATAAATTCAAATTGAGGAAAGACAGATGTAGGATAGATGTGCGGAAATTTGCCTTTAGCCAGCGGGTGGTTGGTAGGTGGAACAGACTTCCATCCCTTGTCATGGAAGTTGATAGCCTAAATAAGTTTAAGGCTCAGCTGGACAGGTATTTCGAACGAACAGAGGGGTGAAGTGGAAGTGGTTATTTTTTATTTATTTATGTTACTTTTTTTTTTTTTTTGGCTGATGCTGCATAAGCTTGCTTTCTTGCATCAAATGCCTCTACTAATGCTAATGCTAAAAGGAACAATTGAAATTCAAAGTAAACACCTCTGAAACACATCACACCATTTGAAGGCGCCTCCATAGCCAGGTGGGAAGGAGCACCAGCGTAGCACACGCTCCTTGATTAGACTTGGGTTCAAACCCGTCACCACCAAATATGGAGGATGCAGAAAGGTCAGGGAATGACCACCGCATATTCCCGGAGCAATATGGCCTTAGTTGCTAATGCTCCTAAAAACCAAATAACAAACAACACCATATGAACTGGCACATTATGACCCGGGTAGTCCATGCGCTACTAAGCCTCATTACAAACAAACAAACAAGCTTATGTCACACCAAACTGACTCAACATTGCACTGTCCATCTATGTCAACTGGATGCATGTCCTTAAATTTTATGTGTTTCTTAACTAGCAGCATAACCCCTCCTCCCTTCCTATCCTGTCTCTCCTTTCTGTTCCCATTGTATCCCAAAATTCCAATTCTGCATTCCTTATATCTGTGACACCACATCTTTGATATCAAACAATATCCTCCTTTGATGTCTTGACCAGCACTTCAAATTCATCAAATTTATTTACTATACTCCTAGCATTTATCGACATCCAAGTATCCAGGCTGCACCTGTTCTTACGCTTAGTTACCCTAACACAGCCCATGTGTTAACTTGTTTCATGATGACTCCCAGCAGTTTCCGAAATCCCCACCAACTTGCTTTCCAGGCTGCTGCTCATTCCAATAGCAGCAGTGCAAGAATCACTTCCACCTCTGCCTGCAGCTACTGCTAATCTATTATTCTGTGAATCCTCCCCTCCCCAAGCTAGCAGTTTTGCAACCCACCTAACATGCCTCGATAGCATCAGCAAATAATCTGGAACCCTTTCTATTGACGTGTAGCCCATCCCTGTAGAAGCAATCTCTCCTGTTAACAAGCACAGACCACACTGAGAAAAATTCTACCCCATGAGCCTTGCACAATCTCTCCAGGGCTGAACTGATTGACAAGGCTTTCATCATATACTCCCTCCTATCACGTCCGGGCAGGATTGCAAACACTTTCAGATTTACTCAGGTCCTTATCTTGCCATAAGGACCTGGGTATATCTAGATTAGTCTAAATTTTTTATTGTTACTGTTATTGTTTAAAAAATTTATTGATAAACTACTATGGTATAGTCATGCTGCTAAGCTTGGTTGAATGCTAGAAACAATTTTTAAATGTGTTCACATATCTATATATGCATATGCACTTATTTTCTTTGCCATGCCAGTCTGTCTGTCTCCCCATCCTTCTGCATGTAACAGAGAGATTCCTGGTGGATGGATTTTCATGAAATTTTATATTTGGCTTTTTAAAAATATTTATAAAGCCTTTCCAAATTTCATTAAAAATAGAAACGTGGCAATTATTATTACTTTTTTCCATACAGTTTGTATGGAAAAAAGATATTCTTAGATTAAATGTAGTTTTAATACTTTTAATACAACATTGCTTGTGAAGAGATACATATATATAGAAAGAAAAGAGACTAAAATAAAAGAGTATATGGGAGAAAAGAAAAAAATATTATACAGTTGTAATTAAACCGAACAGCTTCGTTTAGAGAAGATAAAACTATAGAGTTTTATTAAGTGTTACATAAAGTTATAATCTTAGTAATTAATTGACAAGGAGATAACTATATTTACTTTTCACTTTTATTAATCACAGAAAAATTTAAAAAAATGGAATGCACCTGAAATGTAACATATTGCATACATTAACTAACTTACTAAACTTACTTTAGGGAAGCATTTTATACAGGCTCCCCTCTTTTTGGAGCATATTATAGGATTAGTGGCAAGATCCTGAGTTGAGTTGAGAGATGGCTGAATAACAGAAATCAGAGAATCATTATCAAGCAAATTAGAAACAAGAGATGCTCCAGGGCCAAACCTTGAGAGATCCAACATATAATCCTGATCCACTCAGAAGAGTCAGGGAGAGTTATAAATTTAAAATTAATTTTCATAACAAGAATATTTTGCTTATTACATATCTGGATATTTAATACATCTTTTCATTAACAAAAAATTCCTTTAAGATTTCATTCCTGGGGCCTGGTCCTTTAAGATCATTCCTGGAGCCACTTGTTTCTGATTGTCTTGAGTGATATCAACAAGGAATAAAAGGTATGGTATTTTAAATTTTCAGGTGATATGAAGGTTGGGAGGGGTGTTAATGAGGCAAATCAGGTTGAGCTTTCCTCAGCATGATTTGATCAAGCTTCATGGATGATCAGAGGAATATCAGTTACATTTTAATGCTACCATGTGTAAGGCTCTGCATTTGAAAAATTGCAATCCAGGAAGAACTTTATACTGGGAGGGAGTGAATATTGACAGATATGTGAGACTTTGCATGTTGTGATGCAGTCAGACACAGAGATTAGCATCTAGTGTGAGCAGGTGGTGGGGAAGGCACACACTGTCTTATCAGTGATTTACCATACCTTTACATCTAATTAGAAAGAGTTTACTGTACTGTTAACAAAGTGAGTGGTGAGACAGCTTTTGGAATATTTGGTATATAACAAATTTGAAATATTGTGTTTGGATCTGGAGGCCACATCTAAAGAAAGAAAGACTGCAAACTTCTTGAAAGGTTCCAAAGGGTAGCAACTCATTTGGTGAGAATGGCAAAAGGATCTCCATATTATGAAAAGAGACTACAAAGATGCAAGTCATAAAGCATGGAAACTAGACATCTTTTTGGGAGAGTTGGGAAATCTCAGTGAGGCATATAAGGTGGTTGGGGGGGATGGAATGGAATTTTTGCATTGAAATGGGACATAAATACCAGGGAGCTTGAATAGAAACTATTGGGGACAGCTAATAAGTTGGACCTTATGAACATATAGCTAGTTCATAAAAGCACAGTCTTCTCAGTGATTATGAAGTTGACATGCTGGTGAAATTTAAGGGGCAACTGGATTAGTGCCTTCTGGTAGTGGGTAGAATAAAAGAATGGATATTTTTTTATAGAAAAGTGTTTTTATCTTATTATTTTTTTTTTCTCCTCCTCTCTAATGCTGCAAAAGCCTGACTTTCATCTTTATTTATTATACTTTTTGTTTGAATTTTTTTCTCTTCCAAGTGGAGAAAAAATTCTCATATATAGTCCCAGAAAATTTTGTTACAACAAGTAATACTGCTCTCCTATTTTTTGCAAATGTTTTATGTTTAACTGCTGTGTAAATAGCTTCACTATTTGCTATTAAGGAAATCTATCGTAATTCTGTTTTAGATTAAAACAATTAACTTGCCAATGTAATTTTTTAACAAAATTACGTTTATAGGTAATTTTATTAATAAAAAGATGTATTAAATATCCAGATAAGTAATAAGCAAAATATTCTTGTTATGAAATTTAATTTTAAATATATAAGATATATTTGTATATAAATAGAAATGACTGCAATAAATCAATTGGTGATAACTGTGCATGCCCTCAATGTGCATAACAAGATTACAATTTAAAAGAGCTTTTCAAGTTAGCCATTGTAATTTTCCAAATTTTTTTTTTCTATGTATTTATATGGTACATTGCTTTGCAATATATCTGGCTAAAAACCTTATTATGCCTAACCTGTAGCAGCTTGAAATATCCATCTGTGAAAAACATCATGTGTGATGCATTTCTGGATATTTATAATGACAAAATGATATAAATAAAAATAACATCTGATTTGTATAAAGTTTTGAAATTCTTTATTAAAAAATATATCTAGAATATAGACTAGAAGTGACAGGAAATGTTGCACTTGTATTATATGGCAAGGCTGAGAGTGGTCAGATGTACAGCTTCATTTGAGTTGACTCTGATTCAAGCCCAAGTGACTGTTAAATGTAGTTAATGATTGTATTTTTGTTAAAGTGATTAATTGGAAATTCTTCTGACCTATGTGGTCATTCCAGAGTATAAACAAACAGAAAATTTCACCTGGTACAAAAACTTACCCCTTTTTTTTTTCTGTTATAGGTGATCAGTTATGCTTTGCCACTTCTTATTTTGATTGCTTCAAGTTCCAGAAGATAAATCTCCTAGAAGAAGGGATATGTGAAGAAGTATTGGATGATATACACCCAACTATAGAAATATCTGAATGGTAAGTAAGAGATTGAGGTACAAAAAGACTTGCTTTGGTATCATAGTGCCATTAATATAATTTATGAACCTTGTCCTTTATTATTTTGTTTTGAAAATGGCCAAAATACAAATTTATAAAACTTTAGCTTTTTTGCAGTTAGTATGCACTAATGATAGTAAAAGTATATACATTCGAACTTGATTATAATGAGCACGGAAATAACGAGATTACGGCTGTAACGAGCAAAAAGCCATAATGATTTTAATTTACACATATTTTCATACAATCACTCACTGTTATAACGAGCGTACTACACAGATAAACTGAACAAATTTTAGTAACTCAGGTAGTCGAAAAAAACCCAATTCTTGGAATAGACAAAAATGAAAAGGGCGACTTAGCTTTTATGATCATTGCATCGGATTAGCGGCCGGTTTTTGATCTTGCCCTTTCGGGGATGAGGCTCTACAATAGTGCATTGGTGCTTGTTGCATTACTCTATTTAAAGATTGTCTTGTATTTACTAAACCATAAATTTATTTTGGGACTTCTAAGAAGTCCCATTGATGCATTTCGGGATGTCTAAGAACGTCGTATGCATTTAGGGACCTCTAAGAACGTCATATGCATTTAGGGACCTCTAAGAACGTTGTATGCATTTCGGGCTTATAAGAATTTTATACGTAGATCACTTTATTATAATTTTAAAGTAAAATCAGTTATAAACGAACCCTTCCTTCAGAAACGTGTCTACTAACAAAAGAAAGTGTCTCTTGATTCTCGAAAAAGTCGAAATTATTCATGAGTTAGAATGTGGTGCAAAAAATGTTGAAGTATGTGAAAAGTTTTCTTTGTCCTCTCAAAGTGTATCAACATTGTGGAAGAATAAAGATATTTTCTTATCGGCACAAAGACCTATCGGCACTGGAAAATAACAACCAAAAAAAAAAATTTAGAAAGTGCGAGGTTACAAACATTGCTGAATCATTGCTTCAATGGCTCACTACACAAAAAAGTGCTGGATTTTCAATAGACAGTCCGATCTTGAAGGCTCAAGCAGAAAAATTTGCTAAACAATTTGGACGCGACAATTTTGTATGTAACAATGGTTGTCTGGATCGATTTAAAAATCGACATAACATCATTTATGCAAAAATTAGTGAAGAATCTCGATCTGCAGATCCAATAATGGCAAATGAACTGATTGACCGTGTTTGGGCAGAAATCAGGAAAGATTTCAATGATGAAGACATCTACAATGCCGACAAAACAAAAACAGGACTTTTTTATAATTTGACACCTGACAATACATTTAAATTCAAAGGGGAAAAATGTGTTGGTGGAAAAAATCAAAGGCTCGCTTGACAGTGCTCATATGCACAAATATGAGAGGAACTAATAAAAAAAAAAAAAAAACTGTTTGTTATTGGAAAATCCTTAAAACCTTGATGTACCAAAAACGTAAGGAAACTTCCTGTGGATTACATTGCAAACAAGAAAGCTTGGACGTCTTCGGATATTTTTTGGCAATACGTAAATGATTGAAATAAAGAGCTATTCAAAAAGAATAAAAAAATTTTATTGTTAGTTGATAACTGTCCTGCACATCCCCAGATTCAACATTTGTCCACCATTAAGCTTGTGCTTCTGCCTCCCAATGCGACATCAATTTTACAACCAATGGATGTAGGTGTAATCACGAGTTTGAAAGGATTTTATAAAAGATTTCTAGTTCTACATCTGATCAGTCAGAGAACAGAAACTTACTGAGTCTATATCGATATTAGATGCTATAAATTTATTGAATGATGCATGGAACAACGTTACTTTGAAAGCCATATCGGATTTCTTCAAGAAATCGAAATTAAATTCAAATGAAATTTCAATTGTAGTTGAAGATGATGGAAACGAAGAAAACAACTTACCATTATCCGAATGGTTGCTACGTAGCAACATTGTAGGTTTTAATACAGATAACATCGATGAATTTGTACAAGTTGATGGCAACTTATTAACAAGTGGTCTTCCTACAGAGAGACAGGCGCCTCCGTAGCCAGGTGGGAAGGAGCAGCAGTGCGTAGCACACACTTCTTGATTAGACCGGGGTTCGAGCCCATCACCACCAAATACGGAGGATGCGGAAAGGTCAGGGAATGACCACCGCATATCCCAGAGCAATATGGCCTTAGTTGCTAATGCTCCAAATAACAAACAAACAACTTCCCTACAGAGAGTGACATTGTAGATGCTGGGCTGAACAAAGACGATAACAATGATGATATGATGACAAGTGAAAGTGAATCAAAATCAGTGCCAACAATCTCACAAGCTCAAGGTGCAATGGACACATTAGTCTTTTTTGAAGGAACTGAGGCAAGTAATGAGACTTAACGCGTTTAGTGTTTTAAGGGGAAACTTGAGAAGTATCAAAGTGAAATCTTTAAAACAAACATCAATTTTAAGATTCATAAATAAAGTCTAATTGAAATCATGTTTATTATTAAATAGTATTGTTTTAATTACAAAGAAGTACCACCAAATACGGAGGATGCGGAAAGGTCAGAGAATGACCACCGCATATTCCCGGAGCAATATGGCCTTAGTTGCTAATGCTCCTAAAAAAAAAAACCAAATAACAAATAAAATAACAAAGAAGTAAATTGTGTTTGTATTAAGTGTATTGTAGTTTATACAAGCATATTAATACAAGTAGTATGCAGGTATATACTTATATTATTTTTTTTCTCTCTAATATTTCTTTTGTTTTTTGAATCTATCTTTTTATCAAGTTATTGAGAATTTAAAAAAATAGGAGGTAGATTTAACTCATCACTGATATAAAGTGTTCATCGTCTAACAGCCCAGGGGTTTCCCCATCTCCGCTATCACTGATATAGTGAGTAAAGGTTATAACGAGGAAATTTTGTTGGTCCCTTGATGTTCATTATAACCAAGTTCGACTGTATCTGCATGCCAAGAGTCATCATTTCCTATATCAATGTTCTGGGTTACTCTTTGGTCTGCCAACCTGTGTATAATTAACTTTGATAGTATGAACCAGAGCTCTAATGCTTAATGTGTTCTACGTTGATATCAATATTTGTAAAAGAATAAGAGAAGTTTACCGCAATATTAAAAAATTTTTTTTACCTAATTTTTAATTCCATTAATTTGATTTTTGTGTTCAACTGATTTTTAATATTTTTTACTGTAATGTAAGATTTTCGATTTTTTTAATTGTTTTCATTTTTATTTATGGGGAGTGTAATACGGAAGTGTTCTACATATGAAATTGAGGTAAACTTCTCGTATTCTTTTACAAATAATTAACTTTGATATCAAACCTGTTATGCTGTCTTCAGTGCTATTAACAAATATCATAAACAATAAAGGACCCAGTACTTGAATCCTGTTGGACTCTGCTCGAAATCTTGGTCCACTCAGGTTGATGTTAATTCTTCCCCTCCCCAGCAAAATTTCTATATTCACTGCAGAATTAAAGTATATTTTATTTCATCAAAAATACTAGATATATCACAGAAGTTCCAAGTTTAATTTTTTTTTTTTGAATATGTACCTATTCGTATAATTACCGCAAATCAGTTCTCTACTTGTACATTCATTCCTTACAAAGTATGTGGCCGACCACATTGATAACAAAAAAAAAAAAAAAAACAGTATGTGCAGCACACTTTCCACTCATGTCTTCATGCCAGCTTGCTTTGATTGGCATTAGTCTGGTGTTGTGCAGAAGTGGAAGAGCAATGAGTGAACATTAAAGTTTATTTAAAACTGGGCAATAGTGCCACAGTGACACATAATCATTATGTGTTGTATGAAACTTGATCATGCTTTTTTGTTTTTGAGTGATATGTTAATTGTAATGATGGAAAGTGGAGAGTAGGAGATAATCCCAGGTTAGGCTGGGATTATCTCCTACTAATGTTGCAAAAAATTTTTCCTTTTGCAACATTACTGCTGAGTAAAAATTCAGATGCCAGGAGGAGAGTTGAATAGAAGCAGAACAGTTGTCACTAAATTTTGATTGAGAGTTTGGAAAAAGAAAATTGTATGCAAGGTTGGTTTTACGTAGCTTAACAACAGAACAAAAGGAAACATTCTTTTTAATTTGTGCCGGCCTTTTGCAAAATGATAACACCTTGATTACTTCCATTGAAAAATATCATGCCAGATATGAATGTTGGTGCTTCCAGTGTGGTCCTTTAGTGAAACGAAAGAGTCAAGGCTGTAGAGAACCCCTTAATCTTCCTCAAAAAAAAATCCATATGTTCAGAAGTTGAAACTAAAATCCCTGTTGATTGCTTTTTTTCAATGAAATGGGATTGCACATAAGAAGTTTGCAGGTGTAACTGTATTAATCAAGACTTTTTACAAGAGTGTTCTACATCATTTACTTCTGAATATTCAATGCCACCACCCTGAGATGTGGCAATCCAGAACTGGTTTCTCTTGTAAGATAGCACACTTGCACATCATTGTCTGTACAACAGTTTTTGACCAAAAGGCATGAAGTTGTCTTATCTTCTCTGCTGCATTTGTCATCAGTGGGTTTTTTTCTGTTCCCCAGAACTCAAAAAGGCCATGAAGAGTTGTTGCTATTAGAATATTTCATTGTTCAAGAAGCTGTGATAAAGTAAACGATATCCTCAAAAATTACTTCCAAGGTATGCTACTTCAACTGCTGATAATCTTTCATATCTGAGACTGTTTTATTTATTTATAAATGAAACCACCTAAGGTTTAAAAGGGTTTTTTTTTTTTTTTTTTTTTTTAACATTGTCTCCCAGTTCAATATAAGTATGTATTTACAGCATTAGGTGAAAAATATATCTGGACCAGTGATGAGCTGCCAAAATCTTAACAGCCAGTTCCTTATAAAAAGTTCTGATTCAATGGATATAACACAGTATATATTTTTTGTACCTTTCTCCCTAAGAAGTGGCAATGCATTGAGCCATTCAGAATCATACTTAACAGTAACAATAGAAAAGGTATCGCTTAATTAAATGAATTTAAAATATGTATGGGATGATCATTTAATTCGCAGACGGGTGCAAGATCTTATCTTAATTGTCATCATCTGAATCTTCTATGGATTTTACCTTCTCAAAATACTCTCCCTTGAACTTTACACACTTTCGTTACCATTGTACCCACACTTTAAATGCTTCTTGGAAGCCATTTTTCGAAAGACTGAAGTGCTTCCATTGTAGCTCTGCGAGCATAGTGTCAGATGCAAAACGCTTTCTTTTCAGAGCTTTCTTCAGAAGTGGAAAGAGGAAGAAATCACACGAGGCTAAGTCCGGTGAATAAGGGGAATGTGTCAGAACCTTAGCACCTATAGCAGTGATCACTGCCTGCACGATATTAGCTGTATGGTGCCTGGCATTGTCTTGGTGGAGAACCTGCTTCACACCAGTAAGTTCAGTCACACTGGATGTCGGTCCTATCGAGACATTCATTACCATAAGCTTCATTTATCTCTTTAACACAATAATGAATCACATATTGCTGTTCCATCTGTATGTCTGACAAGATACTTGCTTCAAAATGATAGTCAGTGATACGTGGCTAAAAAAAAAAAAAAACTCTTCCCACTACACTAGCTTGAGAAGTACTGGCATGCGCACACAATCTGCTCAGTAGCGATCAGAGAGAGCACCTCCAGTAGCAGTAATTATGAAAAATTCATGCAATAAACGTAAAATCTTGCATCAGTCCACAAAGTAAATGATCACCCCCTTGTACATTTGAAACTAAGAAGATATAATGAAGAGATGTATGTGTAAGCAAACCATAAGAATGTTTAAGAAAGAAATGTTTATCATTCTTGTATTATGAAATATTACACATGGGCTACTTAGGTTATTAAAAATAAGAAGTGTAATACACTGAGTCGACAGATATCATGGGATATCTACCTAGTAATGGGTAGGCCCACCTTTCGCCTGGATAAGGATAGTCACACAGTGAGGCATTAAGTCCGCTAGTTCATGAAAGCATTCCACAGGTATTTCCATCCATGCTTGCTGCACCACTGTCCATATTTCCATCGCATTCCTAGGTGGAGGAATGCAATGGAAATATGGATGGACCTTTCCATAGCATCCCAAAATTGCTCCACAGGATTCATATCCGTGAATGGAGAGGCCATTCCATGGTGGTAAAATCTGCAGAATGCTCTTCGAACCATGTTCTAGTCACCACGGCTCTGTGGGGAGGCGCATTGTCCTGCTTGAAGAGTCCATTGCCCTGTGGGTGCACAATGACCATGAAGGGATGTAGATGGTCTGCAAGGATGCATAACCGGGACCATTCAAAGATGCGTCTACATGTACCAGAGGTTCCAACATGTGCCAGTTGAACACGCCCAAGATCATTACCTCCACCTGCCTGAACAGTTCCTTATTGAAATGACAGGTGCATAGCTTCGTGCAGCTTCCACCATATAGAAACGGGACTCATCGGACCAGGAGACTCTGTCTCCAATGTCCAGTGCCAATATTCTTTTGCCCAGTTGAGGTGTAGAGTCCTGTGTCGTGGTGTTAGCAATGGAACTCTGGTGGGTTTGCGGCTCCCATAACCTATTGCAGCTAATGATCACCTGATGGTCTTGGTGGAGACTTTTCTGGCACCTCCCTCGTTGAAGTCGGCGGTAATTTGTGCCACTGTTATTCTCCGGTTGGCTGAACAACGCGAGACAGATGTCGATGGCCACATTCATCCACCACCTTTTTCTGCCCACGGCGCTGTGCATGATGAGATGTTATTAGTATTAGTATTAGTATTAGTAACGGCCGCATGGTGCAAGAAAGCCTATGGCTTATGCTGCACCAGCCAAAAAAAAAAAAAAAAAAAAAAAAATTAAAAAAAATAAATCCGAACAAAACAATGATAAAAACAAAAAAATAAATAACTAAATAATAATAATTAATAAAATAAAAAATAAATAAAAAGGAAATTAAACCTATCATCCTATGTGCTTCCCTTACCCGAAAGTACTATCCAGATGACCTTTGAATTTCCCCAAACTGTCGGCCTCTACCACCCATGAAGGCAACTTATTCCAGTAATTTATAACTCGCTGGCTAAAATAGAACTTCCTGCAATCCAATCTAAACATTTCCCCCCGTAACTTGAATTTATGTCCCCTAGTTCTAGCATCATTTATAATCTTGAAAATTTTGTCCTCATTCATTTTACTGATGCCTCTCAGAGCCTTAAACACCTCAATCAAATCTCCTCTAAGGTGTCTAGTTTCCAAACTCTGCAACCCACATATTCGAAGTCTTTCTTCATAAGGACGCCCTTTTGCCGATCTCACCAGGCGAGTTACCCTTCTTTGCACCCTTTCAAGAAGCTCGATGTCTTTCTTCAGGTGCGGTCTCCATACTTGAACACAGTATTCCAAGTGTGGTCTAACATAAGCCTTATATAATGAGATTATCACGTCCCTATCTCTACTTGCAAAAGTTCGATAGATCATTGATAGGACACCATGGGCCTTCCTTGCAACCTGTTTACAATGCTCAGAGAATTTCATGTCTGACCGTATCGTAACACCCAAGTCCCTTTCCTCCAGTACTGGCTTTAGTTGAACTCCACCAAGTGAATAAGTTTTTTTTGGATTACTGTTTCCCAGGTGTAATACCTTACACTTTGTTGGATTAAAGCACAGCTGCCATTTTTCTGACCATTCCTGAAGTCTATCTAGGTCTCTCTGAAGAAGCTCAGCTTGACAGTGATCATTAACTACTCTCCCAATTTTAACATCATCTGCAAATTTAGACATCACGCCCTCTATCCCTTCATCAATGTCGTTTATGAAAATTAAAAACAACAGTGGTCCTAATACTGATCCTTGGGGAACCCCACTTCTTACATCAACCCAATCTGAGGAATAGCCATTTATCACAACCCTCTGCCTCCTGCCCTGAAGCCATCCTTCTATCCATCTAAGGATTTTCCCAGTGATTCCAACCTGTTCCAGCTTATAAAGCAACCGCTCATGTGGGACTGAGTCAAAAGCTTTGCTGAAATCTTTGCTGAAATTATTCCATAAATGGTATATTCCCAATACACTCTTGATACCGTTGAACAGGGAAAGTGCAATTTCTGTACTACCTCCCCAATAGAGTGACCAATGTGTCGGGCACCCACTACCATTCCTCTTTCAAAGTTGGTTAACTCACGATGTTTATCCATACTGACATCGAATTACGTCTATGTGAATGCAGTGATGCAGTGTACCTATATACCTACCAAGCGATGGGTTTGTCCACTAGCGAGAGGGGTGACAGTGTCGCATTGCCCACAGGTATCCCATGAATTCTGTTCTTTCAGTCTACAGGAACTCCCCCGACTTAAGTATAATCGACTTATGGAAATTCGACTTTACATAAGTTTTTGCCGGCCGGTGAAAACTTTAAAAAATCGTGGATACGTATTTTATATCCCGTAGAAATAAATGGAGATATTGTGAAAATATTGTAATGTGAACCCAATAACACATTTTTTTTTTTTTTTTGTAATTCTTTCCAAGTCCTTGGAAGTTAAATTTTGCTATATTACTAAGCTATTTACCTCTCTAAAAGGTCATATTTATAATGGAAATTGCACTACCCTTTCATCGTTATCATATGTTCCCATTATAAGAATCAGTTTTGAATACCTTTGTGATATTTTTCTAACGCATGTTTCTGGAGGTCACGACCATAAAACAATAAAAACAATTTGCACTTTCCGGTTTATTGGGCTTTTCTGTTAGTGCATCTAATTATAAACGGGTAGTAAACTCGATCTTATTACATTTGCGATAATACCGATAACTGCTCAGAGAACTTCATATCTGCCTGCACAACCACCCCCCAGGTCCCTTTCATTCTCTACCACTCTCAGTGTAGTACCACAGAGTTGATACGTTGCTCTGGCGTTGCTGTTTCCCATATGTAGTACTTTACATTTGTCAATGTTAAACTTCATTTGCCACCTCTCAGCCCATCTGCTCAACCTTTCCAGATCCTGTTGCAGCAGCAGCATAGTGTCCTTGACAACCCTGCCAACCTTCGTATCATCTGCAAACTTGGACATTAAGCTTGATATACCATCATCAATATCATTTATAAATACAGAAAACAATAATGGACCCAATACTGAACCCTGAGGGACTCCACTAATAACATTAGTCCACAATGAGCATTGTCCATTGATTACCACTCTCTGTCTTCTCCCCCTCAACCACCCCTTTATCCATAACAGCAATTTGCCTCCAATGCCACACTGCTCCAATTTGTGCAGCAGTCTTCCATGTGCAACAGTATCAAAAGCCTTTCTAAGATCCAAGTATACAGTATCAAAGTTATTCCCTGCATCCAGTTCTTTTGTGACTGCATCATAGTATCCAATCAAATTGGTCAGGCAAGACTTCCCTTTAACAAAACCATGCTGTGTCCGAGCTATAACTGAAGTCTTGTCTAGATGATCCTGCAGTGCTTCTTTAACCAGTGCCTCCATTAATTTTCCGGGAACAGAAGTTAAACTCACAAGTCTATAATTACTTGTGTCAGCCTTTGATCCTCCTTTGTGAATTGGGGTCACATTTGCACATCTCCAGTCCATTGGTACCTCACCTGAGTCCAAGGAAGCTCTCATAATTATGGCTAAGGGTTTGCTTACTTCCTTTGCTGCCTCCTTTAATATAACTGGATAGATCCCATCCACCCCAGGTGCCTTTCTTGTGTTTATCTTCAACAATTTCTCCTCCACTTTGCTCTCAGTTATTACAAGATTCTCTAGCTTACTGCTAGAGTTGAATACACCTCTGGCATTCCCCTCCCTGAATAACTCCTCATGTGTGAATGTCGATGCAAAATATTCATTTAGTTTGTTAGCTGCCTGAGCAGGATCATCAACAGTTGACCCATCGATATCAAGTGGACCAATCTGATTCATCCCCTTCCTTCTAGAGTTTATATAAGTAAAGAACTCTTTGCTGTTTTTCTTTGCATTCCTTGCCAAAGATTTCTCGTAATCTGCCTTTGCCTTCCTAACTTCCTTTGTAACTTGGTTACAGATCAGCTTGTATCTATCATAGGCTTCTGTGTCACGTGTTAATTTGTATGTATCCCATGCATTTTTCTTCTCTGCCATAAGTCTCATTAGTTCATCTGACATCCATTTAGGCCTAAACCTTGAACAGTATTTCTTAGTTGGTATGTAAAGCCTAGTAGCTTCCAAGATAAGTTCTTTGAATGCTTCCCATTTTGAATTTGCTGTTGGTAACATCATCAGTTGGTCCCACTGTATAGAATTTAAATACTGTCTCAGTCCATCGTAGTCGCCTTTACGAAAGCAATAACCCTTCCCTTTACCCCTAATGGTAGTTACCTCTTTGAGTAAATCCCACTTCAGCACACTGTGATCACTGCCACCTAGTGGTTCATTTAACTGCAGATTCTTAATGCATGAAGAATCACTACTGATAATCAAATCAAGAGTATTACTTCCTCTAGTTGCCTCCCAAACATGCTGATGTAGAAAACAATCATCCAATAAATCCACAAAAGCCTTGCTAGTGTGTGAGTGACCAGCCCCCAAATTCCAGTCAATATCTGAGAAATTAAAATCCCCCATTATAAGACTCTCTGATTTACTGGCCCACTCTATTTCCCTGTACAGTTTCTTATTATACTCATCAGAGACATTAGTCCTATAGCACACTCCTACTCTCAATTTTGATCTCCCAATGCTTATGTCACACCAAACTGACTCGACACTGCACTGTCCACCGATGTCGACTGGCTTCACTTCTTTGGATTTTATGTATTTCTTAACTAATAGCATAACCCCCTCCTCCCTTCCTGTCCTGTCTATCCTTTCTGTAGACATTGTACTCCCCAAATTCCATTTCTGCATTCCTTATGCCTGTGTGACACCACATCTCTGATATCCCAACAATATCTGCCTTTGATGTTTTGAGCAATACCGCAAATTCATCAAATTTATTTACCAAACTCCTAGCATTGGTGTACACGCAAGTATACATGCACCTGTTCCTATTCTTAGCTACCCTAACGCAACCCATGTGTTTACTTGTACCCAATGATTCCCAGCAGTCTCTGAAGTATCCTGCATCTTATTTTCCAGGCTGCTGCTCATTCCAATAGAAGCAGTGCAAGAATCACTTTCACCTCTGCCAGTGGCTACTGTTAATCTATTAGTCCTTGTATCCCCCCAATCTAGCAGTTTTCCGACCCACCTAATACTGCCTCGATAGCATCAGCAAACATTCTTGCACCCTTTCTATTTAAGTGTATCCCATCCCTGTAGAACCAGTCTCTCCTGTTAACAAGTACAGACTAGGCTGAAAAAAATTCTACCCCTTGAGCCTTGCACAATCTTTCCAGGGCCGAATTGATCGACAGTGTTCTCATCATATACTCCCTCCTATCGTTTCTGAGAATTGCAGACACTGTCAAATTCAACCCTAATTCACTGCTTTTTTTTCAACAGTGACCTGTACTTGTTAAGTAATTCCGCCGGTCTCCTACTCTTAACTATAACAAGAAACCCATTTTGTTTCAAGAAAGTTATCAGTCTTGTGATATATGGTGTCAGGTTGCCTTATTTGTGGGTTTTTATAATTTTTTTTTTTTTTTTGTATTTTATTATCCATTGAATATTTGTAAAATAATGAGGAGTTTACCTCAATATAGTACATAGAACACTTCCATATGATTGAATTAGATAGTATGAACCAGAGCTGTGATTCTCAATACGTTCTACATTGATATCAATATTTGTAAAATAATAAGAGGAGTTTACCTCAATATAGTACATGGAACACTTCCGTATGATTGAATAAAAGTGTAGTTTAATGAGATTAAAGTAACATTACTGGGCAAAATAATGTTTTTGTTTTTATCCACAGCAGTGCACTTAAATTGCTATGACAGCTTAAACACTTCGGGTTTGGTCTGTGTCTTGTTGTATAACTTGATAAGTGTGTGCATGTGCATGCATGCATCTTAATTTATAAATTTATTTTAATAAATTTAATATAGATTTCTAGTTTCTCTAATAAACATTATTTCAAAGCATTCTCATTATAATATTCATAGCAGCTGAAAGTTAAGAAAACTGTGAGGCATAAACTTATTTTTTAAAAATTTATTACATCAATTCCAACTGGAATTAAAGTATTGTTTAATATATAATATGATGTGTAAATATCTTATTTGCTTGTAGGCATGCTGCAAGATTTGACTGTGGAAGTAAATTCACTTTAAGAGTAAGCCTCCTTGATGGTAGTTGTAAATGTGTTGATAAATTTGAATATGGGCCTTATGTTGAACAACAGTGGACAGGCAGACAATGGAAACAGGTAAACTATAAATTTTTCCCATGAGTATAAAGTAAAGCATATCATAAGAGGAATAATATTTATGATTCGTTTTATGATAATTTTTGCACTTTCTATTTGTTGATTTTACCTACTTATATGTAGTGATCTTCTTACAAAAATTTAAAAAAGTAAATTTTAGCACATGAAAGAGTAACGTACATGGTACAAAACAAGGTAAGAAAAACATTCACAGTGTAAAACGATATTTTACATTAGAAAAAATATTTTTTTTAATATGCCAAAGAAAATTCTCCAATTGTACATTGAAGAATTGAATATTTTACCATAAAAATCTTGACATAAAGTGTTTACTTTATTAAAATTACTGATAATTAAAAATGACAAGGATATTGTAATCTTTTCAGTCAAACAATATATGAGGTACATTCAAAAAGTTCCCGGAATTTTACTATAAAAGTTTGAGTGAACAGTGGGCTTACTAATTTAATCTTCAAAGTACCTTCTTTCTGCACACGCACACTTGCTTCATCAGTCTTCCCAAAGCTTTGAATCATTCTTTAAAATCTTTTTTTTTTTTTTTTTTTTTTTTTTTTTTTTAGTGCACTTAGGGCTACTTCAGCATTTCCTTCAATGTCTGTGATGAAATAATGTTTTGCAGCCAAGACCTGCTGAGCTGCCATTGCCATGTGACTGGGCACATTGTTGTGGTGCAGAATCCAGCCATCCTTTCATTTTTGAGGTCAACTTCACATTCTCACACAAATGTGTCAAAACCTCAAAATAGTAAGATCCTGAGTAGATTTTTTGAACAAATCACCTGCAATGGCTTTCCTACAGTCCATTTGATCGTTCAACAGCAAGCATGGAACACACACGACGCATCCCTAAATCTTACATCAGGATTGTGTGTACTGAGCCTATAGACAGTCCAACTTCATCAGCAATCTCAACAGCAGTCATTCACCTATCATTTCACACAAGTTCTTTCACTTTCATGATATTTCAGCATTAATATGGTACATCTTCTAGTGTTTCCTGTCCATTTTTAAATCAATTAAACCACTCATAAACTGCTTTATGAGTGGTTTAATCTCCATAAACTTCCTGTAATGCTTGCAGCATCTCTGTAGAACTTTTTACAAGTTTAACGAAGAACTTGATATTAGCGCACTGGTCAAACTGCAACGTTCTGCAATTAATCAGCTGTGACACAAGTGGAGTAGTCGAACCAGTTCCCACTTGGCATGTGTGCACACCAAAGTCAACATCAATGCCCCACAAAACTTTTAAGGCCATAGTACAAACCATTTAAATACCACCATGTGATTCTGGTAACTTTTTGAATGTATTACATATGTTGGTTCTTAGTTTTATATATATGTTTACCTATCTTTTTTACTCAGCTTAAATGAAGTTGGAGTGCTTGTTTTCAATATAAGCAGACTTATTTTGTAGTGTTTTCTGATAGTTTACCTTAAAAATGAAGTGTTGACTAAATATTGGCAAAATGACAAACTTTGTGGAATAAATAAAAATGAGATCACTTTGGATTTATTGACAATTTATATACACATTTATAGAACAGAAGATTTAAAAGTCAATGAAGTTTTAATGACATTTACTTGTGGTATTTAGGAAGAAAAATAAGATAAATAAGTACACAATTTCCTTAATATTCCAAGATACTCTTATTCCTACTCCTTTTCTTATTTATAAAGTTGATAGGTTGTGTGGGAAATGAAAAATTCCGTTTGTTTGCAATGAAGCAGAAGTTATTTGTTATGATTAGAGATGAATGGGAGGAATTATATATCATCTTTGTACATGGCTGATCTGACTTCAAACAAAACAAAGATAAAAAATAAAATAATGTGCTACTTCTCCAACAACTTGTGCCTGTAAGTACCCCCTACCTCAAAGTAAACTCACTACTAAGTGTAAGGTTCATTTTTATTTATTTGTTCATATGTAGTCATGACAAGTAAACAGTTCAAAAATGTTTACAGTGTTTGTTTAAAATTTCATATTTTTTTAAATGTTATTTAACTAAATCGTAGATATAGCTTAGCTTATTTCAGCACTCACCTGAAAACGAAGCCCTTGTCATTGAGTGGTTTAAGCGCCACACATCACTTAACATATTAAACAAAAAGATTCCCGCCAACTTCTCCCCTATTTGGAATTTAGCACATATTAAGTTTCCACTTGCACTGAAATGCATTTCGGGAACTCGACCTGTATATAACACACTCGCGCGCTCTCTCCCCTCCCCACTATAGCTAACTGAAGATGATTTAAAAAGTCGCTCGTGCGCGGCTATTAGCTTTGCTAGACAACTTCAACAGATTTTTAAAAATACAGATATCAAATTAAAATTTACATCTTATAACAAATTAAGTTCTAAATTCAGTTCATACAAGACAACATACGAGTATGGGACACAAGATCATAATAACATTATATATTTGATTAGATGCCAATCAGACTGTCAAGCATGTTACGTAGGCAGTACAACAGCAAAATTTGGGACATCAAAAATTTCTAACATGCGTGCCTACTATCACTTTAATAGCTTCAAATCTAATTTAGCAAGTATAGAACTAACACAACATGTTCAATCTTATAATCATAACCCACTCATCGATTCAGCGATCACAATAGTTAAACTAAATTCCAGTTATAAAATCCTTCAAAACGAAGCACTCATCATTGAGTGGTTTAAGTGCCACACATCACTTAATATATTAAACAAAAAGATTCCCACCAACTTCTACCCTGTTTGGAATTTAGCACGTATTAAGTTTCCACGTGCACTGAAATGCATTTCGGGAACTCAACCTGTATATAACACACTCGCGCGCTCTCTCCCCTCCCCACTATAGTTAACTGAAGACGATTTCGAAAGTCGCTCGTGCGCGGCTATTAGTTTTTATCTCACTTCATTTAATTTATATTAATTAGACAACCATAGAATGGAAGGTGCACTTTCCTTTCTTAGAAAAATTTTTAAAACCCATAACTTAGTTTTTTAAATTTACAATTCCCGCAAGTCATTAGAATCACATAACTACTATGTACGTGGTAAAACTTTCAACCAACTAAGCGGATTACTATGAGGTGAGTGCTGAAAAATTAAGCTAAGTATATCTACGATTTAGTCATTACATCACAGCACATAAGGACTCCTTAAAATATCATCAGTGTTATATAACTTCCATTTGGAAAGGTCTGAGTTTTGAGTCTAGCTGTAAACTAAAAGAATTCCTGACAGCCTTTTCATTTAGTTGGTCTTAGCAAAGGAGTGAGGTTTTTCTTCCATGTAAAACAGTCATGAATGCACAACAGAAACCTATACACACTGGCATGGATGGCAATAGGAATACACTACATATGACATGTTTAAATCTCCAGGATTAAGTGCACCTTCTTTTGGGCAGAATACCTTCATCATCTTCACCCTCATCATAGTTGAGTGTTATATTATATTGAAATAATTTGAAAATTGTGGACATCACTGTATGTTTCATTTCCATTTTTGAGGATATTTTGCTTTTGCCAGTGGCTGAGACCAAAAAATCGTCTGTAAAAGCTTGAAGTTAGCCAAATTTTGAGCCACTGTCATTGACAGAACCAAAGCATCCTCAAAAGTGGAAAATGAACATTGAAATGCATATAATTTTAAAGCTACAGATTAATAACTTTGTTTATTTAAAGATAGTAGTTCCTTGAAATATTACAATAGTACAGTACACACAGAAACATAAATATTTTAAAATTTGATACATACTTTCACTGATATTTTATGCTGAAATTCAAGTTTTATATAGGAACTGTTTTTCATAATTGGCCTGGGACTAAACATCTACCTGGTATTTATACTAACTTTATCAGCATTTCTCAAAGGATACTGATACCTAAATTAGGGCAAAGGTTTAATAGGTGTAGGATCAAATATTTGTTGGACTTTCAAGCTCTACAGTGAGTTATTATTATTATTATTATTATTAGCCACATGGTACAAGGAAGCCTGAGGCTTATGCTGCACCAGCCAAAAAAAATAAATTCCTGAGTTACCCGTGTGTGTGTGTGTGTGTGTGTGTGTGTGTGAGAGAGAGAGAGAGAGAGAGAGAGAGAGAGAGAGAGAGAGAGAGAGAGAGAGAGAGAGAGAGAAGTAGAAAGGCATCACCAAGAAAGAGAGGCTGACTGGGCTAGCCGAGTGGGTAAAGTACCTGCCCGGCAACCCAAAGGTCGCGGGTTCGATTCCTGCCTCGGGCTTGGATCAAAGTACTGCAAAAACCTTGGGAGGTGCAATATGGCCACAGAAGCCGATGCGCCAACAACTACCAAATCAAAAAAAAAAAAAACAAGAAAGAGAAGAATGATGATATCCAGCTCAGGACCCTGGGTTTGCCAAGCCCATACTCACCAGATGTGAGCCCCCGGAGTCGTCTCATGAAACAAGTAAGTACATGTGCTGTGTTAGGGTAACTAAGAGTAAGAACAGGCATACATGTATACTTGCATGTTCACCAATGCCAGGAGCATAGTAAATAAATTTCAGTGTATACCCACGCATGCACACACTGGCAAAAAAAAAAATATAAACCTTTATTCAATATTGAATTGGGCTGCCTTTCTTTTGAATAACAGCAAGTGTGTGGCATGGCATGGATTCTGTAAGGTGTTTTAGTGCATTTTGATCTAATTGTAATCATTCTTCCAGCAAAATATCATGCAGCTGTGACAAAGTTGAAGGAAGAGGACTTTGTTGCCAAATAGCTCTCTCCCATGCATTCTTAACAGAATTGCGATCAGAAGAATGTGGAGGCCAGGGAAGATGGTGGAAATCCATATAATATTCCCCAAATCAGTCTTGCACAATTCTACCACAATGTGCTCTTGCATTGTCATACATAAAGTGACCATTGTCGTAGGGATAAAAGTGTAACATTGCAGACTTTTCTTCCAACTCTTGTATTGATGATCTTGGTAAATCACCTCTTACTATTCCCAGTACCCTTTATTCAATGCCTCCTGTGGTCTTCCATCAAAAGGATGTCAGAAGGATTTTGAACAACCTTAATGCTAAGAAAGCTCCAGATATCCTGATGGTATTTTTCTGCTTGTTTTCAAAACCTGTGCTTGTGTATCAATAATTTTGGTAGTTGTAAATGTGTTGATAAATTTGAATATGAGCCTTATGTTGAACAACAGTGGACAGGCAGACAGGATAAATTTTTCCCATGAGTATAAAGTAAAGCATATCATAAGAGGAATCATATTTATGATTCGTTTTATGATAATTTTCTACCATACTCCATTCAATGCCTCCTGTTGTCTTCCATATAAAGGATGTCAGAAGGATTTTGAACAATCTTCATAATTTTGAAGGTATTTCTCCAGATCCTAATGGTATTTCTCCACTTGTTCTCAAAACTTGTGCTTATGAACTTACACCTGTTCTGTGTCACCTTTTTTCACTTTCATATTGCCTTTTTTTTTCACTTTCATATTTCATATAGCAAAGGTGTTTTCCTTTCTGCTTGGAAATTTGCTCATATCCATATAATATTCCAGTTCCTAAAAACGGTAACAAATCCCTCCCATTCAATTATCATCCTATAACACTTACTTCTACTCTTTCTAAAGTAATGGAGAAATCAATTAACCACCACCTCTTAAACTATCTATAAACCTTCCATCTGATCAGTGATCACCAGTATAGATTCCATTAGTGTTGATCCAGTGGTGATTCTGGCTTGTTACCAATCTGTGGACAAATTCAGTGGAAAAGTTTGGTGAAACTCAAACAGTTGCTCATGACATTCCAAAGGCTTTTGATCGTGTTTGGCATAAAGGTCTTCTAAACAAGCTTTCGTCTTATGGTTTGCCAACTGTATACCCAATTACTTTTTTTGTAATTGGGTTTTCTCTCTGACCACTCACTGCAGGTGATGGTCAGAGACTTTTTACTTCTCCACTAATGCTGGCATTCCCCAAGGTTCAGTTCTATCTCCCAACCTTTTCCTCTTGTATATTAATGACCTTCCATTGACTGGAAATCCTATCCATAGTTTTGCTGATGAGAGCACATTGCATTCCACCTTCCAGTTTGAGAAACCTTGTCCTGCACAAACAGCTTCAACTTCTCGAATATCCACTGTTAATTCCTTAAATGCTGATCTCTAGGTAATTCTCCAGTGGGGCAAAGCTAACTTAGTTGATTTCAATTCTTCTGAAACTCAGTCCTGACATATTTTGGAAAAAGAATTCTTCTGCTCCTGCTAATCTTCGATGACACTATGATTTCTAAGTAAGATCATATATCTCTATTGGGATAAGCATATTACAAATATTACTTCCTCTGCATCTAAAAAACTGAGTTTTGTCTTTTGCACCTGGTGTTACTTTTCTTCCAAACAGCTATTCACTCTGTACAAATTGCAAATGCACCCTACCATGGAATATTGTTCCCTCATCTGGAACACTGCCCCTGAAACCTCTTTCCAGCTTCTAAAATCCATTCAGAGGATAATTAATAACTCATCTCTAACAGGGTCTCTCCACTCTGCTGCTTTCCTTTTCTGTAGATGCTTCCTTAGGCACTGTTCTTCTGAATTGGCTTCTATAATTCACACTCTCTCTTCCAAACCAGCCCAAACATGTGCCATAACCAGTCAACATCCTTTTACTGTCCAACTTGAATCAAACTCACAGAACCAACTTTTCTTCTTTCTCATTTATTTGTTCAACTTCCGTTTTCTGGAACAACCTTCCTTCATACATATTTCCTGAAAATTACAATCTACAGAAATTCAAGTCTAATGTTAACAAGTATCTTCTTTCATCTTCTCAACCTTCAACCCATGCACGGTACTAATAGTACTAAGTACTATTAGTTCTAATACCGCTCATGTTTGGGGTTTTCTTTAAAAAAAATAAAAGTCTGATGCAAAATTCCCGTACTCCCTTGCTAGCATTCAACCTTCCACAGGTATCATTTTTGCATTAAAGTCTTAATTTTCATTAACTGTTATAATGTATTCTTTGCTCACAAATTATATAGGAAACATATAAACTGAAGTAAATTTCAGTAATGTATTAAATTATTTTAGTAGTGTAAAAACAATTTTGATATTTTTGTTTCTGTCATGCTTATATTCTTAATGTAAATTCATTAAAGTTGAAATAAAATGATTAAATTTGATATGTGTGCCATATTTATTAAGATTCAGGTATAAGTTTGTCTTGCTCTTATGTAAAACTCTGCACTTGTTCAATATTCCAAAGAAAAAGAAACTGCTAGTCTAATACAAAGTCATCAAAATATTCTTTCATTCTCTGATCAACTATAATGAAATAAAATAGATATCCAGTACTCCTATTACTAGTACAGATATCCTATTACTTTAATATAAAAATACATGGTATATATATATATATATATATATATATATATATATATATATATATATATATATTAATAAAAGTAGTGAATAATGTACAATGTTGTATCTAGAAATTTGATATTTTATTTTATTAGAGTGAATTTTAACACTTTTAATCTGGTATTGTTTATCACTTTTATCAATATATCTTCTGTTTATTATTTTATTATTAATGTCTTATTATTATATTAAAACGATGTATGAGTGTAATAGTACAGCGTAGTAGTATAAATGTGTAATAGTACTGTATTGGTTATTCATTCAGTATCATGATAGTAGTGTCAGAATGCAATAACATTTTCCATACATAGCTAAAGTTAAATCTTTATTCAGTTTGTTGGAAAGTTACAGAGAAAGGCAACAAAATTGGTGAAGGGAACAAAGGGTTGCTTTCACCAAGAAAGCATCTAGAGACTAGACATCTGCGAAGTAATCTAATTGAGGTGTTTAAGGCTTTGAATGGATTGAGCAAGCTCAGTGCTAATGGAATACTTCCTCTTGCTCAGACCACACACAAGAGGAGGAGGCACAAGTTCAAATTGAGGAAGGATGGTTACAGAATAGATGTGCAGAAGTTTGCCTTTAGCCAGTGGGTAGTTGATTGTTGGAACAGCAATCAGCTACCCACTTGAGGGTAGGAGGTTAGGCAGGCGAAGGCAGATTACGAGAAATCTTTGGCAAAAGATGCTAAGAAAAACAGCAAGGATTTCTTTACTTATATAAACTCTAAAAGGAAGAGGATGAATCTGATTGGTTCACTTGATATAGAGAAGGGCAACAAGATTGGTGAGGGGGAATGAAGGGATCCTCTTACCAAGAGAGGCTTAAGTTCTGCAAATTGCAGTGGCTGGAGACTAGGCACCTGCGCAGTGATCTGATTGAGGTGTATAAGGCCTTGAATGGGTTGAGCACGCTGCATTCTGATGGGATCCTTCCACTTGTTCAGATTAAGAACCTAAGGGGACATAAATTCAAATTAAGAAAAGACAGATGTAGAATAGATGTGTGGAAATTTGCCTTTAGCCAGCTGGTGGTTAATTGCTTGAACAAACTTCCATCTGTCGTTGTGGAAGTTGATAGGTTAAATAAATTTAAGGAGGAACTGGACAGGCATTTGGAGGGAATGGTGTGTTTTTTTTTTTTTTTTTTTTTTTTTTTGGCTGATGCTGCATAAGCTATATTGCATCACATGCCACTACTACTACAGACTGCCATCTGTTGTTGTGGAAGGTGACAGTTTAAATAAATTGAAAGAAGACAAACTATTGAAGAGAATGAATAGGTGTAGATTTTTTTTTTTTGTCTGGTGCTATATAAACTTGCTTTTTTGCATCATTTGCCACTGATGCTAATGATACAGTATGCATTGATGCTATAAGGGCATTTATTAGGAGGAATGGAATTTCATGTGTGGGACCAAAGGAATATGAAGAACATTCATGATACATGGGAAGAATACCATGTTTCAACTTGTATATGACTTCTGTTTCTCATTATGTTCTCTTTCCTTTTCTGTGTGGCAAGATAGCACTATGTTACTTGCCACCAAGGTCCAAATTTAACCTGGTTCCCTGATAAGCTTCCTGGTCTTTACAAGAAACTTTTGATATCTTTTTTCAGGTTTCCTTTGTTTAGAAAAGAAGAGAAAAATATGTTTACCAACTATAACAGACATTAGGCATTTACTTAAATAAATAGTGTATTAATTTGTTAAAAAGTTACATATTTATTTTCTTTATTTTAGTGGTTAGTATCTTTTGATCAACCCTTAGGGATTTCCACAGAGATTTACAAGGTCCAAAAAAAAAAAAAAAGTGTGGTGATGTTAAATGGAAATTACATCATCACCCAAGTACATAACTTAGTGCATAGAGAGCCAGTGGAAACTATGCCATCAGTTCAAGAATAGTTATTGGAACTAATCTGTGATTCTTCAACCAAACATCTTCAAAAAGTCTTGAGTAATATCTTCTTTTGCATTCATTGTATTTCCTTCGTGGCATTCAGTTGAAATAAAAATCTGAAAAAAAATTTATCTTTCTAAAATTTTTACGAATGTTTATTGAAAGTGGTGGGGTTACATCCATGACTCTTTTAGTGTTTAATGAGGTGGCCCACATAACTAGCCATGAAAACTTTGGGAACCACTGTGTTTGTAGTATTTGTTTCAGTATTTTTTCCCTTCAGTATTCCCCTCCCCTTGATGAAAATAGGGAATTCTATCTTGAATACTAGAATTCTGTAGTTACCAACAGTGCTGTTTAATTTCATCATATTGAATGAATTTCTAAATTCCTTCCAGTTTCAAAAATTTAAAACGATTGTATCTTCCTTATGAAAAAAAATTTGATTTAAATAAACAGAAAATTAAAGGAAAAACATCCTTATGTTTTTGACAATTTTGTTTTTAAAAAGAAACTGGATTGTTAAAAAAAATTATGTAAGTTATAAAATTACATAAAAGCTTGAATTTGTAAAATAGTTGAATTATTCTGTCGAGTTATTCTGTCCTCTTCAGCATTTTATTCCTTAAATATGTAAAAAAAAAAAAGTAAAGTGCAGCCATTATCAACCCACTGCAGGATGGAAGCCTCCTCAACAATTCATGCTAAGGGAAATGGACCATAATCTGCCACGCTGGTCCAGTGTGGGTTGGCAGATCGACCGTATTCAGCAGTCAGGGGCTTGAACCCCAGTCTACTCAAAGAGCGTGTGCTACTGCACTCCCGCTCCTGCCCACTTGGCTACGGAGGCAGTTTGTGATAAGACAGTTTACTTAAATCTAAAATCAAAACGTTTGGTGTGTTATGCAGAGAGTTCTGCAGTTGAAATATGAAAAACAGATCCATCTTGTTTCTTAGTAATTGAGAACAAATATTGCATTTTTTTAGTATTAGACTTTGGGGGAAAAAATGTGCATTATGTAATACATCTCTTTATAGTCATCATAAATATGTAAATATACTTAATTAAGATTCACTAGTCATGTTGTTAGAGGTTAAATTTAAATTCAAATCACTCTCTCTTTCTCTCTACCCCCCTCCCTCCAGGTGAAGCATATATTCTCTAATTATCCAGATGGTGTCCGGCATATAGAATATGTTCATGGTGGATGTGATACTCAGTTCTGGGCAGGCCATTATGGAAGTAAAATGAGTGGTGCAACAGTACGGTTTACTTTTTAGGGAGTAAAAATTGTTTTCTATATAAATTTAGTCATGAACAAACTTGCATTAACCATTCACAATCATCTACTTATAGTTGAAAAACTTATAAGACCCTTGCAAGTATTCCTTTGGATCACAATTTATCTTTGTTGATATTGTTTTATTTGAAATTAACTGTATTGATGTTGCATGAATTAAGTTTTATTATATATTAAGCAGTTGTTGCATTAAATTATACATGTGTTTGTATAAATAAAATAAACCATAACAGTTATTCTTCTTAATAATAGTGTGATCTCACATGATAGTTTTTTGAAAAGAAAATATTGCTAATTTTGTGGTCATATTTTTTTTTTCTTATAAACATGATATATATAAACTTGTGATAAGACAGTTTACTTAAATCTAAAATCAAAACATTCGGTGTGCTATGCAGAGAGTTCTGCAGTTGAAATATGAAAAACAGATTTTCCATCGTTTCTTAGTAATTGAGAACAAATATTGCATTTTTCTAGTATTAGACTTTGGGGGAAAAAATGTGCATTATGTAATACATCTCTTTATAGTCATCATATAATTCAAATTGTTAAAATTTCTATTCCTTTTATAAGTGGCATTACACTTGGTTTTGAATTAAATTTTTTTTTTTTTTTTTTTTTTTCAAAAAACTTTTACAAACAAAAAAAAAAATCTTATTTCTTAAAAAAATCATCACATGACTAATTTTGCAATGTTATGTTTCAAAATATGTTATTGATAACTAAGTGTCTCATGATGATTAAATAAAAAAAAAAAGAGGGTAATTTACAGTAGCTATTTACTCCTACAGTTCTAATGGGATGCATTGCCTCAATTTTGACCACTCAACTCTCATATCTTTTTACTGCCTGACAAATAGCAGGATGTAATTATATAGCTGCATAACAAGAAACAAAAATGTAGTTATTCCTTTAGCATCATATTTTATTTGTTATATAACTTGTTACATTGCACTACATTATTATGTCATTTTATTTTTTTTATAGTTCCAAACAGATGGCATCAGGGATTTTAACATGTTATTGTATGGTTTTTATTTTTTTTTTTTTATTCATGTTCATTTTACATAAATTTATGCATATTGCTGAGCTACTTCTCGTTTCTCCAGCTTTGTAAATATTGAAGAGTGGTTTATTGATATTAGTTAAAAAGTGCTGTATATAACTCAGTTATTTATTAAGAATTATTTATTCATTTCTGTTTAATTACTTGTCACTTCATTATTACTTGTATTAATATTACACACACACTTACGTATATATGTACATCAAATTTACGAGTCCTCAGTGGTGTGATTAAACCACATGGATAGGACTGAGCAGCAGACAAAACATGTGGCAACCAAGAGCATACAAAAAAATAAAGTAACACTGAACATTTCACACTAAACAAACAATGGGCATATGGCTTGCCACATTTTCCTTTGTCTAGTGTGAAATTTCATGTTCATAACTTTTTTATAATTTTTTGATAAGACATAACGAAAGAAATCATGAGTAAGCCTGAAAGTGTTCATGTTTGGTTGAAACCGGATGTATCGATATTGCATAAAAGTCAAAATCTGAAAGTCATGTAGTAACAGCATGCAGGTTCTAGTCCTGTGCCAGTTATCATTATTTATTTTCAACTATTTGCAGCCTTTCGGTTATTGTCTGTTGGGCTAGTGTCCACAGTAGAAGTAGTATATCAGAATATAATTTCAGTGCTGTGTGCTATTGCCAAACACACAGAAAGAGACCCCTCTCGGTGATCAGTTTCACAGGGTGACAATTCAGTTTGCTATTGGCCTTTTTTATTTTTCCATTATTTTAAATATTTAACATTCATAAATCATTTATTTTAGGTTTACGCCATTATTAATTTGATTGTGTGTATCTTATTTCCATCATCTAGTGTGAAATTTTCGGTATCTGTAAAATTGCAAATATACCTTGGGGTTGCTTTCACTTTTATAGAGACTGGAAATTTCATGCTAGACACTGGTTGCCAAATATTGGTTACAACATATTCATTGTCTGCTTGGTTTGCCCCACATGCACTTGCCTGCTGGTCTATCACCATAGCCACTTAATTTACTCGAGTATCTAAATTATCTTTTGTTTGTAAGTCTTGTATTTTTAAATTTAATCTAACATTATACTATGTCCTCAGTGTTTAATTGAATACAAAGCATTAAAGAAACTGTATTCTGATATTTAATTATTTTACTATATTTTCTTTAGTATTTTGGAAATATATATATTATATTTATATATGTTATACTATATTAATACATTATATATATATATAAAATAGAATTGTGATGTAAATCCAATAAACATAAATGAGTACTTTATCTATATTAGTAATATAGATAAAAACTTATCTGGTTTTTTTTTGTTCATGAATTTATAATCAAAAGTTGGATATTTTTTATTGCTGAATTGCTTCTGAAAAACTATTCAGCTTCAGGAAATGAAATAAAGATTAGTACAAATGTTGACAATCAGTGCAAATAAGATATTTCTTCACATGGTTACATTCCTGCCAAAGTGTGTAAGCATGAATGGCAAAATCATAGTATTCACAAGGACAAACTAGCTGAAAAAGATTGTTTCATAAAAATCTTGAGATGCACAACAGTTTATTGAAATTTACTTATTTGAGGTAAAAAAAAAAGTTATGTACTGTTGGATTTAATATATGTGGGACAAAACAAATTTGTAGAATGTATGAAGAATTATTATTATTGCTAAGATTTTTTTTTTTCAGATCCTTCAGCCTGAAAATTTTAAAGTAATGTAAAATTGTTTGCCATTCCAATAAATTTTTTAAAAGATAAAGCAGAATTAATAACGGTAACTATTGCAAATTTTTTTTTACTAACTGTGAGCATTCCTTTTTGAAGTACATAATAGAGCTGTTGTCATCTCTCTAGATTTATAATGCTCACAAAATAATGACCAAATATGGCTTGCATGTTTCTTTTCAAGTAAATATTGTTGCCAGTGCACTTACAGCACTTTTTTTAAACAAATGTTCAATAAATCAGACCCGTGAAAATCTGAGATTTCTATATAGGGGAACAGTTGTTGAAAAAATGTCAAAAACGTTCAAATGAAGTTTCTGGAAGGATAAAAATAAAATTTTTGCAACACATTTTGGATTTTTGAGTTCTAAAAAGATTCTAAACTTAGTTTAAAAAACTTCTTTACAATGATTAAAATGTGATTTATAATCTGATAAAAATGTAATCATTATTTGTGTCCTTGGGATAACTGCTTACAAAATGGAATTCATTCCATTTGTGAGCACTGAAACAAAGACTTCTACTTCCCATTCTTTAGAAATGCAAACAGTTATTTCTAAGTCACTAGCAGGTAAGATGTATAACACTAAGGGCAGTGGATTATCTTTTGTGATTTGCAACACACCCAAATCAAAGAATTGCATTTCGAAGTGTAGCACATAATATCAGACAGGATTTTTGCAACATAATATGTGATACCTTTCAAATCTACCAGGGGTTTCATTATTACCAAGGTAATCTTCAGAAATTATGGTACAGCCAAGGTAATTGCATCATAATTCCCATTATTTAGAAATTACCTATCACTATTACCACATGGAAAATTGACTAATAATGCTCTCCTGAATGAGAGGATCATTAGTCAGTTATGTAAAATAGGTCCAAAGTAGTTATGTGATATTAGAGGCTACACAATCCTACCCAAAGTCATGGAAAACTCCTCTGATTGCAGGAAATTATGACTATGAAATAAGATTGTATGTAGCTATTAGCAAACAAAATTTACAACACATCAATAATTAGCAATGGAGAACTCTAAAGAGTTTCTCAGTTCTGTGTGGTTCTGTACTTGGAACAAACTGTATAACTTAAAATAGATTGTTGAAAACACAAAAATGAAAGTGCGGTTCAATTCATGGATGACGTGTGATTTCGTGAGTCTCCAATAAATTCATCGAGTAACAAAAATTAAGAGAACAAATTGAAAAATCATGCATAGGGAGCCTGCAAATGAATAATACACCCAGTGTATTATTCACACAATATAAAATATACAAATAAAGTACACAAATAATATTTTATATTATTTTTGGTAAAGAGATGCTATGAACATAATATTTTTCAATGTTAGTTTGTATGTTCCACTAAAGCCAGCTCATCATTCCAATAGGGTACTGGCCCTTATTATATTTACCAGAGGGCTAGTCCATCACTGATATGGAAATTAAGGTTTATTCTAGTTATTTTGCTTGTAATAAATAGATACAAAAATGTTTTTAATGATTTTGTGTCAATTACTGTTATCAATTTTTTTCCAAAACCAAGCATTTTAAAATGTTTGTGCGGTTATTATCTATATGCTTGCTTATATTATAATAGCACTAACCTGTCTGCTGGTGTAACTTCCATGCAGTTTGAGGCTTTAGCCAAAAAATTGCCTTAGTTTATATTATAAGTGGTTATGCCTATGGTGCTTAGAATGAAGGTTTTTTTTAAAATCTGCATTTATGGTACATATCTGTGGTTGTGACCAAAGCTGCATATAATTCATAACTATGCAGCTTTGGTTATGATGATGTTTTTGAAATCTCACTGATTCTCACACTGAGAAATGACTACTTACATGAACTATGTCTGTTTTATGGTTTGTTTGTTTTTCAGAAATGTCTCCTGCTTTGTTCAATGTAAGATTTTTTGGAATCACCACATTGTAAGTTATATATAGGGTATTTTGTGAACAAAACTTTAGTTGTTGAAATAGCAATTTTAACGATTTTAGCACCTCATGAATTTGGTGTAAATTGCTGTATCTGTTTGCTATATTTGTTATCTCTTGACTGATTGGGATAGGCTCAGAGTGATGGGAATGTATTATTTTCATCAAATTCTTTATTAGTTAAAGATCAATTGAGTAGTTTTTCTTTAGTCATGTCAATACTTTTAGCTGTAAGGTTGTGTAGCTAACCATTGTACCTGAAGATTTGGAAAATTCTATCAATTTGTTTTTTGAGGACTGGCCTTTACATAAACTGCAGGCTCTTATGATGAAGCTCTTCAGGATGTCTCTTTTGTATGCATGGAATGGTCAGAATTATACTTTATTACATATACTGAAACTGAGATCCAGGAACAATAGACTTGTTTTGTTTCTTATATGTAGTGTACAGTATTTAAATGATTGTATAAATTGTTTAATTCTTTAATCTCGTGGTACCAAATGAGTCATCTACACATCTTTCCTAGTATGTGTTTCAGTATCCAGCCTTCACAGAAACAAATTTTTATCAATATAATTCTTGTTAAATCATAAAGAATTGTTAAGAACTGGTGCACTATAATAGAATTACCAGACATCCCCAGTTTTTGTGAGGAGTTTCCAGAATTGACTGTATGTTCCTGGAATTGACCACCCTGGATTGTACTGATTTTTAGAATGTATCCCCAGAAATATATCCATATAAATTTCTGGGTGTGTGTGGGGGGGGGGGTGAATCCATATTAAATCCAGTTTTTGTTTTTGAAGAGTGTCTAAGAATCTGAAGTTTTACCTGACAGATCTCCCACTGGAAAATCTTTCAGGGCTAGAATATCTTTTATATTAGGGCTGGTGGGGGGGGGGAAGATTAGGATAATTGTTTTCGCTAAATTGCCACTGTTATTTTTCCCAATACAGTCGGATCTGTATATAACGAAATCGATCGTTCCCTTGAAAAAATTCATTAAACAGAATTTTTGTTATAAAGAAATATGACCTTTTCAACAGTGAAAAGTACTGTAAATTCAGAAATACAGTAAAAGATGGGAATAAATAAATTTTCTAACATTTTAAAACAATTAATTTATTAATACCTACATAATGAGAAATGACTACTTATATGATGTGCACAATATATTAGCACACTTTTAAGAATTATATCGTAAAATATTTGGTTATTTTTTGTTGTACACTGGATTCTACTGTACACCATTCATAAAAATATTTGCATTTGTTTAAGCACTCAAATATATTTTCTGTTACATTTTCTTCCCACTGAAGGCCTCAACACAAAGTTTCAATTGCTGCCGACATTTCTTGTTTGGGAGGTCTAATATTGCTGTTGCCCTCACTTTCATTCAGCTCATCCTCGATATTGTTACTAGTTCTTTAAATACGCTCAAAAATGTTGGAGTCACTTGGATATTCAGCTACTCTGACATCATTAACAACTAAAAATTCATCAAGAACAATTTCAAACCTTGCTTGGAACTCTTCCCAAGATTGCTCAATGTCTTGTAGTAGTTCATCACTGTTAATTAGCATTTTAGCAAAATCTGCTTTTGTGAAACAATTCTTAATCGTTTCCATCACATCTTGGCTCCACACTTTTGCCAACTCCAATATGCACATCAGCAAATCTATAACAATCTATAGGTTGGTTGGTTTCTATTCTCAGTATAATTTTTTTTTCAGTATGTGCCTTCAATAGATGCATTTTCAAATCCATGGCCCATTGGCTGCAGTTTAGACGTATTCGGAGGGAAGTAAACAAGCTTCACTTGTAAGTTTGGGGGCTCACTTCTGGTGAGTATGAGCTTGGCACGCCTAGGGTCCTGAGCAGGATATCATCATTTTTCTCTTTCTTGGTGATTCCCTTCTACTTCTGACTCTTCTTCTCTCTCTGACACACACACGCAGGGTGACTTAGAAATTTGTTTTTGGCTGGTGCAGCAGAAGCCTCGTGCTTCCTTGCACCATATAGCTAATAATAAGTTTCTAAATTACCGAGTGAAGGTGGGTACGCAGTTGTCAACAATCAGCGTGATTTTACTGTTTTCTTTTGTCATCTTTGTATTGAAATTTAGAATCCACTGTTCAAAATTTTTTTTCTAAACTGCCTTTCCAGTATAGTCTTCTTTGATTGCAACTCCACTTTCATCAGAAATAACTTTTTTGATTAAGCCATAGCACATTTTAAATTTGTGGAAACTGGCTTGGAATGTTTTATGCCCCAGAAAAGATGCATATTCCATAGCCTTTTCTTTCATTAATGTCCCTGATATCAGCAAGTTTTGGTCTTGCATCAACTTCATTCACTTAAAAACTGCTTCATCTACGTCTTCATACAGGCATAATTTCGAATGCTTCTGCTTCCGACTGGGTCCCATTACCTCAAATGGTTTGAGAATCGAAACATGGTGTTTCAGAATGGTTAACACTACTGGCGGGAACACCAAATTTTTAAGCGATTTTTTTTTTTTTTTTTAACACCCTGATCTACTATTATGCACTTCCACTTTTTTTCAATTTACCTGGAAGTAGCCAAAAGAGGCTTGTATTATAGACTTAAAAAGGGCATACCCACAGAATTTCAGGGGATAGCCCTCGATGTAGCCAACACCTTCAATGCTGAAAGAAAAAGAATAGCCACAAAGCTCCATGAGCTATGGCAAACAAAATCGGAGCAGGAAACCAGAGGTCTAGTTACCAAAAGGTTTCTGGCAATGGTCTGCCTAAGTGGTATGCCCCTGGATTTTTTACAACATTCATGTTGACAGGGCACAGCTCCCTAAAGGCAAAACTAACCTCCTTAGGGCTGACTGATGTCCCAAATTGCACCTGTGGTGAGTGAAGACTGGGCACACATTCTATATGAATGTATAATTTATGACATCCCCAGAACAGCTAATAGCACAGATTGGCCCCTTCCAAGGGGAGAAGAACATCTATTTATTATAGAAGAGGAAAATTAGGAAAATTATAAAGCTTTAACAACCTTCACACAGAAAATATTCAAAATGTGCAGAACTATCCAAAGAATGGCAATTCAGTCCCTCCAGCAATTAAACAATCAATAGTTAAAATTGCCCACGTCTCCCACCACGCCCAGACGATGACTTAACAACTGTCAGGACAGCAGTATTCTGCACCCTGACATGACAAAACTGGATTGACCTGGGTATCCCCCAGGACCATCCTGCCATGTGTAGAAACCTGGGGCCCCACACCAAAATATCAGTAAGCTGGTAGCCAGAGGATGCAATGTAGAATGAAAGACTGGTCACTGAGTGAATTAGGAATTATGGTAAAAGGGAATAAATGTCAGTTTTGGTGAAAGAAAGAAAGTGACCCAGCAGGAGAGAAAGAGTGATGGTGAATGGGAATGAGTGGAAGAGCAAATGTAAATGGCTGAAAGAATACAAAGATAATAACTCATACCACTTTATACTAACAAACATTTACTAACAACACAAACACTGCATAATCCCCTGGCCTGCAAAAAACTTGCGGCTCGGCCTGCACCACAACTGAAGAATAACAGTAAGTTGAGGTGCCTAGAGAATGCAGTGCAGAAAGCAAGACTCGAACAAATGAAATGAAAGCCAGAAGTGTGTGAGATAAAGAACGAACCATAAATGTTTACAGTTAAGTACACACTAACTTTAGTTTTAATCTTTTATATCCTTTCTTATTTAGCTTAATTATATTAAGCATTAGTATTTTTAGTATTTCACCAATTAGTAAGCCTTAGTGAGTAATTATTTTACACCAGCATTGCATTCCCACCCTGATGTCTGAGAAATATGAATGAGTGAGTGAAAAAATATATATATATATTATAAATAACCAAACAGTTAAAAAAAAATTATAAACTATAAGAGAAAAGTATAAAAATAGAATGCAAGTAGAGTGAGAATGTGGATTATGAATGAAGTAAATGTGTGTCTCCCCCCCTTGCCTGGTGGGTTCCCCACTGCCAGCTAACATATCCCACCCCTGGAGCAGGATGGGCAGTTTGACCTTACTGGGTTCGACAAGACATGGATCTGACAACCATCACTGGCAGACATACTGCAGCCTTGCTGCCAACATGTCATTTGGTGATCTGAACTGGGTGCTCTAACCCAGTTCCTTTTAAAACCCCATCCCAGGCTGGGGAGGGAGGAGACGAGTCTGTCTTCTTCCCCATACTTTGCCTGGTGGTGCTCGTCCCCACTGACTTCTTTGGGGATGCCTACTCTGTCTTACCCATCCTTCTACCTGTTTGCTCTACTCTCCCCCCCCCACTGTAACTAAACTAAACTGACTGAGTACATCCCTAACAATGCCGCCAATTTCTAATGTCTAAAAATTCAACCGCTTTCTCGCAAACCTTTTTCGGTCTTTCCAAATTCTAGTGACCCCCACCAGTGGTTTTTTTTTTTTTTTTATAGGTCTTGCCACTGAAATCTTCGGAAAATAGGTAGCGGCACCTGCCAGAGTACTTAAATAATCTACTAGGTGCCTGACCTGCCTCAGAGAAACAACACAACAGAACGTAACACTACACAACAAACCACTCCCCACACTTTAAATCTCTGGCCTCCAGAGTTCCCTGTCACAAAGAATACAACGCAGAGATGGGGGAAACCCTCTGTGTCATCAGACAACTAACGCTTTAAACTTTACTACACATGGGTATTTCCTCTTAGACACTGCAGGTTACTTGCACAGTAGCTAAAACAAAACTGAAATTATGGACCACTTGTACCTACCATAAACAGAAACAGGTGAAGTTTACTGAAAGTGTGGACTCATTTCTTCACTCTCCTAATTCTCTAATATGCTTACAGTATAAAACAGGTTGATCAGACCCAATGTCTTCATCGGGAATATATCTTAATCTTTTCCAATGGCTATGGACACGTAGATAGCAGTTGTCCAGCATGACTTCTCGGTACAGTACTGTATAGGTTTTACTTCTTTTTAGACATTGATGGGCAAAAGCCTCTCCCAAAACCTTCCATCTTTTTCTATCCCATGCTGTGGTTGGCCAGTTTTCTCCTGAAGGGTTTTATAAGCACCACTAAATTGTAAAATATTTTATCTGTTAATTCTTAATCCTTTTAGCTCTTAATTTGTGCTTTCTACAGCATCAGCTCTATTGCCTAAAAGCCAGAGATGCAAACAATGCTTACCCAGTTCTCTCAAAATCAGTTATATGGAAATTTCTTCATTTTGTGGAAACTGTTTTCAATATAATGGCCAAGGGAAATCAAATGTTTCTTAGAAAATTCTCTATATGGAATTTTATTTTAAAGAGAAGTCTGACTGTATATATGGCCTAGTCTTTACAGGTAATTAAACTTGAAAATTGTTCGTGTCAGCGTTTCTTTCAATAAAACTGGATTGTTGAAAATTTTCTTTTATGACTAACATATTCTCTATATTGTAAATTTAATTGGATTGGTCAGACATGATTCCTTTAAAAATTTTCAAGTATCATTTTGACAGGAATGATAATCACAATGGATTGGTAAAGGTTGATCTTGTCTGACTAATATGTTCAGCTGCAGTAACAAAGGACTGTCTTCTACAAAACCATACTTTTATCAATAGCTCCAACCTGCTCTTAATGCCACACTGTATCTATTTGTACAGCAGTCTTTTTGTGCAACAATATCAAACGTTTTCTTGAAATCCAAGTATCAGATCACCTCACAGATGCCTAGTCTCCAGTCACTGCAATTTGCAGAAAGGCTTAAGTTCTGCAAATTGCAGCAGCTGGAGACCAGGCACCATGTGAGGTGATCTGATTGAGTTGTATAAGGCCTTGAATGGGTTAAGCAGGCTCAATTCTAATGGGATTCTTTTGCTTGCTCAGATTGCGAACCTGAGGGGGCATAAATTCAAATTGAGGAAAGATGGTTGTAGAATATGTGCAGAAATTTGCCTTTAGCCAGCAGGTGGTTAATTTCTATCTGTCGTGGAAGTTGATAGTTGATAAATAAATCCAAGCAGAAACCGACTTTTATAGAGGGAATGGATGTGTGAAATTGGTGGTTTTTTTTGGCTGATGCTACATAAGCTCATACACTTGCTTTCTTGCATCACGTGCCTCTATGACTTACTATCCAGTGCCTCCTTAGCCAGGCACTAAGCAGGAACAGCAGTGCGTAGCACACGCTTCTCGATTAGACAGGGGTTCGAGCCTGTGACCAAATGCGGAAAGGTCAGGGAATGACCACCGCATATCCCCAGAGCAATATGGCCTTAGTTGTTAATGCTCCTAAAAAAACCAAATAACAATAACAAATGACTTACTATCCAAGTATACACATCTATCTGTGTATGTTCTTTTTCGGTGGCCCCAAGATTCGCCCAAATCCACTCCAATCCTATCTACAACAAACTGAGTAGAGACCCGAATACATGTCATGTGTGCTGCACCCAGGCCACCCCGCCAACAGCCAGTCACCAGTGACTATCCCCTACAAGTAGAGCCAGACCTGGGCCCACTATAGGCCTCACTTTCCAACTCCACACCCACCTGAGGCAGTGCTAAACAGGTGGGTGCCAGCATCCCACAATCAGGCTGCCCATATCTGAGTTCCAGCAAAAAAAAAAACCCTGCCACCACTTGGGAATAAATACAGGGCAATCCAGCACTAGACAATAAATTCAAATGCCTGTGCTCTGGCGACCCACCAGAATGCCTGCAAAAAAAATAATAATTATAAAATTATTAAAAATATATAATAAATGAATAATTAAAAATAAAATAAATTAATTGATAAATAAAAAGATAAAAAAATCAATAAAGCAAAATTTAAATGAAATTAAAAAATAAAATAAAATTCCTCCTTTCTCTGCCTGTCTTGGTTATACCAAGAAAGAAAGAAAGTGCACGGTATTTATGAACTATAAGAAACTAAAAACAGCCCTCCTTTTCCTAAACACCAACCTAGCAAAATTTTGAAAGGCCTGAAAAGCATCCTTATTATCTAAGCATTTACTCTCATGCCCTCTGACAATATGTCGCATAGCAAGCATTAAATTCCTCCTGTAATCATAAATGGGACAATCAAACATGACATGATCCCAGGTTTCAGGCAATGAACATCTACAATAAGGTTGGTCTACTAACCTAAAATAAAACAATTTGATTTAGTGACCCATGTCCAGTCATTAAAAATGTCTCCATATGTGGATAAAACCACTTATTAAATTTCACATCCAAGGGTTACATACAGAGTGCTTCAAAAATGATGTTCAATAATTTAAAGGTGAAAAGTGCAAACTAAAATAAGCAAAAAAAATCCCAGTGAACATCGGGCCGCAAATGAACTGTTTTCGAGATGATGCACATTTTCTGTTAAGATCCGTCACTGACTATGGGAGCACTCTGGGAGGGTAGTCTATATTACTGAGACCTTGTACATGCTGGATATGGTAGGGTTACAGTAATTGGCGATGTAAAATTCAGCACACACTGCTATGACAGTACACCTCTTGCAGAGCAACCCTCATTGTCGAAATTCATGGATTTTGTTCGATTCTTTCTAACACCGCCATCCCCACACCAGGTGGAAAAGGCCCGGGTTCGCATCCCGTCAATGACGCGAGAACTTTAATGGGCTTTTTTCACTCCACGGCTGAGTTAGTCAGTCTCAGGCATAGATAGCAAGGTTTTCCCCCAGAAACGGTTTTTTTCCCGTCTGGCAAACGTCGTGGGATGCTCACAGTCAGTCATGGTTAGAACTTACCGAAAGTGGTCCGAGGAGGGAAACCCACGAACTGCCGCCGAGGTGTTGGGCGCCCACTGCTCATCGATGCTCAAGTTGAGCGAAGGTTCTCCTGGATGGTACGTGGCAACAGAAGGACGATTGTGGCGCAATACGCCAGTAATTGGAATCCTGGTGATGGGAGTAATGTGTCACAACATACACGGTACATCAACCCTACTGAAAATGGAGATGCATGGCCGCTTAGAGTGCCAATGCTAACTACGGTTCACCAGCGACAGCACCTACAATGGGCACGCAAGCATCGAAACTGGACCTTGAGTGATTGGAGAAAGGTCATCTGGTCCGATGAATCACATTTCCTGTTACACCATGTGGATGGTCGGGTATGTGTGCGTCGTTTACCTGGGGAAGTGATTATTATTATTATTATTAGCCATATGGTACAAGGAAGACTGAGGCTTATGCTGCACCAGGCAAAAAAAATTTCTGAATTTACCCAGAGAGAGAGAAAAGTAGAAGGGAATCACCAAGAAAGATAAGAATGGTGATATCCAGCTCAAGACCCTGGGTGTGCCAAGCCCATATTCACCAGATGTGAGCCCCCGGGGGTGATGGCACTTGGATGCACCGTGGGGCAAAAACAAGCCGGTGGCAGAGGTGTCATGCTTTGGGCGGTGTTCTTCTGGGATACCCTGGGTCCAGTCATCTATGTTCCAGGCACTCTGACGTCTACCACCTACCTAAACATCATTGCTGACCAGGTACACCCTTTCATGGCAGCAGTCTTCCCCTCTGGTGGTGCGGTCTTTCAGCAGTATAATGCGCCATGCCACACCGCCCGGATTGTTTGAGACTGGTCAGCAGAACACGAAGAAGATTTTCAGGTATTGCCTGGCCTCCAAATTCGCCAGACATCAATCCCATCAAGCATCTGTGGGTTGTGTTTGAACAGCAACTCCGATCTGCAGCGTCTCAACCACCTTACAGGAGCAGATACCACAAGACACATTTAGAAATTTTGTAGCATCCATGCCTCGGCGGGTACGAGCTGTTGTTGCTGTACGTGGTCATAATGTTTTGGCTCATTGGTGTATATATCAATCCCATCGAACATCTGTGGTTTGTGTTGGAACAGTAACTCTGGTCTGCAGCGTCTCAACTATGAACCTTACAGGAGTTAAAGGATCTGCTGGTTATGTGTTGGTACCACATACCACAAGACATATTTAGAAATCTTGTAGCGTCCGTGCCTCGCCGGGTACGAGCTGTTTTGGCTGCATGTGGATGACCAACATCATATTAGGTAGATGCTCATAATGTTTTGGCTCATCGGTGTATAATAGCACCTATTTTTTCAAAACTCAGTTTCTTACTTGTTGCCATGTTTATCACGACACACACAAAACTTACACCGAATACTCTTTCTGAATGACGGGTGTTCGATTTTTTTAAAGTTACAGCTCTTATTCCTCAATTTGTTTTATTGAAAAACACTAGAATCATCTACGATCTTCTATAATACTCCCACTTTCTAGAATCTACAACTTTCTACCACATTTAGGAATCTTCTACAATTCTCTCCCACATTTAGGAATCTTCTACAATTCTCTCCCACATTCCACAGTCTTCTACATCTTTCAGGTATAATCTCGAATATTCTAGAAATTTCTTAAATATTTCC